>NC_142525.1:4115000-4430000 GCF_964205215.1 Stylophora pistillata
CGAATTATCTTGAACTACTTATAAAGGAAGTCTTCTGTTTGTAGGGAAATTGTCGTTGTCGTTGTCGTTGTCGTTAATCGGAGCTTACCTGATGATGTTGCCGTAAGTAGGTTTCAATTTCAGAATTAACGCGAGCTTCTTCGTCTATTTTGTAGTGCAACGTCTGTCAATGGGAAAAGAAATAACGCTGAACATTGAAACTGTTGACAAAGGGCAAGAAAAATCTTTTCCGGACGGCAAAATAACTTTTGCTAGAGATTTTTCTTGCTAAGAATAACTACAAAAATTAAAAAAAAAGTGGATAATAAGTAAAATATATTGACAATATTGAGCTTAATCGCCATCTGTTTTTGAGATGCGGACGGCTACTTGAAGTGAAAATTTCTTTTCCGTGCTGCTCAGTATACCTTTTTGGTCAACACAGTTTGGTTTAAAATGCTAAAACGAAGACTACGGTCGATACATTAGCGTGAAAGCGCGCCAGAGTTAGTTTTAGTCCGGCTTCTTCTGGTTGCCGTTCGCATCTCAAAAAGTCTCAGTTTAAGTCATCTAGTTCCGCATCACGAATTCGCCCCCATTCAAGCATTTTCGTTTTTTAACCCATCACACAACACACTGAAAATCTCTCGCCATGATTTTTTTAACAGGTATAAACTTTACCTCGAGATCTTCCTTTAAGGAGCTCTCCCCCTGCTGACATCTTTTTTGTGTGCAGCTAACGCGAACCTAAGAAAATACCAAAACGCAAGAACATTTAGAAGATACTAAGATAAGCAGTGATTCACTATCCTATATCGATAGTATGTTTGATACAGGACCCGCGATTTATCACGCATGCCCGAGAAGACTAAACCGTCTTGGTACTTACAGATTTCTTTACATAGGCTTGTTATTCAAAGATCAGTCCAAAATGAGAGGGTGCACCTACTGGCCTAATAAAAATTCCAATCATTTCGCTTCCTTTTTAACGACAAAAAATACTTAAAGATATTGGAGTATTTACCCCATCAAGGCACACCTAGCATATCAACCCCCTCCCGATTAGCTCAATGGATAGAGCGCTGGACTGTTGAGCGGGAGGTCGAGGGTTCGAGCCTCGGCGGGAATAACACTCAAGGTCTTAAAATAATTGAGAAGAATTTGCTACCTTTCTATAACATCAAGAAATGGTTAGATATTCTAGTCTTCTCGGATAGGGACGAATAAATGGAGTTCCCGTCTCTTGCAGGGTTAGGGGCAGGAGACGTTAATTTCCCACACACGAGATTACTGTGTGATGGATGTCCTCCCCTGGGGTGGGATGGGTGGGAAGGTGAAATCGATAGACTGAAGCGGCTGCCAGAGGCGCCTGATATGCTGACGTCTGTTCTCAACCTTACACTGCACCCGTAATTCAGCCTCTGGGCTGCAAGTGGTCAGATATAAACTATATTACTATAATATTACTTTATATCCTCACAGAATAATAAGAATGAGGATTAAAAACCATTTTAAGGGTCACAAATATAAACCACACGTACAATAGCGAAGACTTCCGGTTCAGAGAGACTTCTGGTTTAGAAAGACAACCCACCCAGGAAGCTAAAAACAGTAGGTAAAACTAAACACCTTCGGCAGAAGCTTGTTTAGGTCAAAAAAAGAGAGGGAAAAAGTGTTGCTGGCACTAAGTCGATCGTTCTGCTGGAAAAGGAAATTAAAAGCTGAAATACTTAATGAATGTACTATAAAATGCGTGACAAGGATAGTCCAGGATTCTTACCTCTGCGTCCTTTTTTATGTATTTTCCTTCCATGCTGGTTTTTGCCTTCATTTCTTGCAGCTGATCTTTAAGATGGGCTATCATCTCATTTCTTTGCTGCAAGTTTTTTTTTCTAAATAAGTAAGCAAATACACACACGCACGCACGCACGCACGCACGCACGCACACTCACACACACACACACACACACACACATACTGGTTACATTTGATGCAAAATGAAAAACCTTATTCTGCTTAACCGGCAATGACCCCATAAAATGACTGGCTGCTAATTTCCCCCCACAGGCTCACCCTGGAACCAAACGTAAAGATCACGAGAATACTTCAATTGATCACCAATTAAACAAGTTCCTCAAAAATTCTCCTTGTCAATAACAAAAAATCTAAGAAGAACAAAATGGAGAACATGAAGCTCAAGCTAGGTTGTAGAGGGTGAAGTTTATAAATAAAAGTGTGTAACTAACATAGTTACGTAAAAAGTTTGAATACTTACCTGAATTTCACTTTCTTTTTCTTTTTTCACCTCCAACAGTTGCCTTTGGAGAGTTTTCACAAGTTTGCGACTTTCTTCCTCCCTATAAAGTTTCACAACAATAACAAAAAAAAATTCTAATTGACAAACACCAGTGAGGTTGAAAATTCCCCAGCATCCATCTAAGTTCCATAGTAATACGACTTACTTGAGTATGGTTTGTTGTAGACCTGCTTTCTTTTCTTTTTCCCTATTAACAGCTCTGACAAGAGAGTCAAATGACTTCCTGGTGACAATCTCTTCAAGCGTCTCTTCCATCACATCTTGGAGAAATTTCCTGCAGAAAAACAAGAATCTTTAAGATGACTGAACACAGTTTTTGATACCGGTGTTTCTTAAATCACCATGTTCTCTAAAACCCTTGATCTCTCGGTTGCCAAAACTGGCAGCAAGCAAGTCAAAAACACAAAGTTTGTTTTTTCGACAGTTAAGCTGACGTATGTGCCATTGCCATGGCGACTTGAATAAATATGAACAGAATATTAAAACCGGTTTTGTTTATCTGTAGAAAATCTGGTCATTAGATTTTCTTTGTAATTTGCATGCAACAAACTTGTAACGATACTCACAAGTTAGTACCATTTTGCTAACAATTTAACAGAGATCTTTAATTATCCCTTGCTGAAGGTTCATTTGATTATCTAGAATTTCCTTTGTTTAAAATTAATTTTTTTTTGATACTCCAGTTACTTATTTCCTAAAGTACTTTCGAGCCAAATTTTGTGAAATTCTAATGAGTGGTTCTCAAGAAATAGTTTCTGAGAGAGCAATTTTCCATTTAATGGCAGTTGCTGGGTTCTTTGCACTATTAACTTTTCTGACATATCTTTGTAATAAAAGGTTAAAGCCGTCAATACACTGCGTCAACTATTGAGAAAAATAGCACAGATAGTGCAGGCATGTGTTAAGTAAATAAAATCACCGCTCTATTGATGGCATGTTTGTTTTTTTGCAATCCTTGTGTGCGCGCTGAATTGCATCAGCAAAAGCACGCGCGAAAACTGTGTTCGGCCACCTTAACCTTAAAGGTATAGTACATGTTGTTACAAAGTACTCACATAAAGTTGAATTAGCATTTATCTTTTTTACACTTTAGGAGTGACTAGTATCTAATTTCTCCTTACAATATAACCCCTGAATTACACATTAAGGTCACAAGAATAAAGAAAATGATCACCAACTAAAGCAGCTCTTGATTGTTAAACAAATTCTCCTTGTCAGCACCAGAGGAAATGTATAGAGAAGAGTATGGAGAATATGCATATGGATATTAAGGGTGTAAAAATTTTAAGAATGCTTTGTTTCACCTAGAGCACTGTAGGTCAATTTTTAGAATATGCCTACTAATGTTGAGTGTAAGTCTCAACTTTGTATAGTTTAACCAGTTGTACTGATTTGCACAGGAACAAATCAAATGTTGACTGACATTGCAACGTTGAATATCGCTGTTTACAAATAAAAAAATTATATTCATTTGTTTACCTATCTGCTTGGATTTTTGATAGGCTGTCATTTGTTAAGGGGTTCTGTTTAAAACTTCTGTTCAGTGCTGTACAAGAACAAAATTAGATCATATTAATATCATATTAATTAATTATTATTACTTTATAGAAGTACCTAGTTTGTTTACCGTCACATCCCATAACATTGAACTGCCAAAGGAGATGAAAAACAATTCAAAATATTTGAGGTTTCAAGTTAGCAGACTAAAAATGATTGAAAAATAAAGTTCAACAGGAATGTCTTGAAGTACAAGTTAGCACAGCACATTTATCTAGTACATAAATGGTTAGTTCAATTATGAGCAATTATCAAACTTACTTGTCGTAGTATTGCATTTTTCTCTTGTCAAGAATAAGAAGTTATTTCATATACACTGAGATTTACACTCTGCACTACTATTGTTCATATCTCTGATTGGATGAATAATGTATTTTATGGGTTGTTTGTTTCCAATCTTTGAAATGAATTGGTCAGTAAAAAAAAAAGTCCCAGAATGAATGAAGTTAAAACATCATATCATAGATCACTTTCATAAATGGCTGCCGGATTAATATTCTATTGTTTAAATTTGAATTAGCCTTTCTGGCTTCGTTCTCCAGTACAAAATTCAAAAGAATACATTATCTCAAGCGAGGCCAGAAAGGCTAATTTAAAGCTAAACAAAAGAATATTAATCCAGCAGCCATTTTTGAAAGTGGTCAATGGAAAGTGCTAGAATGATTTTTATTCACTTGTTGCAATACACACCTTAGCGTACACAGACACAGCATACAATGAAACTGAAGAAAATATGTAAACAACTTGAACTGAACAAATCTCACAAGAAAAATTTCCCCTTACCCTTGATTAGCTTAATTTTGCTTTAAACAAATTGTCCCTGGTTTAATTCGAGGTACAAAATTACATGTGTTACTTTATTAAATCCTTATTTACCTAGCATTGGTCAATTTGTACCTGGAACCCTTTACATACCATTTGTGTTTTCTCGTAATGACTTTGCCACAGAGTGTGCTTGCAGATCTTGTACTTTTAGCAGACCTCTGTTATTTGAATTGGGATCGTCTCTTTGGTTAACAAGCTGGGAAAAAATAACTTTGGTGTGAAGGAAATTCGAAGCTTAATGCCTAAAGTGTACTTTTAACTACAATTAAACACGATAGCAAAAAATACTACAGTAAAAATATCAAGCGACTAAAACATCTACTCTTTGCAAAATCTCTTTATCCCAACTTAATACTTCAATTAACATTAATGTTTGATTGATAATTAAAAAAAAATTGTTACATTTGCTGTGATGAGGAAGAAGAGCTCTTAAAAGCTGCTAAGTTCTCATCTCCAAGTATATAACCTGGCTACATGTAGGTAACAGGTCCCTTAGCTTAGCATGAAGTAAAAACTGTAAAATTGGTGGGTCTGTGGTTTGAATCCTAACAGGAGGCTCAGATTTTGCTTCTGTGCCCCACTCATTGGACAAAGTTACAAAAAATCTTTCTTATTTTATCCTTACCACTTCATATCTGGATTCTAAATCTCTCTGATCTCGTAAAATTTGACCCAGCTCATCATCTACAATTTGTGCTGCATCTTGTTTGCCCTCCAAAGATGGTGGCATGATGTGACCTAGGATTGCCAGCTGATCTATGCAGTCTTCCAGTACTGCTGATATGTGTATGGTATCCAAACTGGACAACATTTTGAAATCCTAACTCCTGACTTGAAAAATAAAAGTTTGCTGTCTTTCTTGCTGACTACGCAAGAAAATTGCACCAACCCAACTGGAAATTAAGCAATCCCTTCGATTCTAACTTGTTTTGAAAGAAAAAACTCATAATCGTGAGCGATACACTACATAATTGGTAGGCATGTGTTAAAAGACGTACAATCGAATTGACATTTGTTCTAAAAATTACGATCGCTTTCGTCCTTAGCAAGTTTACTTCAAATTTAAGCTCAAGACTGTTGCAAACGATTAACAATAATTCAAAAGATCACTCAGTTAAAATTACAATTTGTAAAATAGATTGCAAAATTGAAGCTTGTTGTAATTTCAGAAACGTTTGTAGTACAACTTTTCCAAATGGTCAGGCTTCGAACGCGAAAATTATCTTTTCTGTTGGGAAACATTTTCAATCAAAGATCAAAAATAGCATAAATGTTGATACTTTGTTCTCTGATTACCTGATTTTCAGTCGTGTACAACCTTTTTGACGAAGAAAATTTGAAAATTTATCGCAGCTGAATCGTCTGTGTCTTCTTGCCAGCCATCTTTGCTTGTAACTAGGCAACCTCTATCTACATCACGCATGATGCTTTGCGCGCTAATGGATGTCAATAAAAGCGGTGTATCCCAAAAATGTATGCGTTACTTTCAGACTCGATTTTCAAGATGGCGGATAGCGACGACGATACGCTTGCAAGTTTTGGAACGCCGTTTGAGCCTTTAGAAGAAGACGCCCCTCGAAAAAAAGCTACCCCCATTCACGATCAAATTGTTACAGATACTGAAGGGAGAAGACGATTTCATGGCGCATTCACGGGCGGTTTTTCAGCCGGATATTTTAACACGGTCGGGACGAAAGAGGGATGGCAGCCCTCGACTTTTGTCTCTTCTCGCTCCAAAAAAGGCGAACAAAGACAGCAAAGGCCAGAGGATTTTATGGATGATGACGATATGGGAGAGTTCGGAATCGCTCCCAAAAGAATCGCAACCAAAGAACAGTTTTTGTCTTGGGAAAGAGGGCTTGAAAATCGTCGCAAACGAATGGTGACTTCTGATGATTCAGAGAGAGTTATACCAGGGGTACCTCCACTACAGGATCTAGTGGTGCCGGTGAAAATGTCCGTGGGGGTTGAGCTGCTGAAGAAGATGGGGTGGAAGGAAGGACAAGGAGTTGGACCACGTGAGCGAAGGGCAAGGAAAAAGGTAAGAGTAGCAGGTTCATCAGGACTACCAAGACGATCAAACTACACCATCATATAAAATTCTTACACTTCTTTTGGATCTTAAATGGTAGTTTTTCATACTAGATAAAAAAAGAAAAAACCAGACAGTTAGCGTAGGTGTAACATGATTGTACTCTGACTTTGTACACAGGTATATGGATGTTCACTCCCATCCGCTTTGACTTCATTGCAAACAACTGACAATGATGAGGATGAGGAAGAAGACATCTTTGCTGTGGGTCTTCTATTTGCACCTAAAGATGTGGATGTCTTTACATTTACTCCTAAAGATGACAAACATGGGCTTGGTTACAAGGGACTGGACCCATCCACTGCTCTTTTTCATCAAGAAAACTGGCTTGGAATGGATTCTGTATCCAGAAGACCAGGACGGAAGGGCATATCTGGGGAGGTAAATTTGATTTGTATGGAATGAGATACACTTTAAATCCTGTCACCCCCCCCCCCCCCCATTTCTGAAATTTGTTACTCCAAAAAGTGACTAAGAGATAACTTCTCATTAAAATATCAATACATTGTAAACCAGAAAGGTGTTGAGAATATACACTTTGGCAAAACTAAGAGATACTACTATGTGATTTTACCCTTTCACTCCCAAGATCTTGTTTGTAATTTAATTTATTAGCTTCGCCAACAGGCAGGGACCCCGCAACAGCTTGCGCCAATTACTGCAGGCCCATTACCCACCCATCCCACCCCAGGGGAGGACATCCACCACACCGTAATCTCGTGCGTGGGAAATGAACATCTCCTACCCCTAATCCTGCGGGAGACGGGACCTACGGTTTATTCGTCCTTCTCCAAGAAGACTAGAATATCTATTCAATTCCCGATATTATAGAGAGATAGCAAGTGCTCTTCAATAATTTTTAAGACCTCGAGTGTTGGTCCAGCCGGGGCTCGAACCACCTCGACCTCCTGCTCAACAGACCGGCGCTCTATCTATTGAGCTAACTGGGAGGCGGTTACAGTCTGCAACACAGTTCTTATGATACAATTTTGGAGAATTTGGTATTGGATCAACTAATAATCCCCTAATTGGTATTCTTGTGTATTCTCATTACTGGTCTGCTTGACATTGTATTGCTATTATAAGGAGAAAATCTCTCTTGGTCACCCATGGGAGTAAAAGGGTAAACATCAAATTCTCATGACTAACTTAATGAGAAATTTATGAAAGAGAGTAAGGATAATTGCTATTGGCAAAGGTCTGGAGAGTAAAAATATGGATTAGTAAATGGAGGCCTTGCAGACGAACAAGCAAGTTTGATGGCAGCCAGTTCACCTACAGTGTACTTCTAACCCTGGCTCCTTCATTGCTTTTTCTAATTGTAACATTTGTCAAGAGCTGAGATTTTATTTTATTATTATTATTTTTTTTTTACGTTATAGTCTCTGGTAGATTTCTGGTAATTTTAATATGGGCAGAAACTTCATAGAATACCTAGAAGAGCCAGACCTCATTCCTTTTTTCTCACTTGTAAGTGTTCAATCTGAACAAGAGATGTACAATTTTACAAATGGTTGTACATTTTTACAAATTTCTAGTACACTGCAGCCCAAAGAGTAAAAAAATCTTTTCCTCTTCTTTAACAGGCTTTTGGTGTTGGTGCATTTGAAGAGGCAGATGACAACATCTATGCAGTAGATCAAATGTCTAATTATGACACTGAATTAGGAGGCGATACCAGCTCTGGACTACATGGTTGGACTGGCCCTCAAAAAGAAAATTCTAGAGGTTAGTTTGTTTTGGATGCTATATTCCTTGAGGGTAGAAGAGGTGCTTATTTTATGATTGGGTTAGCCTGGTTGCAGGGGGTAGTTTTTGTTTTCAAGCATCAGATTCAGTGCAGCGAATATTTGGTCACCATGTTGGAGGGGTGAAAGATTTGGGAGAGTGACAAAGCAAGGGGGAGGGGGAGGGTGAGGGTTTTTCTGATTTTTTTTCCTCTTCCCCCTCCCCCTCAATTCATCGCTAGTCCCAGATCTTCCACTCTTCCAATATGGCGACCAAATATTCACCATGCGGTCTTGCACTTGAAAACACAGACTACTGCCTGCAAGCAGGCTATGATTGGCTCTGTGCATTCTCAATGAAAATTTCCAAAGATGATTTGTCACTTGGGTCACTGTGTTGTGTTCTAAGGCAAAACATCCCTGATTGAATGATTGCTGTGGTTTGAAAGTATTGTAATATAGAAGCTTATGTGGTGAAAACAAACACTGAAGAGAGCATCCCAATTTTAATGTAACAATTTCTTATTGGTTACAATTCCCAATAGAATCGCATAATTGAATAAAATCTCGCATTCTGGTTGGTTAGCCAAGTGAGGTATTTAGCGTGGAAGTGTGAGTTGAAAACGAGGCTAAGTGATATTGTTTTGCACCTACATACACATAACAACCATCGTCCAATTGTAACACCACAACTGCAACAAAGTTTTTCTACAATGTCATTTTTAACTGTTTTCAAAACCATTGTCACCTTTTGAAGAGCCAAAAACGAACAAAAGCATTTTTTTAAAGTGAGCCAGAAGTTTGAAATGGCTTTCTGGAGTGCGCACTCAGGATAAAAACAAACAATAATGATTTCTTCTTTTTTGCTTATATTTGTTCAATTATGTGATTCAAGGAAAATTGAATCGCACGCGAAAACCGATATCGCAGGTAATGAATTCTTCAATAAAAACGTTTTGTCAAATCGACAACGGTAATGATACATTATACTGCTAAGATTGTTTATTATCAGCTCTGACGAAGGGCTAAAGCTCGAAACGTCAGCTTTTTAACTCTTTACGGTGGCTAATTTACAATTTCAACTTAGTTGATATTACCAAATTACCTTGTTACCCCCACCGACGCACCACTGTTTCTTTAGAAACTTACCGTACCCCCTTTATTATCAGTACTATTTATTATTAGTAAACAGGGGTATATCTATATGTGGCGAGTCTCAAAGTTACCCATTCTTCAGTCCTGTAACTACTCAGGAAGAAAGGAAACTGGCTCAGAAGAGCAACAAAAACTGCACCTCCACCCAATAGTGAAAACTGTTATCTCCTTCAGTTGAATAATAACTCGTTCTTATATTTGAATTCAGGAGGCGCCTTGTCGATTTTCACTACAAAACCAAAAGCCACGGATGCACTCAAAACCTTTCCACCCCCGGTTGTCCCTCGTCATTTTGATTGTACCCACAAGTTCGACGATTCCAAAACTGGTCAGAAATCCTCCGAAGAAGGTCTGAACAAGAAGAAGGTTTTGACTGCGACGGAAAGAGGAGAAATGCTGGGGGAAGAACCACTCCCGGCTCCAAAGAAATCTGTGTTTGAGTTTCTTTCTGAAGAGGACAAGAAACGAGTGTTATCTGCTTCGAAAAGTGAAATATCGAAGCCCTCCGGTAAAATACCGTCGAAAGAAGCGAGTTCTTCAAGAAATGATTTCTCGCAAAAGAGTGCATCCACTTTCAGATGGTCTGGCCATAGCAGTTTTAAACCGTTTGTCAAAGATCCCGCGAAACAGGCGCGCTATGAAGAATTTTTAAAAGGCAAACAAGGAGAGCAAGCTTCTCCACAGTTACATGGCAGGTAAGACTTCAAAGTTATGTACCAAGTTTTTTTTTTTTTATAACCCACGGTTTCAAATCGAATTCGCGTTTGCGCTCTCGTTCGTGTATAATTTCATCCCGTGTATAATTTCAGACTAATTTGCACTCTACCCAGTTTAATTACCATTATCAATCAAGACACCTTTCTCTTACCGCTCATTATTTGTCACCTGGGTGGGGAGGGGGTGGAAGATTTTGGTTGTATGACCCCCTCCCCCTTAATCGTCATAGGCAGTTAATCGGTAAGCAATTTTCTATTTTCCCCTCTCTATATTCTGTTGGCGACCACTGATTCCCCTTTGTTCCCCTAAAAAACCACATGATCCACCCAAAGTCCTCCTCTCTCCTTCCCCTAGGCGACAAATAATGGCTGGTGCCCAGTGCCTCTTTCCACCTAGAGGTAATATGGGGTAACAACGAATTGTCAGAGAAAACACTAATGCCCGAGCACCCCATTTACAGGGAGACGGGATGTGGGGGGGGGGGGTGGGTGGGTGGGTTTCAATACGTTTAGTCGCCTTCAAATACAGAAACTGGGTTACGCTCTAGCCGGATGGGCCACTCGGTTCGAATGTAGACTAAGCTCACTTTTCGTTTCATCTTTCAGTGGCTTAACGGAGTGGGAAAGAGAACGCGAAAGGGAAGAATTTTTCCGTTCTGCATCCTTGTACAAACCAATGAATTCCACAATGGCGGCCAGATTTACGACTGCGAAACAGCCAGATGATCACAGAGTGGTGTACGAAGAAGTACCCGCTCAAGAATCTGCAGATTCTTCCGAGCAGGCACAGGCAGCTTCTATGAAAATGTTTGGAAAACTAACTCGTGATAACTTCGAGTGGTATCCTGATAATGTTTTATGTAAAAGGTTCAATATTCCGAACCCCTATCCGGAATCCCGCGTCGTAGGGGTCCCGAAGGTACGAAAGCCGAAGTTCACACTCGGAGATTTCATTGTACCTCGAGAACCTCGTGCAGTTACTTTCGAGCACTCGACAGCTAGTGCTAACAATGATGACAAGTCCGGAAGCTCTACGGAAACGGTCAGTGGAATAGATCGTCAGCCGAAGCCTTCCGATTTAAAGTCGGTTAGCTCTGATACACTTACGAAAACAGCTATTGCGCCTTCTATAGTAAAAGCTTCATCTAATTCGGATGTACTAGATTTAAGAGAATCAAACGATAAAGCTCATGAAGAAGAGAATGGAGAGAATTCTGTGCCAAAGCGGCCAGGTATGGATTTATTCAAAGCTATTTTCGCCGATTCTTCTTCGGATGAATCCGAGGCGTCAAGCGATGAGGACGAAGTCGGTAAAGAAAAGGGAGCCGAAGATGTGTTGATCACTACTTCGGAAAACAAATCGCCTGAAGTGGCTTCGCGGAGCCATGTCGATGAAAGAACCAAAGAAAACAGTTCGAGAGAAAATGTTTCAAATGATAAAACTTTATATAAAGAATTGCGCATCAAACCTATTGAAAGAGAGGAACATAGACCGTCTGAAATGCAGATTGTATCCGTGAAAAACAACGATAAAGAGAGAGCGGACACATCTCCTGAAAGTTTCGGGCCGGCACTACCGCCCTCTCTCAACAAGACAACCTCTTCGTATTCTTTCTCTGAAGAAAAACGTAACGTTGACCATGAGAAAACTAAGGAAGACTCTGACCGAAGGAGACGCAAGGATAAATACAAAGAAACAAAGAAGCGTTATTCCGAATCCTCAGACAGCGAGGAAGAATATCGGGATAAACATAAACCCAGACGTAAATCGAAGAAAAAACACAAGCACAAACACAGAAGTAAACATCGATACGAAGAAAAGGAGAGACTTGAACCGAAAACGAAGAGAACGGACGAGTTAAGCAAACGTTTTGAACAAAGCCGCGAGTCGAACGATAAACAGATTCTTGATAAGTTGAAGAATCTTCAGAATTTGAAAACGGGGAAGAGAATGCGAGCTTCTGATTTTATGTAAAAGAGCAATCCTTTTGTGTTCACCTAAATGTAATTTAAGATTCTACCACTCCCCTGCCTAAAATTTCGTTTTAAAGGTAGTAAAGACATTTTGGTGGCGTCGAATGACTTGCAAGGAGACGCCGCTAAGCACAATGTCAAGAAAAAGTTGTTTTGCTCTTAATCGATCGATTAAAAAAAAGGCTGAAATAAGATATACTTTGCAATGGAGGCGTTTCGTGTAGCACTCTCTATCAAGCTGTAAGAGATGAAGAAAACATATTTATTTCTTCAAAATTTCCGAAAAACAAAATTTGAATGTGTCTGTCACAGTGATTGTATGAAATGCTTTAAGATTTCCATGAAAACTTGTGAGCATTTACTAAACCATTGAAAGGTGAATTTGGTTTCATCAACTGAGATAGTAATATAAATCGGCCACCCTATTGCGTTTCTAGCGTTAGTCCTTCGCTCTTAGAATATAAGAAAGGAAAATCGCCTGTACGGTTTGTGATTTATGGTCACTCGTGATGTTTTGAAAGGTTTTCAAATTGCACTCGCCGGCAACGACTTACGCAATATTACGTAAGCTCAAAAACATCATCACTCGTAGCTACGCGTCACGAAAGTCGCTCGTGTTCCATCTATTTCTTACACTTAGAAGCCAAGGACACTTAGTGGCTCTTGCCGAATTGACAATATTTAGTTGTGTATTAGTCAGTGAAACAAACGCTTCGAATCTTGACATCATCAAATCTATACAGCGCCAGAATCCCCGATCCATGAGACTTAAAATCTGCATAAAAACAAGGCTATACCAACCGCACTTTCGTATGATTCTACTGCTCTTCAAGCTAACCCAAAGAAAATCAAATAAGCTGTCAGCTGATAACCCTTCTTTTTTTTAAATATTGAAGAAAATAAAGTTTATTTAGCATTCAGTAATTTTATTTTACGTCAAGGTTTAAGTGGCAAGTCAACATTAAATCAAGTGGTGGTTATTGGAACCAAAATTTACTGTCTGTTTTCATTTGTGAAATATTTGATCAAGCACGTGAAAGGTGAACTGTAGCTGTATCAAGTCCTGTACTGTATGGTCTGTTTGAAACTTTGTACTGAGCAAAATATCGAGATTCCAGACTTAGAAAATCAACTAGTAGTTTGGAATTTTTAGTGGCAGTTGTGGCTCGCAACCCAAACATCCCGGCAGAACTTGTCAATGGTTTGACAAAAAAAAAATGTATTCCGTTTGTTCTGGTTTTGGTCGTTGTTATCGTGGTTATTTATTTAGAAAGTAACAAAGAGTTGGCAAAGTGAAGCTAATGGATGTTCTTTTGTCAAAATATTGTTTACTTGTTAAACATTTACGTCACCAGATTTGAGCAAGTAAGTTTATTTCAAGTAAAGTGCCAGATTTGCTCATCAGAATGCTTGGTGGATCCATTTTTCAAGCCATTATGTTTAATCTACCTTAATCTCTTTCATCTTGGGCTTGGTTTCTCATCTCTCCATCCCTTCAAACTAGAATAATATTAAGAGTCTTCCTTATATTTACATAAAACTTGGCTGAAGGCGTCGCAAAAGGAATAAATAAATGAGTTGTATTGTAGTTCCAATAACATTTGTATTCCTAGGAAGGGAAATTACTCGGTTTTTTGGCAGTTATAGTTTTTTTTAACAAACTTAGAGCACTGACATCAGAATGATGAGATGCACTCGCGAATATTTTGTAAGCATATTGTTCGCCGGTATAAAGAAACATTTCTACCTTATACAGCTTTAATATTAAAGGGAAAAACCAATGATATGCGCTGCACAAAATGGATCAGTATCGTCTAGCGCGTGATTTTCTAATACATATTTGCGTGATTGCATGTACAGAGGTGAAGTTTCATTCAGTTACCAATTTAGTGTGCATACCTGATCAAGTAGAATAAAGTTAGGTAACCAGGGTGTAAAATGTTTTTTAAATGATCCGTAGTCATACAATAGGTGATTGTCGACTAAATTTGGACTTCCAACAGAGGTATAGAGAAACTCTTTCATAATTTTAAATTTCACTGTTTTTGAGTTAATAGTTTGCATGAGATGAAGACAACGATTTTTGCTACTAAAGTTCAATTCAGCTTCAAGTTTTAAAATGCTAGCCAGCAAACTACTCGAGACAATCAAAATTTTCCATCGCTGTAACGGATTTCGGACTGAGGAAAGCTTCAAAGATTTTTGTACTGATAAAATAGTCAATTTTCTAACTGGGTGTCCCAATCTCCCAAGCAGACAGAGGACCTAAATTTTTAATGATCAAAGTATTTTTTTCTTAGTTACTCGCACAATACAACTCCCCATAAGGACACTGATATGATCGAAAAGTAGTACAAGCTTTTTTTTTTTCCTTTCAAGAAACTGAGCTTCAAAACGCGAGATCCCGGAAGTTTGGCAACTTTTTACTCATGTTTTGATATATTTTAATGCCCTTTTTTAAATAGGTAGCTTTCTTTTTAAAAAAAAAAAGACCTTTCCTTCGTCCCCTTCTGTGGAAGACAAGCAACATCGATAATTTTTCGCTAACTCTAGATGTATATTTTTAATGAGTCATCACGTAATAGAAAAGGTCGCTTTTACGAGGTTAAATTTCCTTGCTTACTCTACACAGAGACAGAAAAGGGAAGCAAAATTTTTACCAGAAACAACGATTACTAATTTTTCCAAACGAAGATAAACGAATGTGTTGCCGAGGTAAAGCATGATGTACTGTTTACATGACGTGTCAGGTCTGAAGGATTTTACGAAATCGCCATGACAACTCTTGAAGGGGAGCCAACAACACTTAATTAATATCAGTCTGAAAAAATATTCTGAGAAGGAAAAAGTTTCTTTGCTGTATTATCGATCATTTGCTCAGCTATGCTCGAGAATATTGTAGTGTTTCTTCCGAACCTTGGACTTGTTCGTTCAATTGGGTTGAGAGACTGGGCTCCACTTTCTTGTAACCAAAACAGTTGTGGGTCTCTGCTGTTGCGATCCGAAGCTAGGGTGTGGAAGAAAGTTGGCATCGAAATTTAGCTGCACCAAGAGCCTCCTTTGCAGCGAAATCACGATGAAACTCTCCCTATTTATCTCTTCGTTACTTGCCATGATTGTCGCATGTCCAAACTTGGCAGAAAGTGCAGGATCCTGGACTTACCGCGACCCGGAGGGACCCGACACGTGGAAACATCACTACAAGGATTGCGAAGGTCACGAACAGTCTCCGATAAACATTGTACCAAAAGATACTTTTTTCGAACCGGGACTTGCCGACTTAGTTGTCAACTACGAGAAAAGCGTTTCTGCTAAGCTATTCAATAACGGACATACCGTTCAGGCGACTTTTTTAACCGGCAAGTCCAATATTTCGGGTGGAAATTTGACTTCGCATTTTCGCGCTCTGCAAATGCACTTTCACTGGGGCAGCGAGAATTCTCGCGGTTCAGAGCATCAGGTCGGCGGAAGAAAATTTCCCTTAGAGATACACATTGTACACTACAATGCGGAAAAGTACCCTAGCGTATCGGAGGCTGTGGATAAAGGAGATGGCTTGGCAGTTTTGGGAATATTGGTCGAACTGCAAGTGCAAGACAACCCGGTTTTCGATGTGATGGTGGATAACCTCGACAAAGCTCGTTATAAAGGCAACGAAGTAATTTTGCCTTCTCTACAACCTTTTTCATTCTTACCACACGACATTGCTCAATATTACACTTACAGAGGCTCACTTACTACTCCTGGATGTTTTGAAAGTGTGCAGTGGTTTGTTTTCAACCACACATTTCCTATATCGCAAGCTCAACTGGATAAATTTAGAGATCTTTTTGACAGTGAAAAACAAGACACTAAGAAATTGCCCTTAGTTGACAATTACAGACCCGTCCAGCCTCTATATGGGAGATCTGTCATCCGAAGCTTCCGTAAGTATGATTAATTAAACTTGCTGTTATATATTTGATTCATTCTTCACGATGTAAACAATATCTTGTGTTCAATATGAGACAGTTACAAACAAAACCATCACGGTTGCGTCATTTTAAATGGCGTCATCAATATCCTCTGCGTTTGAATTTATTTTCATCGCATCTAAAAATTCCCTTCCACTAAAGTTAATTTAATCTATAATTGCAGCGACTAATTGTTTGTCTAGATCGCCTTCTAAAAATAATCCTCATCAAGGGTTAAATGCGCTAATTATACGACAATTAGTGCGTTTGGCAACCATAAAACGAGTGCATATCGTCAAATAGGTGTTTAAAATGTACTGATATGGACATAGCCTGCAGATCAGGTATAATTTGGGCGCGCGAGTGCTCAGTATTTACTTAGGGAAAAAAGGTCGCCATCTTTGATTTTAATGGCAGCGGAAGGCTGGGGAGAGAAAGAAATTTACACTAAGGGGGTGAGTGATAGTCAAAGGTAAGGAGAGGGGCTGGAGTGCGGTAGTGTATTTGGTATACTCAACAGCTGGAAATTGTTGTCTAATTTGAATGAAAGTTTTACAAAGAGCATTTCAAAATAAAATTATCAAACAGTAATTGTTTATTTCCTCAAGCTCATTTTTTTTTCTATCTAATCCACAGAGCGCCCTCCTTTTCCCTGTGGCAAGACATCAAACAAAACTTTGGATTGCTTGGGATTCGCTGATGACAAGGCAGTATTTTATGAAGCAACAGTCAATATGTGCACTCTACCAGCCACAGTAACCTTAAAAGTTTCTCAACCAGAGACCAATTTTTATTATGTTGGAACATTTTACAAAAGCGTCAACCCCCCTTTACAAATAGGTGTGTAAAGTAATGATTGGTCTTCCTATCCTTTCCTCAAAATTTATTGTGACAATTTCAAGAGACATTCTCATTTCAATGGGACAATAACAAAAACTTAACAACAAGCAGTCCCTTTTTTTTGGCAAAGTCTGAGTTGTGGGTCAAAAGAATTTCAGCGTCAAACTCTTGGAGTGAGGAACTACTATTTCATGTGCCTAACTCCTAGAGATCTGCACGGCGTATTAACATTAAGTTTTTTTTTCACTGACCTTTTCTAACTGGTGTGACAAACTTCCCTGAAAAGGAGGGTCTGCACTTAGTCCAAATGAAAATTAAATAAGATAGAAAGTTGGGTTAAAGAATGAGAGAAGCCTCAACGTTTGTGTTTTGAATTGCATGTCGTAGCTGGGTAAGGTTATCAGATTAGTTGCTGTTTGAGATATAAAATAATATTGTTCTCCTGGGACGGGTTATTCAAAGCTGTGTTAAGATAACCCAGGGTTAGTGTGAAATTTGATTTCAGATCTGAAAGCTCTGAAAGAAAATTCAGCTTAATTCCATTTGTCTACAATTTGATGATTGAATGTCCTAAAAAGAACTAGGAAAATTATCTCAAAATGGCTTTTGATCAGAGAAATGTAGAAACCTGGATTAAAATTTAACCCTGAGTTAGAGCTAATCGGCCTTTGAATAACTGGACCCAGGAGTGCCAGTGACCAGCTTTTTCAATGGCTCCTCTTTTCTGAAGTGCCCCCCCCCCCCCCCCCACTTAAAATAAATAGAGAAGTAAATGCACTGTCTCAATCTGTAATAGATTCTAAACATAATTGGTGAATACTTTTTTCTGGCTGGCCACTTGAGAAATAGGTCTGGAGATCAGTGTACTTGTATCTTAGATAACAGACTTGAGTAGACCGTCATAAAATCTAATCTAATCTAATCTACAAGATTTGCTGACAGACAGGGACACCATAACAGCTTGCGTCAATTACTGCAGGCCCAGTAAACCCACCCATCCCACCCAGGGGAGGACATCCATCACACAGTAATCTTGTGTGTGGGAAATTAACATCTCCTATCCCCAACCCTGCAGGAGACAGGACCTCCATTTATTCGTCCCTATCCGAGAAGACTAGAATGTCTAACCATTTCTTGATGTTATAGAAAGGTAGCAAATTCTTCTTAATTATTTTAAGACCTTTAGTGTTGGTCCGGCCGGGGCTTGAACCCTCGACCTCCCGCACAACAGTCCAGCGCACTATCCATTGGGCTAACCAGGCGACAGTTAAAAGTCATGTATAAATGGTTCCTGATGCTAACAGTAATTCTTCAGATTTTCCTGAAGATTTAATCAATGCATGATTTTTTTTTTTCAGGAAATCTTGATTATGCATTCACTGTGGAAATGCACACAGACCTAAGTCAGAACAATGAGGAAACATTGCGTGTCTCAGTAAGATTTAAATTTTATTGTTGAATTTTTCGTAATATCTGCAAGAAAATGATAAAGTAAGAGAAAACGTGATACAATATAAACCATTTCATTGAGAAGTTGTTTTTTTTCATACATCTAAACATTATTTCTGCAATGCATGGATTTATTTGCCATTGATTTTCCACTCTACAGATATATACATTTATTTAACAAAAATACTACATGCTTTCATGGGTCTGTTTGAACTTACCACATGTAACATCTCTGAACAAATGCATGGCAATACAGATTAGAATCTATTTGATTTATGTTAACAGTAATAAAGAAGCAAAAAGTTATAAAAGTTGAGTGGGGTCGTCATCCATACATCTGGCCCCCAATTGATCTTAGGTATATATGTTTATATCTTTCAATTATTTCATGTCTCTGTGTAGATTATTCAAGTTCATCCACTGTCCACAGAGTACAAGAAAGAACTCGTAACAGCAAATTTCAAGGAAGAAAAATGCCAACTTGGTAGTTATAATGTTCACTCAATATTTGTTGAAGTGTTTTGACAAAATTAATTATTAAGGTTGTCTATGATAGTGCTAATATCAAAATCTATCTAAGTATCTAAAATCCAACCAGTGCTTACCAACAGCATTTATGGGGTATTCATGTATGTTGAGTGTGTGATTTTCTTCTAAAACACTAATGAGAACGTTTTTCTGCTATGTTCAATTTTGCAAAGTGGTTAAGTTAAACCCAGGCAATTACTTTGTAACTGACAGGTTGATTACAGACTCACCTTTTCAATTAGTACTGGCTGTTATCTGATGTAATACCAACTTCCCCATATTGATTGACAGGAAAGTGTATGGAGGCTAGGAGCCAGAATTTTAAATTAAGTATTTTATTTTTCTCACCCTTGGCAGGAAGTTGTTCCCTGATGGAAGAGGATGGATCTATGTGTAACAGGCACTGGTGTGAACACATTCCTATTGGCTTCGGCAAAGATACTCATTACATTGGCGTGTCGTCTACCTTCCATGATATGTCAACTGACAATCCTTCAGTTGATGTTAATTTTTATCGCAATAAGACTGGGAAATGGCATCGTACTGCCTCCGAAAAATTTACCAATGATGAGGAAAAAACGGTTCACTTATTGGAGACATTTGTGGATAGTAAGGTGCACACAAGAAAAAGAAGAATGGCTGAGGGATCCCCAAAGTGGGAGTCTGTAACATTCAAAGCCAAGATTGGCAAAGTGGGGGATAAAGTTTCTTACCAGGTTAGTGTTCTTGTCATACATAATTGTACAATTTACAAAGAGTAACCAGAAATTCTAGGTGGAAAATCAAATGTTTTTTGTGTCCATTGGGAATATTTTGTGAATTGTTGGCCATTGGTGAGCTGACACTTTTTGATCAAATTCTGTTCATTTTTTTTCCATGGATTTTGGTAAGTTATATATACTGCAATACTTATGATTAAAAAAGTGGACTTGTGCTCTGCAGTTGTCTGATTGGCTTTCATTCACTCAATGTATGCCAGATGATTTATACAAACTGCATTGGACTCAACTTAGTCCAACTGAACTACCAGTACTTATTAATTTATGATTATTTTCAACTGATGATGGCTGTCATTAAAATTTTTCCCTTTCAGCTGTTTATGGTGTCTTCTGAGAGACTGTATCATAAAGTCATAAAGGATGAATTCTCACCAGACTGTGAAAAGCATCCTACTCCAAGTGAGTCATTGAGTCAATTCATTTATAAATTTAAAAAAAAAATCAAAATGTAAATGAATAGGTTGTTGGAGGATTATTATTTCACAAAATCATCCCAAGTTTGTGAAATTAAATATATATTAATCTGATCATACCAGGGGCCTGTTTCTCTAAAGTCCCAGTTAAACTTAACAGGCCCAAAACCATGTTTTAAAATCAAAATTTAAAGGATAGGAAAGCAGGTTCTAGCACCCAAACCAGTCCTTGCAACTTGTCATGCACTGACCCCAACCTTGCTTGCCATTTCACTTTGCTATTACAATCACTCTGTTGAAAAGACTAATTTGCTGCATGTTACTAAGTGAATGTGTGGAACAAGCTAGGGGTTTGTTTTTGTCCTATTTGCTCATTCATTTCTTTGTTTGCTAGATATCAATGTTGATTTACTGACTGTGTATTTGCATTGTTTATCAACAGAGACAACACTAGATTACAAAACCAAGATTGCTATTGTGGCAACAGTTGCGTCAATGGTGGCATTACTTGCAGGTGGTACTCTGTCCATGTTTTACTGCAAGAGGAAAAATTTTAGGGGCTGTCACAAGGCTTCACTCATTCAAGACCAGGATGATAATAGATTGTGAACTTAGGGATGAAACCTTTGGTGTTGGGATCATTGTATTTATATCATTAACTGTAATTGGAAATTCAATCTTTAAGTTTGACTGTTCACTTAATATGAAACTTTAATTTTTTTTTTTTAATGCCCAGTTGCATGCCTTGGCTGTTTAAAAGGATGTTAACGGTGATCCAGGATTAAAAGTTAAGTGTTAGGGCTCGTGATTTGAGGGGTTTTATACCTTGGCGAAAGACAAAATTGGAAGAAAAGATTATAAACAATTAACCCTAATCTTAACTCCAAAGAACTGATATTATTAAAATAAATTCTTCCCTCTAGCTGCTACACATTTCCTTGTTAGCGAGTCGTGAGAATTTGGTTTTAGATCACGAACACAACTTCAGAGTACCTGATAAATTTGAGTATTCTCACTACTCTTTTGCTGGATAATGTATGGATATTGTAGGGAGAAGTTTCAGGTTAATCACCATTGGGGGTTGAGATTTAAAACCTTGCCTAGCTTAATCATGTTTTGAACAATGCAGCCTGGGCCTGTTTTTTTTTTTCTTTAACTTGGAATAATTAATTTATTAAACTATCTTTGAAAGAGATGGACATTCATTCTGGACACTATTTATATTTTTCCAGTTTGTTCATTGGCTAATTTAAATATTCTGCTTTGTTAGGTCATTGTAAATATTAAATAATTTGCAAAAGGGAATATGTGGTAGTGATAGTGAAAATTATCAAGCATATTTCAGTGTTCTCCTCTTCAGTTGGTAAATGGCTAAAATTTTGTACCTCCCCAAATTATTGCCTGAAATATCTTGGAACTCTCGATAATTTATAATTATCTCACTGTAATTGAATACATTGCAACAATGAGAGCCAATCGGATGACAAGGATCACCAGCGATTTCAAAATGAATGTAATTGTATTGTACTTATTGTTTTATGCAGAGCCCCATTTAAACCAGCATATGCTGAACTGGGAATCTCTGCTAAAATATTGTTGATAAATAAATAAATGAAATGGGAAAAAGCATCTTTGCTTTACTGGTTTGAAAATTTCTTAAAACAATCTTGCTTAAAAAATTAGCGAGAACTCAGTTTTTGTGATGTACTTGGTTTACTATCAGCTTTGTTTATGAGAAGTTCTGCAGAGCAGGATGTAGTACCCAGCTCATTTTGAGCATTACATTTGTATTATTATAGTTAAAATTGTGTGCCAATGAATTCAGTTTTGTGTAATTGGTAAAATTATCATAAGTTAAGGGTGTTTGTTATCTAAGGTGTCTGTAACAGTGTGAATTAAATCTCCAAAACAATGAATAAATATGACTGAGTAAAAATGGGTTAGCTTGCGATAGTGCCCTCTTCTATATTTTTGTCTCTTGTTAGAGGAGAGAAGAGTTTTTCACCTTTCTCATTATGTAAAGGAACAAAACGTTTCAATGGAAACAAACAAAGTGTATTGTTTCAATCCATAAAGACATGCTGGTAGAAGATAGGGAAATAGCCTCATCTGAGCTGCCACAGGTGTTTGTACTGTGTCCTGTCTTTAAAATAATAATTTGTACACTGTTCTTCCATCAAATAATATCACCTTTGTTGCTGCTATGTTAAATGGCACCTGTAAATGCCCAAAAAAAGATTAACTTGCTGAAATGAATAATTTTCAGGGGATAAATGTTTTATCACATTTTTCAGAGAGTTTGGGAATACCTTTTAACATATTTGCATTGTTTTAGAGATCTTGTGCTTGAAGAAAGCATTTGAAAATGATATCACCCATGAATGTTCAGGTTAAAATTGACTTCAATTAAAAATGGTTGATAAACACCTACCGGTATGTTCTTTGTGATGCATCAAGCTACATTTACTTCATTTAGTCAGAGAAAAAATTAAAACACATCAAATTTGAAATGACTTCATTTCAACCTTTTAATATTACAAGAAAGAACAACAAAGTCAAGAATAAAGTTTTTACATTAATGACAAAAAAGTGAATACTAGTCAACAGCAAGGGTACCATAACAGCTAATAGCAAATGATGAAATACATGGGAAAGACAAGATTTGTAGGAAAAAAAAAAATGAGTGTTCTCGCAGGTAAAAGAAAGGGGCCAGATGCCATTCTTTAAGGTAAACCATCATTTTTCCCTTTTACATATTTGCAAAAAGTATGTCTTATTTCCTGCAGATCAGTTTTGGAAAGTCAGTGTCTTCAAGGTTAATCTCAGTCAGTCTGTTATTTTCAGTTTTAATGTTGGATTTTTCCAAAATAACTTGGGTAATTGAATAGTATTTGAATCACCTAAAATTGGTTCACCTTACCCCTTTGATTGGAATGTAAAAAAAAAAAAGATTGAATATCCAATTATTCTAGTGGTGTTCGAAAAAAAAATACTTGGAATAATAGATAGGAAGCATGAAACTTTTTCTGACTGTTAAGAAATAGAGACTTTTTTTGAGTGATTACAACACAATACTAGTCTGATGTAAAAAAGAAAAAGAAAAAAGAATTGATCTCAACATTAATTCCTACAAACGATTTCTAACCAGAGCCAGGTGTAAGTGAAATATTCATACAAGAAATAGGCTTAAAAGGATCGTAATCAGGGAATTGGTAATAAAATTGGGAAAAGAAACAATCTGCTAATATCTGCAATGGCTTTTGCCTCCTTCATACCTGTTCCCCATAACTTCCCAATTTCTTATGGTTGTTGTGTTATTTATCGGTGAGCGTAAAAGATCCGAACGACGCCATTCATTCAAGAACTTCAAGTGCCTTTTTTACTGCCCGTCACGTGACTCGGTACAAAGTACAAACTATAACAATTTTGACAACACAACATCTCCCCCTTTAAAAACTACGGGGAGAAGCCAAAACTACTAAACATGAAGGTAATAAAGTTTGATTTAACTTATAACATGAACTGTGTAAACTTAGAGATCGGACTGTTCAATTCATAAATTTATCCCGCACCGTCACAAGTCCAATCTTCTGGGGGCACTGACTACTCGCCCAGATCTAGTTGTGGTTGCACCAGCTGCACAAGCAGCTGCCGGAACATCCAACTTGATCGCCTCTGGAATTTGCTTGCTCGAATCAGGAAAGCTAGGACCTTGCTTGCTCAAATCAGGACTGCTAGGGTACAGCGGAGTAAGGTCCTTCCGGTTCCTTCTGATAGTTCCTCTGGGGCTGCTAACAATGTATGAACGAGGTGTCTCAGCCTCTTGAGTCACGGTCGCTGGGACTTTCATGTCTCGAATCCAAACCTCGGTTCCCACAGGAATCTTCTTTTGATCTCTTGCGCCATGATGAGAATCAAAGTAAGCCTTTTGCTCTTGCTTTCGAACTTCCTCTCTACCTCGGACTATAGACAAATCAGGCCAACCGGGTTTCAGCTCCACCGCAGCAAGTGGAACTCTGGATCTTATCTTTCGACCAAACAGAAGCTCAGCTGGACTGTAACCATTCTCTAATGGTGTTGAGCGATATGCAAGCAACGCCTTAGCAGGATCATCCTCCTTCTTCAGGACATACTTTGCGGTCTGCACCGCCCGTTCAGCCATCCCATTTGATTGGGGGTACTTTGGACTGCTTGTCACACTTGCAAATCCCCATTCCTTTGCAAATTTAATGAATTCAGCTGAACTATACTGAGGACCATTGTCAGATCTGACAGAGTCTGGAATTCCATGTCTCGCAAACATAGATTTCAGCGCCTGAATGACATCTTGCGAAGTCTGGGATGATGAAAGCAAGGCCACCTCAATGTATCGGCTGAAGTAATCCACGACCAGCAAATAGGTGCGGCCCTTTAGCTGAAGCAAATCTGTTCCGATGATCTGCCATGGCCTGTTTGGAACCACTGAAGGAATAAGGGGTTCTGCTCGGGAAGATCGGTGTTCTGCGCATTTGCGGCATCCCTGAACCATATCCTCAATCTGCCTACTAAGGCCTGGCCACCACACAGACATCTTGGCACGGCTGCGACATTTTGTGATGCCCTGATGGCCTTCATGCAAGCGATCAAGAATCTCTATCCTCATGCAGGACGGTATGATGACTCTGGAAGCCTTCAGAAGTAATCCACGAACTAAGGTAATTTCTCCTCTCTCATTCCAGTACCCTTTTAGTGCCTCCGGAACTCTATCTTTTTCTGGCCAGCCAAGTTGGCAGTAGGCTGTAAGTTGTCGGCATACTTCATCCTCCTCTTGTCGTTCCCTTATCTCTTCCAGACGTCTGTCGCTGGCTGGAATTTCACTCAAAACACTGTGCGCATACAGGGCTATTTCTTCTTCTTGTAAGCCTGACTGCTGCTCCTGGTTTATCGGAGCTCTTGAGAGAGCATCTGCTGTTGTCAAACTCTTGCCTGGAACGTGTGAGATGGAATACTGGAATCTGAGCAGCCTCATTCGTAAACGCTGAATTCTTGGTGGCATTTCATTTAAGTTCTTTGACCCCAGGAGAGGAACTAATGGTTTGTGGTCCGTTTCAATATGAAATGGCTTACCGATGAGGTAGTCCGATAACCTTTCGCATGCCCATGTCACTGCTAGAGCCTCCTTTTCTACTTGGGCGTACCTCTGTTCTGTTGGCGTCAATGCCCTGGATATGAATGCAACGGGTTTCCAACCGCCATCCTCTTGGGCTTGGGTGAGAACCGCTCCCAGACCAAACGAGGAAGCGTCCGATGATACCCTTGTCTCTTTGGCTGGATCATAGAGGGCTAGTGTTGGCGTAGAGACTAGGGCCTTCTTTACGGCATTGAATGCTTCCCGCTGAGCCCCAGTCCAGAGCCATGCATTGTTCTTACTCAGAAGATCCCTCAGTGGCTTTGTCATGTCCGCCAGGTTAGGAATGTACTTCCCTACTTGATTGACCATGCCCAGGAACCGCCTTAATTGTGCAATGTCAGTTGGTTCCCCCATCTGTGCAACAGCTTCCACTTTAGTGGGGTCGATTTGCACTCCATCTTTGCCGATCACGTGCCCCAGAAATTCCACTTTATCTGTTGAGAACTTGCACTTCTCCAGGTTAAGGGTAACATTAGCATCTGCTAACCGCTCCAGTACTGCAATCAACCTCTTATCATGCTGCTCTTGGGTCTCTCCAAATACTAAGATGTCATCAACTTGACACTCCACCCCATCGAGACCTTCTAGGATCCTCTGCATCGCTTTCTGGAAGTGTTCGGGTGCTGAAGAAATACCGAAGGGTAGTCTTGTGAAACAGTACCTTCCCCATGGTGTGATAAAAGTGGTAAACAGCTTTGAATTCTCACCTAACTTCCTCTGCCAAAATCCACTATTTGCATCCAGCTTAGACATAATCTTTGCGCCAGACAGTTTGGCTAGAGTTTGTTCAGTTGTTGGCATTTGGTGGACCTCTCTCTGAACAGCCTTATTTAACTGGACAAAGTCACCACAAATTCTGTCACTGCCATTCCTTTTGGGTACAACAACAATCGGGGAACACCACTGGGTAGGTTGATCGACCTGTTCTATCACTCCCATTTGCTCCATTCGCTCAAGCTCCTTCTTCACTTGAGGTAGTAAAGGAATAGGAATACGCCTTGGGGTACACAGATTAAATGGAGTGACTGATTCATCCAGCTTGATCTCGTAAACACCATCCATGCATCCTAACCCCTGAAACAAGCTGGGGAATCTCTTCTCATAGTTGCTGTCCTTTGAGTCAACACCAGAGATTCTAGCAATTGTCCCGAGCCGGCTACACGCGCTTCTTCCCAACAAGGACTGTTCAAGGCCAGGAACCACATAAATTTCGTCAGCACAGCATTGCAGGTTATGCGTAAGGGATGCTGTAAATTTACCTTTGCAAAACAGTGGTACTTTGCATGGGCCATACAATTTCTTATCAGGTGGAAGGAGCTTTTCCTGAATTGACAAAAGACCAAAAGTCTTTTCTGATATGACAGAAACATCAGCCCCACTATCAAGCTTGAAACTAACTGGGCAACCATTTACCAGGATTTCAGCTTTCCACGGATGTGCCTGCATGCTGTCAACACCGATCTCTCCAAGAAACACACTGGTATCTGGATCCTCAGAAAACTGATCCTCGGTTACAACTTCTTCAACCTGTTGGGACATGCATACTCGGGCATAATGACCTTTCTTGGAGCATTTATGACAAACAGAATTAAGTGCAGGGCAATTCCCTCTGGTGTGATTTGCAGATAATCCACATCGTAAACAGCCACTGGGGTTTGACTTATCTCTAGCGCCAACGACACCTCCACGTTTCTTTGGTGGAAACTTCTGCAACTTTGCTCTGAATTTGGCTCCAATCTCATCGATTTCGGTGGATGTCGACCGCTGACCACTCCTAATGACTTCTTGTTGTTTCTTGACTGACTCGCTTTCCCTGGCCATTTTCACAGCTTTTTCAAGAGTCAAAGTCGATTCCAACTGCATCTTTTCACTTAGTGTAGCATCTTTAACTCCCACCACAATACGATCCCGAATCATCTCTTCTTTCAGGGCGCCAAAATTGCAATGCTCGGCCAAGCAATGAAGCGATGTGATGAATTCCTCGGCGGTTTCGTCAGCCTGGGTTCGCTGGTTGAATTTCGCTCGTTCGTAAATGACATTTCTCCTGACTAGGAAATACTGGTCGAACTTTTCCTTTACTTTGTCGTATTTTAGCCGGTCTCCCTCATCGCCAAACACAAATGTAGTCATAACATCGTCGGCGGCATCGCCCATCGCGTATAGCAACGTGTTTACTTGAATTTCTTCGCTTTTTCTGTGTAGATCACACGCCATCCGATATCGACCGAACCGACGAATCCATTTTTCCCACTCGTCTGGCTTTTTGAAATAGAACATTTCGGGTGCAGTAACCTTGTTAGCCATGATTCCTCCAGAACAGTAGTACGCTTACTTCCCGGGTTTCTTCTGCTGTCGCGGCGAACAATTTCTCTTTTGTCAATATTTAGCTCCGCTCGAGTAACCTCAAAGAACTCTCCTGTATTTTCCTCTAAGGGCCTCGACTATCCAGTTATTCTTCTCGTCAAGGGACTCAAAATCCCACCTCTGACACCATGTTGTGTTATTTATCGGTGAGCGTAAAAGATCCGAACGACGCCATTCATTCAAGAACTTCAAGTGCCTTTTTTACTGCCCGTCACGTGACTCGGTACAAAGTACAAACTATAACAATTTTGACAACACAACAATGGTCATCTGGAGTGAGTAGTGCATAGAAGGCCAAACAAATATCTGGCATAAGATATTAATAACGACCAGTGACATATAGAATTTGAAAAAAAATATTAATTGATAATAATTGACCAGTTAGGTAGTGGCTGACCTTCACATGTAGTGGCTATATAACCAGTTGACCGCGCATTAACGGTCTCTCATGCTGCACAAGAAGTTCCTTCCACGCATTAGAGGAATTCCGAACGGCCGTTAATTTGAAATTCTCGCTGGATTGGTTGCTCGACAAACCGACTTTTGTGGGATTTTTTTCAGTGAACTTAAAGGGAAACTATTTGGCTTTCGTGCTGCCAAGTTTTGACTCGAGGGAAAGTATTTAAGTGTTGTTTTCGATCGATTTTGGCGAGCATGTGTCAACAGAAGTTTCCGACCTTCCCGTATTTTATGCACGGTACGTTGGGGCGTCACGCTAAAACACATCAAAACGGCCTCAAATCGCGAGGAGAACAACACAGACTACTCTCTATGAAGATAAGACTTTATTTCTTTGATTATTTCACACAACTTTACATTTAGGTAGCTCAAAAGCAAGTCCAACTCAAACACTACACAAACTCTTTAATTATACACTGTGAAAGAGCCTGTGACAGAGCTTGGGCTACCTGTGGCGAAACTTCAAAAATTCCGTCGACTAGCTTTAGAGGCTGTAACAATTTTGTCAGGCGAGAAAATCTTTTGTTCCTTGACATCCGTCCGTCATTGGGTCATCAAATTTTGCAACATATGGATTAAATTATGAAGCGAACGTGACTGTATGACTTCCCGCGAGTGCTCTCTCTCTGAATATAATAAGAGCCTAAATCGTCGAATGACTCTCTACCCATTCGCATAATTCTACGGAACAAGATCTCAGGTAAATGGCGCTGAACAGGTGCAGATGGATTTCGAACCAAGATTCTGCAGGGCGCCGAAATATCCTGTGCGGGTGAAAACACAGGGTACCCAGACAAGGGACGAGTCTGCTTGTTTATTCGAAATATAATGGAATGTATGGGAGAATATTGAAGCGTCTTCTTATCGTATTTATTTTGAGCTTTAACTCAGACATTTCATGATATAAGTTTACGATAATAAGACTCTTCAATATTCTCCCATACATTCCTTAATATTTCGAAAAAACAACTAGACTCGTCGCTTGTCTGGGCTCCCTGTGGTGAAAACGACGGCGATGGCGGCGTCTTCTTAACAACGGTGGCTTCAAAGGGACATACACTTTCCTCTCTCTTTTTTTTCACTTGCGACTTAGCTGCTACTTTCTTGCGACTTAGCTGCGACTTTCTTGCTACTTTCTTGCGACTTAGCTGCGACTTTCTTGCTACTTTCTTGCGACTTATGCGACTTTCTTGCTACTTTCTTGCGACTTAGCTGCGACTTTCTTGCTACTTTCTTGCTACTTTCTTGCGACTTATGCGACTTTCTTGCTACTTTCTTGCGACTTAGCTGCGACTTTCTTTCTACTTTCTTGCGACTTAGCTGCGACTTTCTTGCTACTTTCTGGCGACTTAGCTGCGACTTTCTTGCTACTTTCTTGCGACTTAGCTGCGACTTTCTTGCTACTTTCTTGCGACTTAGCTGCGACTTTCTTGCTACTTTCTTGCGACTTAGCTGCGACTTTCTTGCTACTTTCGTGCGACTTAGCTGCGACTTTCTTGCTACTTTCTTGCGACTTAGCTGCGACTTTCCTGCTACTTTCTTGCGACTTAGCTGCCTGGTGCATCAGCCGGCCATGTTGTTTTATTTGAAAACAACGTAGACTCCTAGAAACAATAGGTAGTCTGTTTTGCCTTGGCTTTACAGTATAGCTATGAAGTTTTTCGCCGTTTTCACTTTCATTTCGGTGTGCTCTACATCACTGGCAGTGCTTCCATCTTACTCTCCGGCAATAAGGAACAATGCAGTAATGCGCGACGAGATAATCAAGGACCACTTCAATCTTGGGCTTACTGCACCTGAAATTGCATTATTTCTCGTAAGTGTACATGGTATCGGGATCTCGTTAAGACTATTGAAAAGAATACTCAGACGGTTGGGATGTACAAGACGTCGGCGTCGAAGTAATTTGAATGAGGTGGTAGAAGCAGTCGAGGAGGAACTGAAGGGGAGTGGAAGCCTTCTCGGATATCGAGCAATGCATCAGAGACTCATCAATCAGCACGGTCTTGTTACTACGAGGGAAGTCGTTCGACATGTTTTGAGGGTTTTTAATTCTGAAGGGGTGGAGCATAGGTCACAGCATAGACTACGACGACGAATTTACAGGTGTAAAGGACCAAATTACCTATGGCACATTGACGGCTACGACAAACTAAAACCGTTTGGATTCTGCATTCCTGGTGCAATGGATGGCTTTAGTCGAAGGATCCTATGGCTGGAGGTTGCATCTTCGAACAACGACCCTCGTATAGTAGCTCAATATTTCTTAGACTATGCAAGACAGTTAGGAGGTACGGCAAGGATTGTACGTGGAGATAGGGGATCTGAGAACAGGAACTTAGCAGCTATTCAGCGTTTTTTTCGGCGATCCATGATTGACGACTTTGTAGGTGATAAAAGTTTCATGTATGGGAAATCTACAGCAAACCAAAGAATTGAAGCATTGTGGGGACGTTTGAGGCAAGGATGTGCAGAATGCTGGATTAGATATTTTAAGGACTTGAGAGATTCTGGTTTGTATCACGATGATGATATAATACACCGCGAATGCCTGAAGTTCTGTTTCATGGATGTCATACAAAGTGAACTACACAGAGCTGCACTGGAATGGAATGTTCACCGAATTCGACCGTCTAGCAATGTGGAATCTCCGTCGGGAAAGCCAGATGTGCTCTACTTCGTTCCAGCATCAGCTGAGAGTCAAGATTACATGACTCCTGTTGACATCGACGAAATCGAAATCGCACAGGATACGTGTGCCGAGCAACCACAAGCGAAAGGATGTCCCTACTTTAAAGAGCTCTGCGTTCTAATCATGGAGGATGAAGGTCTAGAACCAGCTACAACAGCAGAGGAAGCTCTCCAACTCTACTTAGATCTACTGGACCATATTAATGCCATATCATAGAAGAATGGTTGAATTTCATTCCTGTTCACAGGCCACCTAGCATGAGCAGTGATTTTGGTACACTCAAAAACAAAGCTTTCTATGCGGTTAGTCAAGGGGCTATGTTAGGTTCGCAAATATTCAGTGTGGCCAAATGTACATCGCAAGGTATTTATTGTTGGTCAGATCTAATGCCGCTATCATTTTGTAGCTGGATACCGAGCCACACAAGTAAATCAATTAAAAATGCTAATTAGAATCAACTTTTATTTCTTCTCCGTTTCCAACATGTTTTCTAAATGTGGAAAGGAACTTAAACTCTTGACACTAAGAACGGATTATTTTCATTCATAAACTACACACCTGTGGGGGAGAGAAATTGCCTGACACACCATTCACACTCTTTACAGTACAGTGTATTCTAAAGATATCATCTGGCCTGGCAATTCGAAATCTATGAACTCAACAAGGTAGAACAGCAAAGTAAATAGCAGGTAACGAACTATTTTCCATTCCGTTTTAAAAGTGTTACGTTAACACAACCTATTAGAGTAGACATGAATGACATGTATAAAAAGAAAAGAATAATTAATCCCCTATTGTGATTAGCAGCATTATCCTTATTATCTCAGTGCAAGTATGTCGCCCCTGCAAACTGAACCAAGAGCTTGCAAATCTCCATCTGTTGCCATCCTCACAGCTGTAAAGTCCATCTGTAGTAAGGAAAAATGAGTTTATCTTAGAGAATAGTATGGAGTCAAACTAGTCAAGTAAAATAAGCCACTTGAGGTGTAATACGAATACGTAAACTGTGAAAAAAAAAATACATAAAATACTTGCGGGTCCTACGGGTATATTTCCCAAGATAAGAAACACAAAAAGGAAAAAATGGCAACAGATACTATAGAATAATACATGGATGTACACAGATATGGAATTTCTCTTCAATTGAAGTGCTCAACTCAATATATCATGTACAGCAAACAAATAGGATCTTGAGTTTAAATAGAATTTCTCTGCAAGTGTTCAACTCAATATATCAAGCAGTATATAAGTAAGATCTTGAGTTAAATACAAGAAGAGAAATTCCATATGTATACAAGCAACATTTGCCGTATATCACGTTCAACATGTACATGTACATGCCATATATCAGGCCAAACATTTGCCCTACATCAAGTTCATCTACTTTGGAATGTTACATAAATTAGTGGGTAAAGGACTACATGCTTGTCCAATTTGGAAGTAACTAAATTAAAAAAAAAAACTTTTTTTCTCTCATCCAATTATTTCCAAATCAATTACTTTGGATTCTAGGAATGATAAATAGCTACCAATATTCAAATTATTTTATATGCAATGAAATTAACTTCACTAAACTCGTTTGGGAGTAAAATTTCTTTCAAATTATTAACTCAAAACCGAGGTTAGTCTGGCTAGTTTTAATACTTACAAAAAAAATTTAATTGGCAGCCATTTATGAAAAGGGTCAAAACTATTCCCAGTGAAGCACAAATAACCGTCCCATCTTGAAGTTAAATGATTAAAGGTTTCTCGAAAGTAAACCAGACGTAACAAGAAGGTAAGGAAAGTGTAAAAAGACACTCCGAGATATCAAATTTAAGTGCGCCACAATCTCGCGTCCAGTAGAGGAAAGAGTTCGTAATGAATTCTTACCCTTTCGTCTTTAAACTGTTGGCAAACGCCATCTTTAATCCCACGTTTTTCTTTAAAAAAATTGAAAATCTAAAGAGAATGAAGTCAAATATAAGTTTTTGTACCTTCAGCATTTGAAATTTGAACGAATGACAGGAGAAAGTGTCAAAATACCTGGTTCGGACCTCCGGGACTAGCTGTTCTTTTAGAGAATCCATGTTGTTTATCGGCAATGCAACCTAGCCTGCATCCCACTCGGCCCAGCTAGGTAGCCAGGCAGCTAAGTCGCAAGAAAGTCGCAGCTAAGTCGCAAGAAAGTAGCAAGAAAGTCGCAGCTAAGTCGCAAGAAAGTAACAAGTCGCAGATAAGTCGCAAGAAAGTAGCAAGAAAGTCGCAGCTAAGTCGCAGCTAAGTCGCAAGAAAGTAGCAAGTCGCAGCTATGTCGCAAGAAAGTAGCAAGAAAGTCGCAGCTAAGTCGCAAGAAAGTAGCAAGAAAGTCGCAGCTAAGTCGCCAGAAAGTAGCAAGAAAGTCGCAGCTAAGTCGCAAGAAATTAGCAAGAAAGTCCAAGCTAAGTCGTAAGAAAGTAGCAGCTAAGTCGCAAGTGAAAAAGAAGAGAGAGGAAAGTGTATGTCCCTTTGAAGCCACCGTATTTAACGGCACAGGGTTGCTTGTCTCGTCAATTCCACGTGCAACTACCGTGACTGCGGCCATGTATTTTTTTTTTTCTGGTAGAATCTAATATCTTGTCTGGAAGAAAATTACTGATTTCAAGGTGGAAATAAAGTTAAATTGATACACAGTACTTGAAGGCTTTTAACGCAAAACAGAGTAAAAAAAGCACTTTTTCCCGATTTTTTCGCTCACCGTTTTTCGAGCTATGACTCAACTAACAGAACACCTGAAAGAGGCTGAGGGATAAGTTGTCTCCTCTAGCCCAGGCATTCAATCAATTGACATGGAAAGGCATGTGACGGGGATAAACGTACTTACCGTAAATGGTCGAGTTAGCGCCCGGGGCGCTTACTTAATTTTCTAAGGCGAGAAGGGGGACGCTAATTCGAAGGGGGGCGCTTATTTGAAGCTGGGCGCTTATTTCGTTTAACAATTTTTAGCCTCAAAATGACACTATCTTTATTTCTATTTAAAACCAAACTGCAACATAAAAATTCAAAAACCTTATAGAAAACTACTTTAACAATGTCACATTTCATTAAAAGAACCGTATAGACCGTATATGTCTGGTATATCCGTACCGAGTACCGAAACTCATTTTTTCTCGGGGGAGGGGGGGGGGCGCTTATTTGAAGGGGGGCGCTTAGTACAAATTTTGAGCCTTAGGAGGGGCGCTAATTCGAAGCGGGGCGCTTATTTGAGGCTGGGCGCTAATTCGAGCATTTACGGTAATATATTCGTTTAAAGCTGGTAATAAGCGTTAAAAGTGAACTGCTAACAATGAAAATCTTGAGTTTAATATACCATATGAACAGTCCACTTCAGGCGGCGTGAATTTTTTTAATAACTATTATTTTTATTTCTTAAATTTCTATTTCTAGTGTTTTTATGTTTTTAATTATTCTTTTAATTGTTTCATTTTATTTTTCATTTTTTTAATTTTTTTTTAGACTCCGCACTCCGCACTCCGCACTCCGCACTCCGCACTCCGCACTCCGCACTCCGCACTCCGCACTCCGCACTCCGCACTCCGCACTCCGCACTCCGCACTCCGCACTCCGCGTTTCGGATCGGCCCAAACTGAGAGCAATTTTTATAAAAATAACGACGCATTTGAAATTAAATATATAAGACATGTTTCGGTCGTTCAACGACCATCTTCAGTTGAGAGTTGGGTGTAACTTTTCAGTTGAGTGTTGGGTGTATCTTTTCAATCTGATCCGTGTAACTGGGATTTACATTTTGATAATATTATATCGAAAGCCAGTAGTCGTCTGTACATCTTACGTGTTTGTAAATTCTATGGACTACCGCTGGATCATCTTCATCTTCTTTTTATCAGTCTTATTCTACCTATATTTACATATGCTGTAGAAGTATTGGGCTGCGCGTATTATCATAAGTATCTGAGTCGCATAGACAGGCTGTTCAAGACAGCTTTTAAGCTTGGCTACTGTAAAGAGCTCTTTTCGATTGAAAATATTATTATTCCAAAAGATAAGAAGTTGTTGGCCAAGATCACCGACAGCGATTTTACAACAGCTTTAGATGACCTTTTGCCACCAGAGCGACCAATCGTTACGCTACGTAAGAGGCAACATAATTATATTCTCCCGCTTGTCAGAACTGAACGTTTCAAGAGGACTTTTGTTAATAGATGTTTGTTCTCTTATTAGTTAGTCAGTTAGTAATTTCAAGTTAGTTCATTAGTTTTATACTTGCTGAGTTCATATCATTGTAACTAAACACGTTTGTTTTTTAGAGTGCTTAATAAACACTTTTATTATTATTATTATTATTTTTAGAGTAGAACTGATTGGAAGTTACATTTGAATTTATAATGTAGTACTAAACAAAAGCCATTGAAACTAACAGAATACCCAAAGGTAACAAAAGAGTGTGTAATATGACGTGTTAATTAGAACGAAAGAGTTAAATTAACGTGATATAATTGCTTGTTTAAAGAAGGTTGCTCCCAGGAAATATGTATTTTATCTTGACCTGGAATCTTGTGGTCGCATGATCTGTACTTTAAAGCATTCAGCAGAGCAGGAATTGCGGCATGCTTGGGATTGTTGAAGATGTTGAAAGGTATGTGAGGTCCTGTCCCTGTCTAACTAGAGAATAGGAACGAAGCTTCAGGTTCTAACGATAAAGGTATAACCAGCCCTGATGCTGGTAAAAGCAGTGAGTCACCACTAGGTCAGGACGAGTAGGTAAATCAACAAAGGATAATCAAAATTTTATTTACTACTAATTAAATACATTCATTGATAAAATAATTTCTCAACGTTGGCTGGGAAGGAATTAGCGTACTGATTATACGTGCACCTATCTTGTGATTATTGACAACAAGTTTAGTATGGATTCTAAGGTGAGCACGTCGTACTTTAATTCAGTAAATGTTACTACTCACGGTAATCCTATTGCACTGAAATACCTGCATGCTGTAAAATACCTGCATGCTGTAAAATACCTGCCTGCTGTAAAATACCTGCATGCTGCAAAATACCTGCATGCTGTAAAATACCTGCATGCTGCAAAATACCTGCATGCTGTAAAATACCTGCATGCTGCAAAATACCTGCATGCTGCAAAACACCTGCATGCTGCAAAATACCTGCATGCTGCAAAATACCTGCATGCTGCAAAATACCTGCATGCTGCAAAATACCTGCATGCTGTAAAATACCTGCATGCTGCAGAATACCTGCATGCTGCAGAATACCTGCATGCTGCAGAATACCTGCATGCTGCAGAATACCTGCATGCTGCAGAATACCTGCATGCTGCAGAATACCTGCATGCTGCAGAATACCTGCATGCTGCAGAATACCTGCATGCTGCAGAATACCTGCATGCTGCAGAATACCTGCATGCTGCAGAATACCTGCATGCTGCAGAATACCTGCATGCTGCAGAATACCTGCATGCTGCAGAATACCTGCATGCTGCAGAATACCTGCATGCTGCAGAATACCTGCATGCTGCAGAATACCTGCATGCTGCAGAATACCTGCATGCTGCAGAATACCTGCATGCTGCAGAATACCTGCATGCTGCAGAATACCTGCATGCTGCAGAATACCTGCATGCTGCAGAATACCTGCATGCTGCAGAATACCTGCATGCTGCAGAATACCTGCATGCTGCAGAATACCTGCATGCTGCAGAATACCTGCATGCTGCGGAATACCTGCATGCTGCGGAATACCTGCATGCTGCGGAATACCTGCATGCTGCGGAATACCTGCATGCTGCGGAATACCTGCATGCTGCGGAATACCTGCATGCTGCGGAATACCTGCATGCTGCGGAATACCTGCATGCTGCGGAATACCTGCATGCTGCGGAATACCTGCATGCTGCGGAGTACCTGCATGCTGCGGAGTACCTGCATGCTGCGGAGTACCTGCATGCTGCGGAGTACCTGCATGCTGCGGAGTACCTGCATGCTGCGGAGTACCTGCATGCTGCGGAGTACCTGCATGCTGCGGAATACCTGCATGCTGTAAAATACCTGCATGCTGTAAAATTACTCTACTTCATTCAACTCTTCTACTTCTATATGTGTAACTTGTTTGTTAATAAAGTTCAATTAGCCTTTGGCAATGAGGGAGATACAGTCTTTTTGTGTCTGAATGACGACTAGGCTACATATTCAAACAAAGAATATTTTACTCTGCAAGCGGGTCAGAGCAGAGCTGAACACCTAATTTGCAGCCAACTAGTGAAACTCAACATTTTAGAGCTCTTTCAATGAACTACTGCAACCCTGTTAGTCTAAGGGGAGATGCAAGCAATATTTTAACAGGTAAACTATTCATTTTTTAGCGAACGTACGAGGACGCAAACAACTCACTTCTTTGTGTATAAATAGACATTTTCTCCCAAAAAGTCGCCATTCTAACCAATTTTACAGAAGTAGGAGACAACTCGGTTTCAGTCTCACAAGAGAGTAAATGCGAGAGGAAACCTATACACTGACACACAAAAGGATACAGCCTCTTCTGACCCGATGATCGATTTACACAAATTCGTCTACTAAACGAACCGACAACATGGCAGTGAACTAAAGTTGACTATAAGGGTAAAAACACATTATTCAAAGAAACAACGTCTGTCTTTGAAAGAAAATTTGGTGTAATATTTAGTTAATAAACTACAATTCTGTGTACACCATAAACTTCACTGCAAGTGTTATTTTAACGTACTCAGCCGCATTCTCACCTCCTCGATCACTCATCAACTAAATATTGTGTAGCGTTTCGTCTGAAATTTGGAAACTGCTTTCAGTCAGCTTCAAATATTCAGTCAAACAAAAGTTAGAAAATAAATCAGTTCTTGAAAATATCATTTACCTCAGTCTAGCTAACTTATCACAACTTCTACAATCGGCCAGTGAAGTTGAAGTTGAAGTTCATTTATTTGTTTTAGCAGGTTGATTAATTTGGCAGCTGTAATAGCTGATGTGGACCTGCTGTCCTAACCCACCCATCCCACCCCAGGGGAGGACATCCATCACACCGTAATCTCGTGTGTGGGAAGTTAACGTCTCCTGCCCCAACCCTGCAGGAGACGGGACCTCCATTTATTCGTCCCTATCCGAGAAGACTAGAATATCTAACCATTTCTTGATGTTATAGAAAGGTAGCAAATTCTTCTCAATTATTTTAAGACCTTGAGTGTTGGTCCGACCGGGGCCGGTAGGTTCGCCGTGCATATCTTTCACCTTCTTGCTGTCTTGAAAGCACATGGATTGAAATGTCGAAATATCCTTTCGTCTCATTTTCATGGCAGCTAAGTTTACAAATCAATCCTCTTGATTCATTTGCATCCACCGCACTATCACTGACCGCCACATTTAAATGCGAAGTTCAACTCAAATCGTTTTTCAGAAAATGTTAACCCAGGCTCCTCGAAGGAAAATCAATTATCATAATTCATCTAGTGCTTCCCAATAAAGATTACGGCGTACTATTTCATTCTTGTAAGCTTTTCAATGCCTCTTTGTACTATTAGTTGTGAGTATTTATGAAAGAAGACACTGCTTGAACCTTTAATTCCATATTTGGGAAAAATTTGCACCCTCGCTTTTGATTGGCCGGTTAATTAACCTCAGCTCGGTTTTAGGCAATATAAGGGAAGTTAAACGCTTCAAGGTCCTACGCCTTTGATATTATATCATTCTTGTAAGAAGCTAGAAAACTTTTTAACATAACAGCAAGTGGTTTAAGTACAATGCTTTGGACCTCAGTAAGCTGATATTAAGCTAGAAAATTTGAAGAAATGGTGGATTTAAATTATCAAAGCGATTACACATTCTCCCGCTTGTTAGAGTAAGAGCAAACACTCTTAATTCTGAATTCTCCTTATTTATAGAACACCCTTTTCTGTCCTGATTGGGAAATGAAATAATATTCTAAGCAGCCTATAATTAAGCGTAGATAAGGGGAATCCAATTTGCATTCACTCTTCCTTCCATATGTCTTTGGGTGAGTATTATGGAGTAATGTTAATATTTGTCCAATACCTCTGGTAACATTTGTGCTTTTCCTACCGTCTCTCTCGACAGTTTTCAGCCACCAATCCAACTCCATTTTCTCCCTGTTGCCGTTGACAGTGTCCACCTGTATCCCGACTCTAATTGCAGACGATTAACCCAGACTGGTTGGCATAAGTAATTTCGCAGTAAGCAAAGCCTCGTCTTTTGAGTAAAGTAAAGTCTGTTTACGAGCCTAGTGGCCCATTAGGCCGGCGCTTAATTCCGGTTTCTGTAGCATGAAGCGACTAGGAGTATTTCTACTCCCCCCTGGATGGAATACCAGTCCATCGCAGGGTTACCCCCCTGCATTAAATTGCCGGTACCCATTTATACACCTGGGTGAAGAGAGGCACTGTGAGAGTAAAGTGTCTTGCCTAAGAACACAACACAATGTCCCGGCCGGGGCTCGAACCCGGACCACTCGATCCGGAGTCGAGCGCACTAACCATGAGGCCACCGCGCCTCCACTCGGCTTTTGAGTGCAATATCAAAAGAAAAAAAAGACTCAGCTGTTTAAGAGCCGCTGTAGTTTCTAGCAGTCCTGGAGATTACCTTTTTTTCTTAGTTATAGATATTTTTTTGTCTTTTTACCTCCAGCATCATAAGCAAGCGGCAATGTTGTTTTGCCAAATTTGGTTGCACATTCTGCATCAGCTATTTTCTCTCTAGCGTATTGGACCTCGCAACGAGGTTCATCAAAATACGTGTATCACTTTTTTTCACTGGCGTATTGGACCTCGCAACAAATGTGAACAAAATAGTCAAAACCTATATCATCCCTTGGAAAAATTAAATGCCTTATTCTTTTGTGAACTTTTAAAATGTTCTCGCCGAGGAGTCATTGTGCTAAAGATTTTACCCAACTGCACCATACAAAGTAAAAATAACGCGCGAATCGAGTACAAATATTTAAGAAATATCGGACGAGGTTGAGCAAAATATCGTGATTTGTCCGTGGCGGGCAGATCAATTATTTGCCGAAGCCGAAGGCTGAGGCAAATAATTGATGTGCGTGTTTGTTTTCAATTTTTTGGGGGAAGCGGCAAGCGAGTTTCTTGGCTGTTCCGAAAACGCAGAGTGCGGAGTGCGGAGTGCGGAGTGCGGAGTGCGGAGTGCGGAGTGCGGAGTGCGGAGTGCGGAGTGCGGAGTGCGGAGTGCGGAGTGCGGAGTGCGGAGTCTAAAAAAAATTTAAAAAATTAAAAATAAAATGAAACATTTAAAAGAATAATTAAAAACATAAATACACTAGAAATAGAAATTTAAGAAATAAAAATAATAGTTATTAAAAAATTCACGCCCCCTGAAGTGGACTGTTCATATGATATATTAAACTCAAGATTTTCATAACTAGCAGTTCACTTTTACCACTTATTACCAGCTTTAAATGAATATATTAAGTACGTTTATCCCCGTCACATGCCTTTCCATGTCAACTATTGATTGAATGCCTGGGCTAGAGGAGACAACTTATCCCTCAGCCTCTTCCAGGCGTTCGGTTAGTTGAGTCATAGCTCGAAAAGCGGTGAGCGAAAAAATCGGGAAAAAGTGCTTTTTTACTCTGTTTTGCGTTAAAAGCCTTCAAGTACTGTGTATCCATTTAACTTTATTTCCACCTTGAAATCAGTAATTCTCTTCCAGAGAAGATATTAGATTCTACCAGAAAAAAAAAAATACATGGCCGCAGTCACGGTAGTTGCACGTGGAATGGACGAGACAAGCAACCCTGTGCCGTTAAGTGGCTTTTTTTGGGAAAACATTTTATTTTTATAATTTGATTTCTCAAAGTGCAACTTTATCTGTGTATTGACTTGTTTCTCTATTTGTCAATCTACATTTTTCATCTTACTATTTTTCAGCGCTGAATATCTTTCAACGTTTTAGTTTGAGCTTAGCAAGAACTTTAGGACGCGCGGTTGACAAGTTGTGAGAATGGTTCAAGGGTTAATTCACAAGGGCAGTTTATTTTTGGAAAGCAAAGCTTGAGATTGTTTCGAGGCAGTACGGCTTTCCAGCAAAACCAAAGGTGTAATTTCTCTCATTTTCTAGACATGGTCAAAACTGGACTGTTCTTTACTTTTTTTTCCGTAAAATTGAACTGCTAACTGTGAAAATCTTGAGTTTAGTATACCATATGAACAGTCCACTTCAGGCGGCGTGAAATTTTTAATAATTATCGTTTCTATTTCTAGTTTATCTATGTATTTAATTATTCTTTTAATTTTGTTTTTAATTTTTTTTTTAGACTTTTAGACTCCGCACTCCGCACTCCGCACTCCGCACTCGACCCGCACTCCGCACTCGACCCGCACTCCGCACTCCGCACTCCGCACTCCGCACTCCGCACTCCGCACTCCGCACTCCGCACTCCGCACTCCGCACTCCGCACTCCGCACTCCGCACTCCGCACTCCGCACTCCGCACTCCGCACTCCGCACTCCGCACTCCGCACTCCGCACTCCGCACTCCACGTTTTCGGAACAGCCGCTCCTCAACTAACTGAACGCCTGGAAGAGGCTAACTTATTCCTAGTTCCCCTTAATTGTTTCAATTATTTTCGCACCCAAATCATTTTCAGGGCGTGAATAGCATCTTTCAGGATATTTTTTCTTTGTTTTGCTTTAAAGTCTCCAAGTCGTGTGTACCAACCTTACTTTATTTCCAAATCTAAATGGATAATTTTCTACCGGAGAAGATACTAAATTCAAACAGAAAAAAATGATGGCCGCAGTTGCACGTGGAATTGGCGAGGCAAGCGACACGGTGCAGTTAAATGGCTTCTTTAGGAAAATATTTTATTTTTAGAATTTGTTTACTCAAAGTGCAACTTTACTTGTGCAATTAATTATTTCTTTATTTGTCAATCTGCATTTCTCCATCTTACTATTTTTCAGCCCTGAAAAGCTTTCAAGGTTTTAGTTTGAACTTCATCAATCCGCAAATTGCGAGCACTTTAGGACGCGAAGTTGGCATTTAAGTTGTTGAATGGTTCAATAGGCAGTTTATTTTTGGAAAGCAAAGCTTGAGTTTGTTTCGAGGTAACACGGCTTTCCAAAGAAACCGAAGGTGTAATTCTTCACAATTTCTAGACATGGTCAAAACTGGACTGTTTTTTACCTTTTTTTGCTAAAAGTGAACTGTTAGGTATGAAAATCGTGAGTTGAATATGCTATTTGGAGTGAATGAAATATACGCGATATAAACAGTCCACTTCAGGCGGTGTAAAGTTTTTAATAATTATTATTTTTATTGCTAAAATTTCTATTTCTTGTTTGTTTACGTATTTAACTTTTAATTTTTTTTCTTTTTTTTGTAAATGTTTGTTTGTGTTTCCTTTTTTAATTTTTTTTATACTCCGCAGCACTCCGCACTCCGCACTCCGCACTCCGCACTCCGCACTCCGCACTCCGCACTCCGCACTCCGCACTCCGCACTCCTCGTTTTCGGAACAGCCGCGTCGGTGTCTGTTTTTAATTTCTTTTTTTTTATGAATATTACTCAAATGTCACGCACACCTGAAGAGTTAGAGACTTGCTCTTCATTGAGTTCCTCGCGTGATAGCGTGCCGCTTAAAATAGGCTGGTGATGCAATCCTTTGTCCCTACGCGGAAACGAGGCAGTTTCTTCGAATCCATGTTGCTGACTTCTTGATCAAGCCTTCGGTGTAAGCTCTGAGGAAAAGAGCAACTTACAGTAGGACTCTCGTCTTATTATTAGCAATATTATTCACTGTGTCAGCCAAATTGTATATTGTCGAGTTATCATGTGTTTTGCCAAAACACTAGCTGTGTGAGGTCATAAAATGCAGCGGTTTACGAGTTCCGCATCAGCAAGGAAAGACTGAATAAAAGGTAAGTTCTATTTTGACGCTGCTTTACTTTCGAGTTTGGGTAAAACTGTTTTCGTTTCTCTTCTCTATTGCGAAATTTGGCCATAATCGTTCACTAAAGCCAAGCAATGAGTTGTAAACAATTAATGTAAGCTTTGATTAATGGGGAACCAAACATCAACCTTCGTTTCGCTTTCGGTTCACTGGTTGGGTATGGGAGACTTCTGGAATGTTCTTGGATCTGGTTAATATTCTATTTTCTTTAAACTTATTCAAGTTTTGAGGGATTTGTTTTGCGGTATTTGTTTTTGTTTGTGGAATTAATTTGAGGTAGTTTACGCTGCTTTGATTATCTCCATAAAAGTAAGCTCGAAGAGTGGCAGCGCAAACATTTAATTGGAGACTTGTTTACTGTCAGGAAAACAGCAATCATTGCTTTGTTAAAACGATTGCAGTCGTCCTATTGATATGGATTTCTTTGAAAATCAGTAAATTCTTGCTCTAATGAAGCATAAAACGAAAAAGTCTTCAAGACAATGTGTAAAATACTTACCTTAGTTTCTTCGTTTCTTATACATGCAGAACTGTTGTCATTCACATATTGGATATTCAGTCAATTTTGGACAGCTGATAACTAGAGAATTGATGCATGAAAAGTTTGATTATTTGGAGAGCTTTCAATAGATTTGGAGTACATGTGCTGCACAAAGTTTTTAATTTTACCATGCTTTAAGTTACTCACAAAAGTAGAGAGAAATAAATAAACAATATAAGATGGAAGGAAAAATACTACTGACAGTATAAATTATAGATGATAATTAATAGTTGTTTAAACAGTTTTTAATAATTTTTTTAATCTTCATCTTTGGATCAGCTTTTGATGGAATATAAATTTACTTTTAATTATGAACCAGATATGGAAGCCTTTACTCTGCTCCTTTGCTGCTTTAGTGTCTCTGTAGTGATACAGTGGTCAAACGAAGAGATGCAAACAACGAGCAATTGCTAGAGGTTATCAATTTTGGGTGGTCATGCATATTTCTTTCACAACATTTTGAGGAAAAACATTAAAACTGCTGCTTTTGCATCAAAGGTAAGAAAGCACTGAAATGCTCATGTAAATCTGTAAAATGAAACAAATGGAAGAAAAAGGAAAACCTGAAACTTTTTGTACACATACATAGGATATTTAAACACTGTTGATCTATTTTCTTTTGAGCTTCACTGACTCACCTGCTGCAGATATTGGGTTATCAAGTCAAGTTCATGGTTTGCCTTGTTTCCAAACCCAGTTAATCAGTATATTGTTCTCAAACTTTTGTTAACTCAGAGAGAAAAGTCTTTTTTAGCAGATTTTTTTAAAAAAATGTATAAAAATACAATTATTGAATTCAGTTTTTGCATGCTACTAAGAATATCAATCTTTGTGTCTGTGTACCTCTGACCTTGGTTTTAATAATTCATAATAACCAGCTCAACTTCATTCAATTGCTTACCATATCCACAGTCAAAAGCATGAACCAATTGTAACTGAGTATTTGCATGGGCAATAACATTTTCCATCCATACCTCAAAATGCCTTCACTTGAGAGCATTAACTAATTGTTCAATACTTGCCTGGCAGTAACATTTACTCACCAAACCTCATAAATAGTTCCCCACAGTTGAAAGCATGAACCAATTGTTGAGTATTTGCTTGCAGGGCTAGAAAGTTTTCCATCAATACCTTAATTTACCCATAGTAGAAAGCATGAACCAATTGTTTAGTCTTAATTTGCGGGGGCAATAAAGTTTTCCATCCATACCTTAACACATCTGTAAAATTTTGTAAGGAGTTATTCTGAGGCTCTTGTGTTTGGGTTTAACTGGTCCTACAGCCTCCTTCTGGCCACATTTACCTAATACACCATTGGAAGCTTCAGATAGAAAAATTTATTAAAACCACCGATTGTAGAGAGTATTCTGGTTTCAGTGGCCAGTTGTATCCCTGTGGATCAGAGTTGGTTTTTAGGGGAATCACAACAGTAACATGATGAACATTTTAAGTATGAGAATATTATTACATCCTGGCTATCAAAATCTAGTGACGGACGAAGACCATTAACAGGACTACTCCTGTGGCAAAGTCAATTACATGGATCTTATTTGGTAAATGACCAGCCTGCTTACAAGGTCTTTGAATCAATGCAAACAAATCCAGTATGACTGTATGTGCATCTTTATTGTTGTAACTTGAATATCATGTTAATAAGTGTTTTTTTTTTCTCTTACATCAAGGTACTCCTGGCTTCTATCCAGTGAAATGGCAAATTCTTTCTGGGAGCACATGCTTCAGCCATCATATGATGTACTTGAAAGGGAGAGGTGCAAGGCACTCTGCAAAATAACACGTCAAGATGGAGCTGTTGGCTGGGGATGTTTGATTTATGAGCGTAAGGTCCAAAACCCTGATTGGAGTGAGTACTTTATCATAACAAGTTGCAGACTTATTCCAAAAGAGAACTTTGATGCTGAGAAATATCAAGTGGAGTTTACAAAACCAAATTCAAAATCAAAATGTTTTCAGTTGGGGAGTATCATCAAGAAAAGTCCATTCTATAACACATCTGGATTGGTTGTGATTTTTGTTGATTCAGAGTGTTCAGAGCTAAACCATGACCGATTTAGACGCAAGCATTGCAGTATCTTAAAGGATCTTGAACCTAAGATAGGTATAAAGGAAAACAAACCTCTCTTCTGTTATATTGAAAGTAATCGATACAAATACACTGATGGGAAACTTGTTCCTGAAAATGATGATAGTCACCTACCCAGCCCTGCAGAGTGTTGTTCGACTGTTTTACTGGAACAAGGTGAGAGGAACAGTAAAGCAGTTGGAGTTCTAAACTTTGAGGTTAATGAGCAGCAGCTTCTATGTGATCCAGTTTGGTTCAAGAAATCAAGAGTAGAAGACATCTTAGGTGAGTTGAATTGTAGTGTACATGGATCAGGGAATTGTGCAGAATTAAGAAAAGAGGAATCATCTTTTGGCTAAACAAATTAGAGGTGAATGAGATGAGAGCAAAGTAATGCAAAGGGTTGAAGGAGCATAGAAAATGCACTTGATGTAACTCTTTTGTTCAGTCATAATGTCATAATTCTAATGGATAGTTTTGCATTGATATCATTTGTTAAAGACATCATTATACAAGATGAACACTCAATGTCTTAAAGATATGGTTAATTACCTCAAGATGTATTGTTAGTAACAGTTGCATCTGTCAGGAATTAAAAATCCTGATTCAATAATTTTCAAAGGTTTACCTGACAAACCAACCATCCAAAAAGAGGAAGGTGAGGTGGATGTAGAGTTCACTCTAACTTGGTCAGCATCAAATACAAACTGCACCGATGTCAGCCCTGAATACCATCTGGAATGGAGGAAGAAACCGTTGACAGGAGCCAGCAAACTTTGTCAACAAGGAAACACTGATGAAACACACTTCAAAATTACCAATCTTGAGTATAACTCAGAGTATGAAGTGAAACTCTTTGCCTTCAACAGACATGGAGAAAGTGAGCCAGAGATCGTAACATTTAAGACAAAGACTGGTGTGTACCTAATTAATTTCATTTGATTTAACATTTCCCACCTCATTTCAGAACTTTTTGTTTATTGTAACACATGGATGCTTTCTAATGGAAACCATGTAATCTGTCTGAAAAAAATGCCAACATGACTATTGCACACTGAGAGAACAGAGTTTTGTGGGTTTTTTGTTTTTAAATGAGCTTTTGGAGAATCGAAGCAACATAAAATGGTAAAAAATTTGAATGAATGGTAGTGGGCATGTTAATAGTCAGCCAAAAGAAATGATCTGACATATGATTTTGAGAGCCTCTGCATTTAAACTCTTTAACCCCTAACTATCATCAAATTTCTCCTTAAAATATCATCCCTGAATCACACAAGAGTAAGGGAAATGATCACAAGCTATATATCAGAGCCCTAACCTTGTTCAACAAACTCTCCCGATGTCAGCACTGTAGGAAATGTAAAGAGTACCAGGGTGTGAAGGTGTAATATCATTTGTCAAGAAAAAATTTACAATTCTCATGCATGTGTTTTTTTCTACTTTTCAATCACATTTGATTGCAATTACCTTTTAAGTTGATTAGTAGATTAAACCTAAGACTTTGAACTTTTAGTACAAGTTTGAATACAACTGGGCCATGGAAACAATATGAAAATCATTGGCAGTGTAAATCCCCCTCTATCAATACTATTTGTGAAGCCTTAATGGATTTACAATTACTCATGTTTTAGAGTAGAAATAACGTGATTAAACTACTTGACATTCATCAGAAAAAAATTTTAAAGACATTACATTTTAATAGGTTGACCTGGCAAACCAACCACTGTTTTGTGAAGACCTTCTGCATTTTTATTACTTGTGGAAATGATTAATTTACATGTTTATGTGTTTTAATTAGTTACCATGAGTGTTTTACTTTCATCAGAGGCAACATTTAAAAGAAACATTATTTTGCCCAGGTTTACCTGAGAAACCAACCATCACAAATACAGAGAGTGAAGTTGACAATAATTTTACTCTGACCTGGTCATTAGTAGAGGCTAACAGCAGTAATGGCAGCATTAAATACTGTCTGGAATGGAGGAAACAACCCATAATAGGATCCACACAACTGGTTCAACAGGGAAACATTGTGAAAACTCAGTACAAGATAATTGGTCTTGAGTATGGTGCAGAGTACGAAATGAGGCTGTTTGCTGTCAATAGACAAGGAGAGAGTGAGCCAGATGTCAGAACATTTAAGACAAAGAGTGGTATGTACTGTACATGTACATTTATTTAAACTTGTCACTTAATGTTTGGTGGAATTGTTGAAATGGAATAAATTAATAGTGTTGGGTCTTAAATCCAGTAATAGCACAGCTTTTACTTAAAGACAAAGAACTGAGAAACCTTGTGACAACAGGCTTAATACTCATGCTGTAGCTCTCGTATAAGAAAAGAGAATGATTTGCCCAACATTTTTTCACTATGGTCACCTTTGATTTGTTTGTAAATTACACTGATATTAGACTTGTAATTAATTTTTGATGCTGGAAAGAGTAGTTTATCAATCTTTTATTGATGTTTCTTGTTGCATCAATTAGTTGAATTTTTTGCTGGTATTGATTACCAACCAATGATTTTGAAAATGTATGCCTCTGAAAGCAAACACCTCAATGATCATGGCATAGAATTAAAAATCTTTTGTCTGAGTATTTTGATTCAGAGATTACACCCAAATTATTTGCTCTACTACACTTGTACATTTCAGTACCAGTCATTATACTTGTTGTCTTACTTTGAAGTAACATGTTGAGTTTAGATATAACTTTGTGAACTTTGTCATGATTTAATATTTTGGGAAATATGTTTATTGAGTAAATTTTTTTCTAACTTTGTACCTTTTCAGTGAATTGGCAAGGGGGGGGTAAGAATGACTTCTCCGTTTTTGCTGCCCCACCCCCCTCTCTCCTCTACTTAAAAGAAAATCAGGAAGTTGCCTAATCTCAGAGAAGTAATTGAAAAAACTAAAAAGCCCACTTGTTTATTTTAGTGGGGGGGGGGGGGGGATGTTGCTAGGGAATTTAAATTCGTTACACACAGCGATGAATCTAGTTACAGTAAGTATTTTACTTTCATCAGAGACAAAACTATAAAGAATTATTATTTTGAACAGGTTTACCTGAGAAACCCACCATCACAAATGTAGAAAGTGAAGTTGACAAAGATTTCACTGTGACCTGGTCAGAAGTAGAGGCTAATAGCAGTAATTTCAGCATTAAATACCGTCTGGAATGGACGAAACAACCCATGACACAATCCACAGAACTGGTTCAACGGGGAAACATTATGGAAACTCTCTACGAGATAACTGGTCTCGAGTATGACGCAGAGTACGAAGTGAAGCTGTTTGCTGTCAACAAACACGGAGACAGTGAGCCAGACGTCAGAACATTTAAGACAAAGAGTGGTATGTACTGTACCTTAACTTTGAGTAGAATAGTTGCAAATGAAATATATAAATAATTAAATAAATAAATAGTTGGGTTTTAAATCCAGGAGTAACACTGCTTTTCGTAAAACAAAGAATTGAGAAACTTTGTGACAATAGGTTTAACATTCATACCGCAGCACTTGTAAAAGAAAAGACAATGATTTGCCAAACTTTTTCAAACACGCTGAGGCCCATATTGTGAACTTGAAGTCATGATTTAATATTCTGGCATATATGTTTACTGTAAACATTTTTTCAACTATGTACGACCTCATTGTAGGCCAGATCTATACCAAACGTTTTCTGAACTTATAGGCTACCTGCAAGTCACATTAGTTGATCTCCCCTAAAAATTCTACAACCCTATCGTTAGTTCCACATGCATAGTTCCTCCTTTGCCAACTATGCCTATGATATCCATTTTTAGCACTCCTTCAACATTCCTCTAAGTAATGTCTCCTGCCTAGTTCTTCTCTGGGAATCCATACAAATTACTTCTCGATCTTTTCAACTCCACCTCCACTCTCCTCGTACTTAAAAAAAAAACAAAAAAAAACAGCAGGCTGCAAGGTTTCAGAGAAATAATTAAAAAAACTAAAACATCCTCTGGTCTATTCAAGGGGGAGGGGGAGGGGAAGGGGAGGCCTCTGTCGCTAAGGAATTCGAATTCATTACGCACATCGCTGAATGTAGCAATGCTCCGCCTTGAAACGGCTTTTAACCACATTTTTCACCTCGACTGTACTCCCAAACGAGATGAGAACGGAACCAATTGTCACAGGATCTGTTTCAACATTTGTCGTTTGATGATGTAAATATTTCTCCAAGAGCCTGGGACTATTCAGGCAAATAGGTTGACTTAACCAGGGCAATAGAAAGACTAATATGTTGACAATTTTGTGGCCAATTGCAGATTTAGACTTTCCCACGAAGTTAGGTAAACTTCAAAACTTCAAAAATGGCTTTAAAGTATTCAGAGTCAAAAACCTTTTCTTAACTCCAGCTCGGCGGCCTTCTTGATCTCCAAAGTAGCGGCGAAGTCGGAACGCTGTTTTAATTACAAATTGGTGTTTTAGGGACATCCATTACCTAAATGTTCCGAATTGGTCACGAATCAGAAAAAGAAATCTGCTTAAGTGTAAACCAGATCTGAGATATCGTGCACTTGAGAGATCCTCACTGACTTAGAAATTAGCACACCTTTCCATTGAACAGACTTCATTTCATCACATTTTGCCACTTTGAAAGGTTTGCACAAACTAGTACGTAAATTTTCACTGCCTGCTTTCCTTGGTGATGTTAAGGTGGCTGAACACAGTTTTTGCGCGCGCTTTTGCTGATGCAATTGAGTGCATGCCCAAGGATTGTGAAAAACAAACATGACGTCAATGCAGCGTTCATTTGATTTACTCAACACATACCCGAACCATCTGTGCTTTTTTCTATACTTGTACTTGCTTTACTCTACTTGTACATCTCAGTACCAATCATTATACTTGTTGTCTAACTTTGAAGTAACATGTTGAGTTTAGATATAACTTTGCGAACTTTATGTCATGATTTAATATTTTGGGAGAGATGTTTATTGAGTACATTTTTTCCAACTTTGTACCTTTTCAGTGAATTTCCAAGGGGGGGGGGGTAAGAATTACTTCTCCGCTTTTTGCTGCCCCACCCCCCCCTTTCTCCTTTACTTAAAAGAAAATCAGGAAGTTGCCTAATCTCAGAAAAGTAATTGAAAAAACTAAAAATCCACTTGTTTATTTAAGGGGGGGTGTGTTGCTAGGGAATTTAAATTCATTACGCACAGCGATGAATCTAGTTACAGTTAGTATTTCACTTTCATCAGAGACAAAACTCAAGAGAATTATTATTTTGAACAGGTTTACCTGAGAAACCCACCATCACAAATGTAGAAAGTGAAGTTGACAAAGATTTCACTGTGACCTGGTCAGAAGTAGAGGCTAACAGCAGTAATTGCAGCATTAAATACCGTCTGGAATGGACGAAACAACCCATGACACAATCCACAGAACTGGTTCAACGGAAAAACATTGTGGAAACTCACTACGAGATAACTGGTCTCGAGTATGACGCAGAGTACGAATTGAAGCTGTTTGCTGTCAACAAACAAGGAGACAGTGAGCCAGTCGTCAGAACATTTAAGACAAAGAGTGGTATGTACTGTACCTTAACTTTGAGTAGAATAGTTGCAAATGAAATAAATAAATAAATAGTTGGGTCCTAAATCCCAGAGTAACACTGCTTTTCCTAAAACAAAGAATTGAGAAACTTCGTGACAATAGGTTTAATACTCATACCGTAGCGCTTGTAAAAGAAAAGACAATGATTTCCCAAACGTTTTCGAACACGCTGAGGTCCATATTGTGAACTTGAAGTCATGATTTAATATTCTGGCATATTATATGTTTACTGTAAACATTTTTTCAACTATGTACCACCTTATTGTAGGCCAAATCTATACCAAACGTTTTCTGAACTTATAGGCTACCTGCAAGTCACATTAGTTGATCTCCCCTAAAAATTCTACAACTCTATTGTTATTTCCACATGCATAGTTCCTCCTTTGCCAACTATGCCTATGATATCCATTTTTAGCACTCCTTCAACATTCCTCTAGGTAATGTCTCCTGCCTAGTTCTTTCCTGGGAATTCATACAAATTACTTCTCGATCTTTTCAACTCCACCTCCACTCTCCTCGTACTTAAAAAAAAAAAAAAAAAAACAGCCGGTTGCAAGGTTTCAGAGAAGTAATTAAAAAAACTAAAACATCCTCTGGTCTATTCAAGGGGGTGGGGGAGGGGGAGGGAGGCCTCTCTCGCTAAGGAATTCGAATTCATTACGCACATCGCTGAATGTAGCAACGCTCCGCCTTGAAACGGTTTTTAACCAGATTTTTCACCTCGACTGTACTCCCAAACTAGATGAGAACGGAACCAATTGTCACAGCATCTGTTTCAACATCTGTCGTTTGATGATGTAAATATTTCTCTAAGAGCCTGGGACTATTCAGGCAAATAGGTTAACTTAACCAAGGCAATAGAAAGACTAATATGTTGACAATTTTGTTGCCAATTGCAGATTTAGACTTTCCCATGAAGTTAGGTAAACTTCAAAACTTCAAAAATGGTTTTAAAGTATTCAGATTCAAAAATCTTTTCTTAACTCCAGCTCGGCGGCCTTCTTGATCTCCAAAGTAGCGGCTAAGTCGGAACGCTATTCTAATTACAAATTGGTGTTTTAGGTTAAATGTATCCGTTACCTAAAGGTCCCGGATTGGTGACGAATCAGAAAAAGAAATCTGCTTAAGCGTAAAATTGACGGAAATATCTATTTCTGAAACTAGTTGCGACGGGTCTTAAGTGGGGATGGAGTTTGAGAAATGTAGATTTTTCCATCTTTCATGGCTGTAAGTGACTTAACAGGACCGGTCAAGGGTCCTTAATGATACGTCACGCAACTCTTGTCAAGCTATTCTGATAACACTCCACTCCCCTCTCAAGGATAACTTTTTCATGAAATTCATTGTTGTTGTTACCAACCTTATCATGTGAAAGGGGGAAGGGGAGATTTGTTAACAATTGTTACGAATTACAACCTACCATTAATTTTCGTGCGATTCTATTGTATACCAATTTTTTTTGCACATAAGAAAAACACACTCGTTTTGTTAAGTCCAATGATAGTGGTATTAAAATGCTGGTCGCATATACTCATCCGCAGTCAGATCAACTTTGGCTTTTTAAGAACGGTTTTCGCACGATATGAAAATTAACTAAAGGGTTACAAAATAAATAGACCCTTTTCTGGTTTGCTGGCTGATAATGTTCGTGGCTCGGAGACTGCCCAAATGATGTTACATATTTCCTCGAAACTTCGCTTCTAGGCCTTTTAACATAGACTGAGGGCAAAGTTACCAAATGCTGATTGGCTGAGACAGAAGACATTTTTTAATTAATTTTGGTAGTTGCCCCATGCAAGTATTAAAATTTGGAAAACGTTAAAATAGTTTACCTCTTTGCCTAAAAATTTTGTAATTTCATTGATGGCAAATGTTTTTCAACAGGGTTGCTTTGATCTCTTTGACGTTGTTGTACAAAAATAAAACTAAGTGAAAACTGAAATGGCTTTCCACGAACGTGCGTGACAGCGTGCGTTATTGATCTTCCCACTTATTAGAGTTTTGAAAGCACGCGTGAAATCAATCCTTAATTTTACTCGGCCCTCGATTACCCCTGCAAATATTCACTTTTCAGACAGTCTCTCAGCAGTGGACATTGTCACCTGATATTCCAGCTGCCCGAAAGGGTTTGTTTACCTAATATACTTGATTTTTAAGGGAGGAATAACGCTTTAACGAAACAATCTTTCTATCCGTTGGAAAGGGATCGATTTCTCAACTGATAGACACGATAGACACTTTTCAAGCACTCAGCTCTTTGCTAGTTAATCTCCCTCTGCTGAATTCGATAGAAAGTATTTAAACTGCCTTTACTCGTGTTCGCATTATTAATAAGATATTTTCCTTTCCCTTTTCTTTACCCGTATGTCCCTACACAACAGCTTTAAAAGTTCAACCCTGTGGAGTAAGAATTTAGTAAAGTACACAAACTGTTCTCCTCGCGTTCTTGTTATTTATTTAATATTTTCTCTTTCTTAACCTTCAGTCATCACTGCTTACACTACAGCTTTAAAGACTTCCATTACAGACCAAACGGAGTTCCAACCCAAACTGCTTGCCTCTCACACCATCTCCAGCGCGAAAACGGATGAAATATTCACTAATCTTCTCATCCAACATGGAAGAAAACGCCTCACCCGGAATGACGAGACATATGCAAGGAGGGAAGAGACATTTTCAAGGAGTGAAGAGACATATTCAAGGAGTGAAGACCTTGAGTATTTCGGAAAAGTCAGCGGTACTCCAGTTAAGCACTGCGAGGAAATATTTCTTGGCACGTGTAATGATCAGGAGAATCCTAATTCTATTCTTGTCGTTGGAAAAGCAGGGATTGGAAAATCTCTGTTTTGCCAAAAGCTGATTCGCGATTGGGCCAACAACAATTTATTTCAAGCAAGAGAAAACATTAAAATTCCAAATTTGAAATTTGCTTATTTGCTTACTTTCCGTCAGTTGAATTTGCTTGACGAAAAGCCTGTGACTTTAAGAGAAATCTTAAACTATTCTTCGTTTTTAGAAGACAACTCTACCATTGATGACGTTACATTTGAGTATATTGTAAAGCATCCCAGAGAAGTTTTGATTATCCTTGACGGCTATGATGAGTATTCACAGCAAGATTACATCGCTGAAGACTCGGGAAAAAAATATCAGAATAACGCTAGATGTGAAATGCCGGTGGCCGCATTATGTTCAAAAATCATCAAGGGTGAGATACTGAAAGGTTCTGTTGTTGTTGTAACCTCGCGGCCTGATGAATCGGATAAGCTGGGAGGAATCCGTTTTAAACGGTACGTAGAAATTGTGGGATTTTCTTCACAACAGGTTAAAGAATACATTGAAAAGTACTTCAGTGAAAACGAAGATATGAAGAGCGCTGTGCTTGAACATGTCATGAAGAATGAGAACCTAGTCAGTTTTGCTCATATTCCTATGCTCTGTTATCTATTGTGCTTCGAGATGGAGTATACTCTAAACGAAACAAGAAATCCTCGTGACCTTCCTGTCTCAACAACCGAGATTTTCACAAAACTTATTGATATTTTTGAACTTAAGCACTGCTCTGAGTCAGAATACAGACACAAAGAAATTCCTAACAAATTGAAGCCTCCTCCGGTCATTAAAACCACATTAGAGAAATTATCAAAACTTGCGGCAAAACTTCTGCTTGAAAGGAAGCCAACTTTTGATGAAAGCGAGATAGAAGGCGGTTTTGAGTTGGAAGAAGTCATCAAACTGAAAGGTAGCGGTCTTCTTCACTGTGGTCAGTCTTACAGGACTGGTTCGATCAGAACCACGAAACATTTTAGCTTCACACATCTCACTGTCCAAGAATTCTTAGCCGCCCATTGGTTTGTAAAGGAAAATTGTATTCCAGACGAGAAATGCTCTCAAATGGTTTTCCAATTCATGGCTGGTATTTTATCAAGTGAGGGAAAAGACGAACTGATGGAAAATTTGTTGACCAGTAGTCAAGTTTCAGGGGATACATATCGATTTCTCAAAGGAAAGTGTCTGAGTGAGTATCAAGACAAAGAATTCGCTAAAACGTTTATCAGGAATCATCCGCAAGCGTTCAGTCGTTCAGACGGCGTCATGGCATGGTTTGGTTTATCAGATATAGACAGCCTTGCAGTATCATTTGTATTGGACATTATCAGTGAACTAAATAAAGAGGAAGCTGGAGAGGCACAACACAAATGTTCTGATAAGTTCGTCTCAGTTAAGAGGTTGGAGCTTTTAGATTCCCACCTAACAATGTCTGGAATACAACGAGTCTGTAATTCACTGAACAATGAACACTCTCTTGTGTCTGAATTGATGATAGTAGGATCAGTCACTGATACCAATGTTGCCAGTAATAAGATCACTGATACCGGTGTTGCCAGTCTATGTGAAGCTTTACAGCATTCAAGCTGTAAGCTAACCACACTAGATCTGAGTAATAATAAGATCACTGATACCGGTGTTGCCAGTCTATGTGAAGCTTTACAGCATCCAAGCTGTGAGCTAACCACACTAGATCTGTTTGATAATGAGATCACTGATACCGGTGTTGCCAGTCTATGTGAAGCTTTACAGCATCCAAGCTGTAAGCTAACCACACTAGATCTGTTTGATAATAAGATCACTGATACCGGTGTTGCCAGTCTATGTGAAGCTTTACAGCATCCAAGCTGTAAGCTAACCACACTAAATCTGTTTGCTAATGAGATCACTGATCCCGGTGTTGCCAGTCTATGTGAAGCTTTACAGCATCCAAGCAGTAAGCTAACCACACTATATGTGAGTAATAATAAGATCACTGATACCGGTGTTGCCAGTCTATGTGAAGCTTTACAGCATCCAAGCTGTAAGCTAACCACACTACATCTGAGTGGTAATAGTATCACTTATACCGGTGTTGCCAGTCTATGTGAAGCTTTACAGCATCCAAGCTGTAAGCTAACCACACTACATCTGAGTGGTAATAGTATCACTGATTCCGGTGTTGCCAGTCTATGTGAAGCTTTACAGCATCCAAGCTGTAAGCTAACCACACTAAATCTGAAGTTTAATAAGATCACTGATACCGGTGTTGCCAGTCTATGTGAGGCTTTACAGCATCCAAGCTGTAAGCTAACCACACTAAATCTGTTCGATAATATGATCACTGATTCCGGTGTTGCCAGTCTATGTGAAGCTTTACAGCATCCAAGCTGTAAGCTAACCACACTAGTTCTGAGTGATCTTAAGATCACTGACACCGGTGTTGCCAGTCTATGTGAAGCTTTACAGCATCCAAGCTGTAAGCTAGCCACACTAATTCTGAATCGTATTATGATCACTGATACCGGTGTTGCCAGTCTATGTGAAGCTTTACAGCATCCAAGCTGTAAGCTAACCACACTAAATCTGAGGTTTAATAAGATCACTGATACCGGTGTTGCCAGTCTATGTGAAGCGTTACAGAATCCAAGCTGTACGCTAACCAGACTAGATATTCGGTGTAATTATAGTATTAGTGAGTTAAAAAAAAAATCTGTTCAAGCCATAGTGGAGAAATACAGACCAGGTTTTGAACTTAAAATTTAGAAATATAGCTATTTAAAGCACTTTCTGTAAAAGTGTGAAGCAGCGTCAAACTAATCTACATCATTAGCTTACAAGAGATCTCTCCAATTTATTTTAATGATCTTAGTTTTAAGCTAAATCTTAAAAAAGGAACAGTTACGAAATGGTTGGAAACAAAATATTTTGAATCATTACTGATCATAGTAGAACTTTATGGGAAAAGGCTGTCGTGAAAGCAGCTTGAAGCCTGAAAACGTTAATAGTTTTTCTGGACTTGATAGTTTATTATTATAGGTACTTAAAGTAACTTTTGTAGATCTTTTTTTCTGGGTCAACGAGAGTTACAAAGTACTTGAACTGTTATAGCTCAATGTGAGTGAAATAAAACGATTGTTGTAAATATAATCGCATTGAATAAAGAATTTGTTGATAGGTTGCTCGCTGAGAATATATTGCTTCCTATACGTTTGGTTTGTGGGTTTAATTGCCTGAACCTTTTTACTCTCAAGATCTGATTGTAAATTCTTCCCCCTAGTTGATACATATTTCCTAGTCAATTAGTTACGAGAATTTGGTGTTAGATTTGTAGTACTAAGTGTTAAATTCTCATTACCTGTTTGCCAGATAATATATGGATATCACAGGGAGAAGTTAAATGTTAATCACTGGCATTTTCTGAAAAAAGGCTTGTTTTCTTGCACTTACTCGATTTCGAACTCATTCTTGAGCCATTCTTGAACCGAGCCAATTATTGCAAAGATAGGTTGCGGGATTAAATTTTTTATTGCGTGAACCAAGCCAATTTATCGTACAGGTTTATGCCTTCAGTAGTTTTTGGTTTTTGCATGCACCGTTATATGACGTAAAACCGAAGGAGAGTGCAGATCACGGTTAAGTTGTTGAAGTGAGCGCTAACAGGGAAGTTTTAATTATTTAATACAAAAATCGCTCTCTAGGCCATGGTGACACAGACTTCAGATTCCACGTTGCCCTGTATATTCTACGTAATAGATTGCAGATTACGTCAAAATGTGGAAAGGAAAAAAAGTTTGCACACGAGGCTCAGTCGAGTGTGTCACCAGCGGATGTGACAACCGCGTTCCAAAGGCCTTTGCCCTTAGTTCCCACCTCAAGCTCCACCCCTCCACCTAATTCAGTTAGTGACGAGCTTTTGTTCGGCTTAGATAACAATGAAGTATGCGGCATGGTCCTGGTCGATTATGGAAAGGCTTTCGACATGGTGGACCATAAGCTATTGTTGCGCGAGTTGGAGCTGTACGGTATAGTCACCCGGGAGCTAGCCTGGTGTCACTCTTATTTGTCGGATCGGAAGCAAATTGTCCGTGTAAATGGGAGTGAGTCAAGCGAAGCTTTGATGTTGCATGGAGTCCCTCAGGGCAGTATTTTAGATCCTTTATTTTTCATTTTGTTTATTAACGATTTACCCTTGTATACAAGTGCTCAGTTGGACCTTTACGCAGGCGATATGACTGTCAATGCTTTTGCGGATGTGAAAAACTTAACCAACTTAAGTTCATCACTAAATAAGTCTGTCTCTGAAATTCAATTATGGGCCTCAGCAAATAAGCTCCCCTTAAATGAAGACAAGATTAAAGTACTCACGATCACTGGGAAAAGATGTGTGGCTGACATAAATGGAAGTGACATAGTTGTTACTGTAAACGGAAAACAGCTCAATAATGTGGATTGTGCTACCTTAGTAGGAGTAGAAATTGACAGCAAATTGTCATATATTGAACATATTGAGAAAGTATGTCAAAAGATGGCCTCTAGAATCGCAATACTGCTAAGATTCGAGCCTGTTTGCCTCTTAAACAGCGACTTCAGTTTTATAATAGCATTATTCGCCCTGTTATGTCTTACGCCAACGTGGTTTGGGCAAATTGCGACAAAGAGATGGTTTATTGGGTCTTAAGATTGCAAAAACGTGCAGCACAAGTTATTTCTTATGCCGATCGCACGACACCATCAGTTGCTTTGTTTAACAAGCTAGGTCGGATTCCGTTTTATGAGCAACATAAGATAGGTCAATGCATAATAAGGTATAAGCGAATTAATGGGCGTTTGCCGAATTATCTTAATGAACACCGAATTTTGAATAATAGGCGGCACTCCCGCAGCACTAGATAATCAACCATTAATGCTGTTTGTCCTAAATACAAAAGAGAATCAGAGAGAGGACGCCCATTCGCTGTTTCGGCTACAAGACTTTGGAATAGTATACCTATTGAAATTAGGAAACCAGATTCTATAGCATGTTTTAAAAAGAACATGTTTGCCAAGATTTTTAAAGAACAACAATGTTTGCATCATTTTACTATTTAATAATATCTTCTTAATTGAATCTTGTCTTATTTGAAATGCTTATTTTAAATGTTTACATATTTTAGCTTACATATTTATCTGATTATATAGTTGTGTAATCTGTGAGGGCCACAAGTTTATTAGCCTGTGGCTATTAAGTGCTACCCTCTTTAAATAAAGGCTTTCATTCATTCATTCATTCACCCCCAACTAAGGGAAAGGTCCTGGGAACGAGGTTGACTGATGTGACTGTAAATAATGGCGTAAGAGTGGCCTAATGTAATTACTCTCACTTTGAATTCATTCCCGATTGATCCTGTCCATGTTTTCTTTTCTTGTCAGCACGTTCTTTTCCTTTCTTGTTTTTCCATGGGACATTAAACCCTCAGGTCAGTATTTTAGGAAAAGCCGTCAGTGAGACTTCAAGATTTTTCACTTTCGATTTAACCTTCACATGTAGATGCTTGAAAGTGACCATCGATATCATCCACATGAAATGTCTCCTCACAATATCCCTGAATCAAATATTAAGGTCAGGAGAGGAAAGGAAATGATCACCAACTAAAGAACTCCTGATTGTTAAAGAAATTCTCATCATTAGCACCATAGGAAATTTAGGGAGAACAGTGTAGAGAATATGCATGCTGATATTAGGGTGACATGGGTTTTAAATTTAAAAGTAAACATGAAATTGTGACATTATGTTAAGTGACTGACAGGTATTTTGAAATTTGGAAGAGTAACCTAATGTGTTTCAAAACTTGACTGCAAACATGTGAAAAGCTGAATTTTACATGTTAGTGCATTTTTAGTCAAATATTTTAGTGACTACCTTATTCTTTGGATTCTCAATTATCAATTGATAACCACCTATCAATTAGGTGGTTATCAATTGATCCAATCCAAATTCTCAAAACATGCATCATAAGAACTGTATAGCAGACAGTAAGGAGAACTGCTAAGAAGATCTTGGGAGTGAAAAGGTTTGGTCACCTCTGACAAGTAGGTCTTCAGTGTTGTTGCAGGAAACATTTGTCATGTTACATGGATATGATTTTAAACAAGTCCTTCACCAACAATGTTTGGATGTATTTGTTCTTGTAATCAAATTTATTATCAGTATGTACAATGATTTTGTTTAAAACTGCATTTTTCTTTTACAGAGACAGAAGTTAAGTGTGCTGAAAATGGATCAGCAGAGAAAGCCAAGGTCAGCTCACCAGAGCTCAGTATTGAAATTCCAAAGATGTGTGATCTTCCAGGAACCTCTTCGGCTTGGATCAATGTTGAACTCCCTGTTGATATTTTGTTATTAACAGTGGAGGACTTTGAGTTCTTAAGCTGCTTTGCCTTCCTGAAGGAACCCTTTAAGAGTTACCACAGCAGTACTGGCCACGTGTACTTTGGGTGCATGGGTGATGATCAAGGAAAGAAAATGAAAATTGTCCTAATGAGGTGCTCCAAAGGTCCTGATGTTCCTGGGGGCTCTTTGTCTGTGTCAAAAGATGCCATCTTACTCTTGAGACCCAAGGCTATTATTTCTGTTGGTGCCTGCAGTGGTTTGAACAGCAGAGAGGTCAAGTTAGGAGATGTAATTGTTTCAGCAAAGCTGATAACAGCAGAACACAAAACTCCCCCCAGCAGAGATATTGGTAACCTGATCAGACATGTGGCTGATGGGTGGAAGGCACCTTTACAGAATGCTGATGAATATAATGCCAAAGTGCACTGTGATGGAGTGTTTCTGAGTATCTCAGAGGCAAACAAGGATATGATTGGTCAACATCCTGAAGCAATTGCAGTTGAAATGGAAGGTGGAGGTGAAAATCATGTTAATTATGATGATTTATGAGTCAAAGATACAGTATTTGCACATGTAGCAAGTGTTTTTAGAAAAGCTGTGCTAGAATTGTCCCAGCTGGCTCAAGAAACTTTACAGGAATTGTATATGCAAATTTGATTTTGTTTTAGGCTAGGGTTTGGTAGGAAGATGTTTTTGTAAGGGTGAAGGTGACAAGTTAATTAATTTAAAATTGATTTTGCCACTTCAGGATGTCATGAATTGTCAAAGTTGTGTCTTCTAAAAATGTAGAAAGTATCTTGCTGAATTGTTTGAGGCCTGGGGAGTAGAATCACAGTCCTTATTAACCCTTTAACTCCCCAGACTGACCAAGACAGAATTTCTCCTTCGAATATCAATATGATATCAAGCAGACAAGTAATAAGAATAGAACAAATATCAAGAAAGGGATTATTAGTGGATCCAAAACCCAATTCTCCCAACCAACATTATAGGATAATTAGATCTAGGGAGTGAAAGAGTTCACTCTAATTGATAACATTTTGTCTCTTGAGAAATGTAAACTGAAAATTAATTTTACAGTCTTGGTGTACAAGTTTTCTTGTAAACATTGGTTGCACATGTAGGGACTTACACGAACCTCTTTCTGTGATGTAGATGTTTACCAGAAGCTAGAATGTGAATCTGTGTGAACTTCAATTGAACAATAATTATCACAAGGATGCAAAGAAATAAGCTCATATGGTTGAGAGACAAGTCAGTGTTAAGAGACATTCATGAATGTTTTTTTTTTTTCAGGAGTGTTTGCAGCAGCCCATGATTTTAAGACAGAATGGGTGGTAGTCAAGGGTATCAAAGACTTTGCAAATGAAAGGCAGTCTTCAAGTGAGAAATGGAAACAGATTGCTTGTGTGATGGCAGCATCTGTTGTGGCCAACATTTTGAGTGATCCAGTCATATTCCAAGATTGGCCTCACTATAATGCAGGTATTTCTGTCTCAATCTTTTTTTTTTAAGGGATAGATGTGATTTAGATCTAGGTTCCCACAGCGTAAACTTGTATGGATTGCAATCAGAATGAGTCATTCAGTATCAGTTTACAAAATAGGAAATCAATCAAGTTACACTAATTTTGATTCCCATAAGTTGAACATGGTTTCTTTAAACATTTACACCCTGATATCCGTATTCATATTCCCCATACTTTTCTCTATACATTTAATTGGGAACTAACAAGGAGAATTCACTCAACAATCAAAGCTTCCTAGTTTGGCAATAATTTCCTCTATTCTCGTCATCTTTATGAATGACTCAGCAGTATTACTGTAATGAAAAAATAGATGCAGGCCACTCAAAGGATTTAAATGGTTACTGTAAGTGTTAGGGAGAAACTTTTGGTAGCATTGAGGGATGTAACAATGGATAACAGTTCATTCTGTGAGTGAGGAGAAAACCTGTATTCTGTAGTTAGCTTATAGACCACAGCCAAAATATGGAGAACTGACAGAGGCTAATGACAATTGCAAAAGAGATTTGATGTGATTTGAAATATACTCCAGGGCCAATTTGCAACACATCAAATTATTTTCACAAGTTTTACTCCCCTGATCTCATTAGAAATTCTCCCTACTGTCCGCCATTAATTCTTATGATGTTCCTTTAAATAAATTGGTATGAGAACAATTGTTAATCCCTTATTGATATTTATTTTCATTCTCATCACTTGTCTGGTTGATACTGTATTGATATTGTAAGAAGAAATTCGCTCTTGTTCACTCATGACATTTTTTAAAGGATTAAACTAATAAAGAAGACTTATTGAGTGATATGTGTAGAACTGTATTTTGATGTTGGAACTTTTGGAATGGGAAGGAAAGTGATGGATGCCAGCTCACATATTTATGTTGTTTTTTTTTTAACCTTTTTCTTGGAACCTGAAATTGATATCACGTAGGTTTTAGACCATTTTAAGTGAATGTCTTAAGAACAAATTGGTTTAACATTTTCACTTGACTTATGATTTCGTTCGTAATTATTGTCGTCACTGTCTGCCACATAATTCTCATGATGTTACTTTGAAAAACTTTGTGTTGGGTCAACCAACAATCCCCTTGTTGATATATCTCTTAATTCTCATCACTTTTCTGCTTGATATTGTAGTGATATTGTAAGGAGAAATTCTGTCTTGGTCAGTAATGTGGGAGTTATTAAACTGACGACATTGTTTTTGTTTCTTGAATAATTTAGGTGCCAATGAATTACCTGCCCAAGGTAAGTTCCACTTGTTCTCATGATTGAAATACTTGTGGTGTGTAGTGTGGCTCGCATGGCTCGCTGGCTCACAGGTTTATAACACTATACTTGGTTGTCGTCAATGATTAATATAGGTACGTGTATAATCAATACACCACACCTCTAAAATAGATCAAAATGATTTATTAACTTTGTTTAGCGGTTGATAAAGGGAAGGGAAACCCTTTGCTGGAAACCCTTGGAAGTTCAAGAGTAACGGCTGCACTATGAAGGTAGATCGTGGACAAAATGTTCGACTCATACGGTTTCGTTATGGCGTTTTGTCGTTTCCGCGCTCCGTTACTACTGGTCGAGTTGTTGCTTTCCGAGTTCGGCTGGCCGCTTTAGAAGTCGACTCATCGCTCCGTGAGTTTGTCACCACCAAAAGTGCAAGGATCAGTTGCATGATAACATAGCTAATAAAGGAATGGCATGGCCAAATTATAGACAGCTTAGTTTTCCTTCATGAATCAGAACACCCTAAACTTGAATAGTTTAGCCAAATGATGAACAGTCTAGTTGCCCATGTCGAGTTGGAGCATGAAATTGTGAAATGGACTAGCTCAATTTCGAATAGCCTAGCGCTCATTTGCAATACAGTACACAAACGGTGTAGCGTCGCGTCAGATGGCTCAGGGTTATATCGAGTAGCACAGCGCACGCGCAAACGGTGTAGCGTTCCATGAAATGGCTCAGCGTAATGTCGAATGGTACAGCATTCATACAGTGTAGCTTTGTGTGAAAAGGCTCAGCATAATGTCGAAAGGTACGGCGTACACGCAAAGGGTGTAGCGCTGCGTGAAATGGCTCAGCGTAATGTAGAATGGTACAGCGTACCTACAAACAATGTAGTATTTCTTGAAATGGCTCAGCGCAATGTGCAATGGTACACTGAACACACAAATGGTGTAACGTTACGTCGAATAGCGTTGCACAACATGAGACACTCTAGCTGAACATTAAATTGCTTAGCATTACACAAAATATTTCGATTCTGTGGCCAATCGTCGAGCTTGCTCGTGGCATGACGTAAAGGCAGTTTTGCCGAAACCACCAAAAATACAAACGGCAAATGAAACAGCGATCTGCTAGGGGCATGACGTAATCGAATGTGAAGACTGGCGCGAAACCATCACCTAGTGTAGTCGCTATGTTTAAGAGTCTTTACTTTGCCTTGAAACGACGAAGCGATATAACGAAAAGACGAAACGACATAACGAAACGATGAAACGCCATAACGAAATGGGAAAACGACAAACGACGACGAACCGATGTGGTCGGTGATGAGTCCGACTCGTAAAGCCGACGAGTCGAACTGACAAGACGACGAAACGAACCCACGAGGCGATGAGTCGACCTCTAAAACGGCGAGTCGAACTCGGAAAACAGTGACTCGACTAGTAGTAGCGGAGCGCGGACACGACGAAACGCCATAAAGAAACGACGATTCAAACAGTTAGTCTACGATCGACCTTCATAGGATATTCGACTGTGGGCTCGCTTGTCATTCAGAGTTGAGTAGTGACTTGGACTCTGGAGAATCCAAGTACTTAACAGCTAGCCTTTTTGTAAGGCTAGGAGCCTAACAAGCTCCAATTGATCTAGTATAAATAAAGTTGTTGTTGTTGTTGTTGTTGTAACTTCCAATTTACTAATTTTTCAAGTAAACAGCAATATAGCTTTTCCAATAATCGCAACAAATCTAATTCTACCTATCACTTGTTATGGAAACAAATAAAGTTAAAACATTCTTTAGGTGTTAACATCAATTTATTGTTACTTAATTTTTCCTCTGAGCTTTTTGGAAAGAAAGCGTGGATATCGATAATCAACGCTGAAAATATCTATCTCGCAATGTAAACGTAAAATCTCCAAAAATATTAGTTTCCCATTTTTAACTTCTCATCTGTTTTCCCGTTCCCCATTCCCCATTCCTTATTTTCCGTTTTCCCTTTCCATTACTTATTCTTCATTCCCCATTCCTCATTCAATATTCTCCATTTACCATTCCTTATTTTCCATTCCTCATTCATCATTCCCTATTCCTCATTTTCTATTTTCTATATCCTATTCCCCCTTCCCCGTTCTTCATTACCATTCTCCAACTTTAGTAACATCCGTTTACATGAAGTTCTCATTTACCGCGATTTGACCTCTTTTGGAGGTTTTTCAATCGTCACTTGCTCGTTTCAAGATGTGGCTATTCTTTCAACTAGGATCGCAGCGATACTTGTGCAATTTCTTGACGTAATGATTTCAGTTGAACGCCGCGATGAGTCTTTCGATGCTGAATCCTTTACAAAGCGTACCAAATTCGCCAACAATCATGGATTGGATGATGAGAAGGGCGTCATACAGGCCAATGCTTCGCTCTCGCGGTAAACCGCATCATCTTTCATGTTTTCCTGAGGAGCAAAGATTTCTGTAAGATTTCAAAGAGAAATTACCGAGAAATTACCGAGAAACTGGCGGGATTGCACGACTAATTGCAAACAGCAACAGCCAGTTAAGACTTATCAAAAACACTACTTGATAATGTAGTCCAGTGTTGGCACCAATTAAATTGAATTTTGTGTTACTAGTCCGATGTTGTCAGCCAGTTCAATGTTGGCTGAAGAGTCCCACGTTGACAACGACGGTCAAATTGGATGTTGATTCATTAATTTCATTTTTCTGCAGACATGAAACAGCATAGTCTTCTGGTTGTCACCATTTGTTTCTTTCGTCTTTTTTCAATTGAATTGGCAAACCTTTGATCTCACTGACCTCCTCTTAATCTGAGGATGCGAGCTCTAGCCTGAGAGGGTACGTCCGTTCCTAGTCTGAACCCGCGCTTTCGAAAGATTTTACATCTCTGATTTCCCTAAAGATATCCAACTACTTATGAATCGTTGCAGCTTGTGAAATTCTTGGAATAAAGATTGTAACGGGATCGCGACGCTCATAAACTTTCCTGTCCCAAGTGCAGTGCTTATTCGTAGGCGGCGCGGAGTGGAAACAAGTAAAAGTTGCTCGTCCATCATGCGCTTGTCTCGTGTTTGCCTACGCTTGCTTGAAAAACCCAAAAGAACGTAAACTTTAGGCTGTACAAAGCACTGATTTACTTAAACTTTCCATCAATGTAATGTTGCAGCTCCACCATCAAACCAAAATGCCTGCCAGAGAGGAAGAATCTGGGGCTAAGCCACCTAGGATCGAAACAGCCCAGGATATCGAGGCCTTAGATCTCAGCCTTATGCCTGAACATCTCAAATGGACTGGAGGCAACGTCATGAATACACACTCTGCACCTGGTGGAAAAAAAGGCGTCATAAGCAGATTCACTAACAAGAGCACCAATTTGACGTACGCGGTTGTTTTACTCGCCATGCTTGTGCTTGAGCTTGTGCTCAATTCCGCAGCCTTTCGCTGCCCTTCTAAGACAAATCAAATGGTTGGCAGCTGCTGGCTGTACCTTCCGGCCTTCATCATTTTCTTCGTCAGCTCGCTACTCGTCGTAGACATCCGGGACGTTTGCGAAAGGTGTCTAGTCGGGGATTATTGTCATTTTGGCTTCTTCTGTCACGTGACCTTTCCCACCATAGCTAAGTGGTTAGTGGGTGTGTCTGTCTGGTTGTGGGTGGCATTCTGGCAGGAAGATTACTACGTGTGTAGCGTGGCAGGGCAGGATCCCCAAGAAAGAGGAGCACCGGTAACTAATCTAAAAGAGCTCAACGAGTACTTCGAAAAGGCAAGCGCTGCGCGCGCCAAGTCGAAACTTTACAACTTGGCGGTTATAGGAACCATGCTTATCTTAGTTACCATGGTGATTTTCATAAGAAAATCCTTGTTCAAGTATCTAGATTTCTTAGAAGGTACTGTTAGGTTTTTGTTGTATATTATTCAATTCGAGGTTATTAATCTAAGAATTCTTGAAACAGGCTGATTTCATCAAAGCTTTGGTACATATCATTGATCTCCTGCCAGCAGAGACGGGTGTCCTGATTTGAAACAAGACGCTCGAACTATTGGATAAAATTGCATAAATATAATTGTTCGAAAAGTGCGGAACATGTGTTGAACTTTCAATTTTCCTGTCTTTGCTAGTGTTGCGGATATCAGTCACACGATCTCGTTGAACGAAACAATTAGTCGCGACGTGGTATAATTGATTACAATATTTGTTTCACAGACAATGTTTACCTGAATTTTCCGCTGATTTTGAATGCTCAAGGACTGTCACTTTAAGACTTTTCAAATACATTTTTAATTGGTGTCTTTTATTTTTTGTTTTGGTCTTTTTTGTTTCGATTTATTTTTGTTTTGATTTGTTATTGTCACTGTTGTTCTCCGTCAGCAGATGATGTTCAATCTGCCATGCCCAGTGGTGTCTATGAATGGTCCCAAGGGCAACGGTTGGTTTTGTCTTCCCGAGAGTCCTTGTGTTTCCCTTAACTTCGTCTCGGGAAACATCAGGACTAGAGGGAAAACAAAACTATCTAGTTTCTTGAGGGACCATCTATACCTTTACTGCTTTGTTAAATATTTATGCTTTCTCTCAGACAATCATATTGCGAAACCATGCTGTTGGATTCGGCGCGCGGGCATCAAGTAGGCAATAATATCCTGGTTGGGATACATTTGAATTTGATCAGGTGCACGTGACCATGAATCAACTGATCATGATGCTCGTTCAGTTAAGTGAAAGTCTAGGTCTATAACGAAGTCATTAAATCACGTTTATAGCTATTATTTTGTAGATGAATACACTCTTGAAGAACGTGAGGCGATGTGGGCTCTGAAGATTTTATGGAGTTCTTCCCGGGATTGCGTGATATTGAAGACCCCAGTGGAGACAAAACCCAAAGGAACAGCAATGGAGACGGCAGAGGCGAAGGAATCCACGAAGACCAAGGAGTCAGCGTTGCTGAAAACCAGAATGAACAAGAGGAAAATAAAGAGACTAAAGCTAGCTTCTACCCCAATAGCATTCCAGAGAAACGTGCCGAAAGGAAGGTTAGAGAGATGTTCTTACGCTTCAAGGAAGCAGATTCAGACTGGAAGTACCATGACGCTAACGAGAATTTCGCACAGCTCTATCCCAGAGCTACCACTGGTAATCCACGACGTAGGTGGGTCGCACCAAATTCATCCCAGCAAGAGAGTAAGGAAAATACCCCGGGGCGGATCCACCGAGAGCAAAGGAGGACGACACCACAACTAGTTAGTTTGATTATGCATCTGAATAATCTGAGCTGAGATTTTCTTTTCTGAGAATGCAGAAACTAACGCACGACCACCCCTTGAAACATATTGTAGCCACGTTAATGATCTGAAAAGATCTGCCGTAAGTGGTCTGAGTGCACGTGCTCAGGTTTTCTACTGACCTTACTTTGGACCCAGACTTCTTAAGTTCTTGTTTTGGCTTAAGTGATAGTCAAAGATTACCTTGGTTTGATCCACATACGTTGATTTTTTATTTTTTAGATTATTATCAAAGTATTTAGGTTAGAGTTTGACGACAAATGTTCATATTCTAAGGTCAGTTGGCCAGCATGCTCCTTCAGTAGAAGAGAGAGAGAACAATCAATCAAAGTTAGAATCAGTCGACTAGAGTTACCCAGAATGAAACGAGTCTGATGTAACTAAATAGAATTTAACCAGAGTATAGAAATTGAAGATGGTTGAGAAGGACAGGTTGACAGTCCTTAGTGCGCGCTTGGCGTGGTGTGCTCGCACTAAAGCTAGTTTTCCCCGCTATTACGAGCCACTACATTCAATACTTTTGTGTCATTTGAAGAGACTCTGTCCACAAGGGAGTTTGACTCACTCGTTCGCAAAGCCTTGCTCGTTCCTCATCGTAAAACAAACTCGTGTGTAAATATATCGTAAGTCAGTACTTTCCATGAAGAAATCTATAAATTTTAGGTAGGCTGAGAGGTAAGCTGGTTCTGTTTTTCGCGTTTAGTTCTTTAACTCATTTGAGTGACCAAGATAGAATTTCTCCCCTACAATATCGATACAACATCGAGCGGACCAAAGGTAGCCCAAGCTGCAGCTGCAAGATGATCACTTTGCGAAATTAGCCGTGTCATGGTGAAAATATACGAGTTTGTATGGAAATAATTAGACCGCTCTTAGGAAGTAAAAATACCGTTTAATTGTCATTAAAATTATCTCTCTATACTTCCACAGTGCACTACATGTTTCCTGACCGCTTACTTTGTTGAAACGTGGACACTTTAGCGCGTTATCCATTTCTGAGTTTCTTACTCTTTCTTTTTCGATATTTTGGTCCGGATTTTTGGGTCAACAGTCAAGCTTTGTTTGTGAAAGTGCTAAAACAAATAGAATCCAGACGATTTTATGTCGGAATACATTTTGGCCAAGTAAGATGGCAGATTTATTGTCTAAAACGTAAATCTAATATAAGTATTCATTATCGAGTTTTAATTCGCTGAGCTCTAACAAAGGCGAGAGGTCGGTTAAAAAAGGCATAAAGGAAGAACACATAAAATATGAAATGAAATCATATGATACCTCTTCCATATGTAATGACTGATTCCTAAGTGTACATTTTTCACCCGCTCTGTTCCTTACAAACTGTCTGTGATGGTCCAAAGGTGGAGATGTATATAACGACGTAGCTAAACCCTTTAACTCCCTTAAGTGATCAACACAGAATTTCTCCTCACAAGATCAATACAATATCAAGCAGGCAGGTGGTGAGAATAAACAAAGTACATAAATGAGGGATTATCAGATGATCCAATACCGAATTCTCTAATTCTCATCATAAGAATTGTATGGCAGATAATTGTGGAAGTTACAGACGAGATCTTGGCAATGAATCAAGGGTAATGGACTAGGTAATTTGGACGTTTGTTGTAACATTTGCACTTTGAGGTTCAAATTTCAAGATCTGTCGTCTTCAGTCATTCAGATGACTGCTTCTGATCCTTTGGTTTGAGCTGATTGATATGTAATTATACACCGAATGCAAATATGGCGTCCAATTTGAGTTGCCATTGTTTTGGAGTGACTAGCCTCCCACACATAATCCTTTTGTATTCCACGTGAAGACGAGGCTAGTCAGTCCAGAACAATGGCAATTCAAATTGGACGCCATATTTACATTCGGTGTATTAGACGGATCGCGTGATCTGATAGACAACACCTTAATTCGCAAAGCATTGCATCCAACCATTGTGCTGGATCGTCGGACGCTATCTAACGCATATTTTTACAATCTGAAGAGAACAAGTCACTTGATGTCATGTAGAAAATTAGTTTGGAGCCAGAAGCACAGGTGAGACAGAAGATTTAGAGAAAAACCATCTATTTGAGACATTTGACGAGGAATCAAAACCAAGTGGTTTCACTCGAGTGATTAATGCTGTGAGTTGAATTCAAATCAATTTCTTTTGACAGATGTTTGTGGAATCGATTTCAAGGGTTGTGTAACTAACAGATTGTGTCTAAATCAGTAGAGAATCTCTAAGTTAAAGGTAAGAACAATGCTTTTTAATAAATCAGTGTATAGATATTGATGTATGGTATGACATTATTAATTGCACATGCCTCGAGCACAATCGGCGCTCAGTAAGAAACTAACGGAAAGCCGCACCTACGTCGTCAAATCGTGACTACAGTTTCTCAGTCCTTTCCTCTCAGGAAGCTTTCTGATGTGTGTAGGTTAGATTATATTACGGGTGGCATTTAAATTTTGAGTCTTTTGGCCGTGGAACGCAACATGATAGAATCAAATTGATCTCTAAACTGAAAGCAGAAATCGAAAGTAAAATGCGAATACTTGGGAAATATTATTCCTCCAGCTGAGTTATTTTGGAAATCAATTTATGTTCCTTGCTCTATTGTTAAAAGTTTACGTGATATACTTGCACAATTTGAAGCAGCAACAAGTATAAGGATAAAAGCGTCTGTTCTGATAACAACCATAAAATATCTTGACTGCGAAAACACAAGAAGGAATTGAGGATAGCGGTGTCTAGAAAGTCCAAGTTTTCACAGCTTGTTCTTCATGCAGGTTATAATAGTTACATTTAGTATAGGAGTACGACCGAAAGGCATACTGTTGCGGAGTACTGCAGATCTTAGAGAGGGTTTTCGTCTAGCTGGTCCTTCCACTTGTCAATTTAAAGTAGCATTACGGAATCGCGCCCATAGAGTGGCAAAGTATGACGTCACGTTGTCATGACCGCATTTTTTTCACTTCTAAACAAACTGTTCTATCCAATATGGCGGACGCAAGCGTCATGTGAAGCTCCGTTTTACAGACTTTGAACTCCTTGTTTGACGCTCGTGGTACATTCAAGTTATGCTGGAAGTAGAAGGATAAGGCCATAATATCTTGCAGAATCTAAAATATTGGAGAATTAGGCGAAATGGTTCAGTGTTTCGCACCCGAATGTAATCACCAGTCTGAGAGTCATTGCTGTCGCTTCTTTGCATTCCCGAGCAAAGAAAAGAAAAAATCTGAGTATGATCGATGGAGAAGATTATTAAGGTTTGTATTTTAACTTACATATATACTGTAAAACCAGAATATCGCAGCTAAACTAAAGTATTGTGGCTTTCGGACTAATAAACATGGTACTTGTTGGATTGACGCTTGTTTCGATTTACTTCTAACAAAATCCAACTCTGATCTAAATACATTCCACATCTCTATATGTTTCAACAGGAGAGAAGATCGAGAACCAAGCAAACACAGCCGTGTTTGCAGCTGCCATTTCAGAAATGGCGAGAAGGTATTTGGGCCAGAGATTTTTAAGCACAACGAAGGAAAACTTTTCCCTTCTAGCAGTAAACCGTCACCAAAGAAGAAGAGGAAATTGGAAAAAAGTACAGATGGCAAGGAATTAGTCGACATCGAAAAAATGAGAGAAGCCTTGCCGAGCAACGAAAGTGAAGATCAAGAACGGGACGTACTCAACGATTTAACTGCTTCGGAGATAATCCTTGCAGCAGAAGTAAAGCAGCTGAGAAATGACCTTCAACAACATGAAGAGAAGTCAAAATATTTTAGAGAAAAATACTCAGTGTCTACGTTAAGTGACGATGTGTTACGCATGGAAACCGGTCTTCCAACTAAGCAAGTATTTGATGTAGTTGTACTTTATACTTTAAGATTCAAAGACTCAATAATATATTTTCATGGCTGGAAGGTGGATTCACAAAATATAAACATAAACATACAAGAGAGCTTACGTACCGTAACCTCGTAGACTTTTGATCTCATACTAGCGTGAACTTTGCCTCTAAGAATGCCTTGATTATACATAAAACATTCTATATGATCAGATTTGACGTGGTTCTCCCCTTTTGCGATAGATTTCTTTTCATCTTCGAAGTAAGATAGCAAAGAAGAGATTGAAAATAAGGTCATGATTAATATGGCGCCATACACAACGAGACCTCAGCGTTTGTTTAGAACTGAGAAAAATGCTGTCATGGAAACGTGACGTCATGGCTTTGCTACTCTATTGAAAAACGTCGCACGGGAAAATGCAAATAAGCTAGAAAAGAAAAAGAGAGCATGCGTAACTTCGTGCAGGACTGTTTTGGCAAGTATTGTTTCAAGTATTGCCGGTGTTCGCAAGTATCGTTTCTTGCTCAGACAACCGAAACAGAGCGCTATTCATCGAAGAAGAATAGCCGTAATCTTGATTAAGCGATATTGTTTAAAAATCGATCAAATGTAAAACTATTTATTCAAGCTGAGCGATCTTTTCATAAAACTTTACCAAAATCTCGGACCATAGACTTACTGATGACGTACTCTCTGGTTATCTCGGAATTGTTTTCGACGGCAATACTGCACTGAAACACTTCTCTGTTTCGAAACTTCTGCGTTCATTTCAGTTTTTTCGAGAATGGAATTCTCTGAATATGGTCTCGGCTTTTAGCCGAGTATTTTCAGTTGACATGTTTTAACAACCCAATTAAAACAGACCCAAGTTTAGGGTCTCAGCCTATAGCTGAGTTCTGCTCATAGACGAATAAATACGTTACGACGGAAATGCCGCAGATTTACTAGGCTCTGACCATCAATTTCGCCATGAAAGCAAAATAATATTACAGAAATATTCCTTTTTAGCCCGTTATTGCTGTCAGTTTCACTTAACACGTCGGGAAAGTCTATATACTTTTCGAAAAGCTTAAGTATACGTTGTAAATTCCTGCTCCACGTCTGTACACGCTCAGTTCCAACTCAGCTTTGCCATAACCACACTTCGTTTCATCACCTTCAAACAATACTAATTGCTTCAATTGTATCGCCATTGTTTCTGAACGGACGCAAAGCGAAATTTTACAACTCCCGTTTGGGAATTCTTAAATTTTGATCTTAAGAGACCGAAGCACTAGATCGTGATCACTAGTCAACCCTCAAAAATCCAAACCTCTGGCTCCATCGACCTGGGTATCTCTGACCACAACCTAATATTCGCAGTCTCCAAAGTTACAAGAGGTAATGCAAAACCTAAAGTTATCCCAACCAGGAATTATAAATCACTAGACACAAGGCAACTTAGAAGTGACTTCGACCGGTCTCCCTGGCATATAACTAGTTTATTCGACGACATCGATGACAGTGTAGACGCTTGGCAATGTCTATACAATGAAATATTACATCACCACCTACCCCCACGACATGCTAAAATAAGAGATAAGTCTCTTCCTTGGATCAACACCTCCATCAGGAAAGAAATGAACAAAAGATACAAGCGCCTTAAAAAGGCAAAGTCATCAGGCGACCCGAATTATGGGGTCTCTACAAACAGAAGCGATGTGAGGTTAAGAAGCTACTTAGAAGTGCTGAGGCTGACTATTGGCAAAAATTGTTCAATGAAGCTACTGATTCTAATGAATTTTGGAAATTGACCAACCAAGTCTTGAGGAAACACAAAGTTGAAAACATTGGTCCAATCTGTGATCACAACGAGGAGATAATAACCCATGATTTAGAGAAGACAGAGTATTTTAATGACTTTTTTGTGAATGTCAGCAAAGACCTCACTAAGCAACTTGACCCTTTGAACTTGTCATCTATAAACACCTTTATCACTAGAGTCACTCCTACCAGGGACAAAACTGACATGAGCTGGGAACTGGTAAAAAACAAACTGACTAAAGCTGCTAACCCCAAGAAGGCTACTGGTCCAGACCAAGTATCCCCCAGGGTCCTCTCCATGATTGGTGACCCTGTTATTCACAGTCTTTTACCAATCTTCAGGAAGAGTATATGTGACGCATCTTTCCCTTCAAGCTGGAAATTATCACGTGTTAACCCCATATTTAAGAAAGGCTCACCAACAGAAGTGAACAACTACAGACCTATCTCCCTCCTCAGTATCCCTGGGAAAATCTTTGAAGATGTTGTCAGTGATACCCTGAACAACCATTTGCACACAGAAGGCTTGTTATCTCATAGACAGTGGGGTTTTCGGAAAAATTATTTAACTGAAAGCCTCTTACTTCACCTAACAGAGACCTGGAAAAATGCGCTGGACAAGGGCCTTAAAGTGGGCGTGCTTCTTATTGACTTTCGAAAAGCATTCGACACAGTGAACCATACCATCCTTCTAGAGAAGCCGAAGGCAACTGGGATATCTGGCGATTTGCATTCGTGGCTTACCGATTACATGTCTGCACGTAAACAATTTGTCCAAATATCAGGATATCAGTCCGAGCCCAAAACCATCACACATGGAGTTCCCCAAGGCTCAATACTAGGGCCAAAATTATTTTCAATATTTGTAAACGATCTTCCAGAATCAATAACTAGTGGTGAATTATTTATGTTTGCCGATGATACCACTATTTTTACAATTGGAAACAACATCGACGATATCATCTTAACACTCCAGTCTGTACTAGACCAGCTGTACACCTGGTGTCAATCAAACAGATTAATCGCCAACGAATCGAAATCTGAAGCCCTGATAATTTCTAGCCAGAACTTTATTGGCCCCCTGCCACGCTTGGCCTTTGGTAATAGCTTTATTGAGTACAAATCATCATCTAAATGTCTTGGGGTGACAATTGACAGCAAGCTATCATGGCAGGAGCACATAAAGAACGTTTGTAAGTCATTCAGCAACAAAGTCGCAGTACTGAATCGGATAAAGTTTTTACCGATACCAACCTTAGAAAACATTTATTATAAAACTATTATCCCTAGCATTTTGTATGGCATTGTAGTCTGGGGGTCTTGTTCTTCAACCTTGACGGATGATATTGATCGAATTCAGGTAAGAGCTACTAGAATTATATACAACCTACCCCATAGCATCCACAGTGATGATATCATGAACGCTCCACACTGGAACTCTATTGTTTCATTACATCAGGAGACTTTTAATTATTACGTACAATATCTATCATGGAAATAGCATCGAGCCTCTAAATGACTTAATAGTGAAATCCGAGACTCCTTATGACTTAAGAAAATCCCTAAAAGTTAAGGTTCATAGACCAAGAACAGAAATGGGAAGATCTTCGTTTAAGCACAGAGCTGCACTGTCCTGGAACCTCCTTCCCGAAGACATGAAGAACAGTTCAAACTTAACTTCCTTCAAGAGAAAACTCAGGGAAAAAAAGAGAATTCTGAAATCTATCAGTGTTGCTAAAGCTTCCTGCAGCGTTTCCTACAAATCTGTTGACTTTAAATACTTTTAACATTTACTCCGTATTGTTATTAATATTTATTTCTTTTAATTGTCATTATTTACATACCATTTTCGGTCTATTCACTAATTAGGTATTTATTAATTGATAGTTTAATTGATGCAGGTCCACATCAGGACGTAATGTCTTGCCTATCCCTCAACCTGCTTTATTAAATAAACTATGATGATGATGATGATGATGATGATGAAGCTTGCGGTAAGCTTTTGCAACCCCATTCAACCTACAAAGCATCATGGATACCTCACTTTTCACGGGCGACGCTTTTCAATGGGTGCGATTCCATAATGTAAATCCTCTCAATGCTGAGACAGGAAAATTATTGTTTGCATCTTCGATCCTTTTTTAAAATTTCGCAAAGAGCAACCCACGTGTTATTATACAGATAAAGCAGTTTAGGACCAAAAAATGGGTAAGAAAGACGATTTGACGAAAAACCTTCAATTTGAGGCATTTCATAGAGAATCGAAAGCGAGCAGACCCATTTGAGTGGGCTACATAATACTGTGTGTTGAAGTCACATCAATTTCTTCCAACAGCTGTTGATTGAATCCACTTCTTGCGTTGTGTAACAGATTGTGCCTACACCAGGAGAGAAGCTCAAGGCCAAAGGTAAGAAAACTGCTTTTAACAAACCAACGTGAAATAATGATGAAGTAACATTAATGATCATTGTGTACGTACGTGTATCGCACATGAGGAAACGACGCCTAAGAAACACATATTGTAAAATCCTTCTCAGTTCCTTAACTCAGCAAGCTTATTGGTACGTGTAAGCTCGATTCTACAGTGGGTAACCTTTGAATTTCGAAGGTTTTTTTTTTCTTCCAAAGTATAGAGCAACATGCAAGAACTCAAAATTCACTAAAGCCGAACGGCAGTCGAAAGTCAAATAGATGAAAGACTTGGAAAATATTCCTCAAACTGAGTTGTTAAATAACTCAATTTACATTCTTTGCTGAGTTGTTCAAAACACAAGAGATTTTCTTGCATAATTTAAAGAAGCAATAAGTGTAAGGATACAAGTATCTGTTATGATTACAGCCATGGAATATTCTCGAAACTTCAATTCAAGAGCGCTAAAAGTTTTGATGAACACAAAGTCGCGAACCAATCAAATTGGACTGTTCCCACGCTTGGAAGGACCTTAGCTCGTGCAGTTCCATGACATAAGTGGAATTTTTAATTAGGTATGTAAGTAGGCCTGTCCCGATTGCGCTGGGCATTTTTTGGCACTTTTTCGAATTTTAAGCACTATTTTACATTCCCAGCACTCTTGATCACAATGAATTTTTATCAGAATTTGAGCATTTTGCGCTGTTTGGGAAAAGTTTCAGCACAATTTTCACAACTTTCCCTTTGTTAAATGCAATGTTTTGTCTTGGAAATGTTTTAATTAAGTAACGCCGAGTAATTCTTTTATCATGAGGCTGAATTATGAATAATTCCACTTTGTCACCTATTTAGCTGACTGTTGTGTTGGAACTGCACGAGCTAAGGTCCTTCCAAACGTGGGACAGTCCAATTTGATTGGTTCGCGACTTCGTCTTCACTTTTAGCGCTCTTGAATTGAAGTTTCTGTGATACTTCGATACAATAGATCGAAGGAAGACTAATAACAGTGGTAGCTTAATAAGGTTGATTGTATACGGTTCTGTGATGCTATGACTGCTTTAGAAACTATGCTTGACTGATAATAAAGAGTTTTTGTACGACACACGCTGCTATACTCGACAGAAAATCGAGAGTTAAAAGTTTGATTAAACTAGGATATGTATATATCTCTGCTAGGAAATAATAAAAAAAACAAAAACGCTACTGCGAGCAACTTTCGTGTGCTATTTCTAGATTTAAAGCAGTTTCTGTAGCTATCGAGCACTATTTGAGAACTTTTTTGCCATGTTTGAGCGCGTTTTTGCGAAATGTAAGAAAAGGAATCTGGAATATGGAGTTTAGAATGGGAATCGAGTGTAGGAATGTCAAAAAAGTCAGTTTCACACCTTGTTCTTCTTGCAGGCTGCATTAATTTCATAAGATATTTTTACAGCCATAAGGTATTTAAACTGACCTAAAAAAAAAAAAACAAATTAACAGCAGGATAATTTGCCTACAGCCGGTGTTGCTTGCTATAAGTGTGTTTGTATATCTCCATGCAGAACGCGCAAAATTTATTCAAATCCATACATGTCAAGTTGGATGATATTCATTGTAAGAAATATACAACTCTTTTGAGAGACATGTTTGGGCATGCATATGCCATCTTCAGTCAATGAGTAAATGAGTACTCACTCAGTCAATGAGTAAATGAGTACTCAATCAATCAATGAGTAAATGAGTACTCACTCAGTCAATGAGTAAATGAGAACTCACTCAGTCAATGAGTAAATGAGTACTCACTCAGTCAATGAGTAAATGAGTACTCACTCAGTCAATGAGTAAATGAGTACTCACTCAGTCAATGAGTAAATGAGTACTCACTCAGTCAATGAGTAAATGAGTACTCACTCAGTCAATGAGTAAATGAGTACTCACTCAGTCAATGAGTAAATGAGTACTCACTCAGTCAATGAGTAAATGAGAACTCACTCAGTCAATGAGTAAATGAGTACTCACTCAGTCAATGAGTAAATGAGTACTCACTCAGTCAATGAGTAAATGAGAACTCACTCAGTCAATGAGTAAATGAGAACTCACTCAGTCAATGAGTAAATGAGAACTCACTCAGTCAATGAGTAAATGAGTACTCACTCAGTCAATGAGTAAATGAGTACTCACTCAGTCAATGAGTAAATGAGTACTCACTCAGTCAATGAGTAAATGAGTACTCACTCAGTCAATGAGTAAATGAGTACTCACTCAGTCAATGAGTAAATGAGTACTCACTCAGTCAATGAGTACTCATTGAGTGAAGATGTCATATGCATGCCCAAACATGTCTCTCAAAAAAGTTGTATATTTCTTACAATGTCTATCATACTTGCTATTACTGCGACATTTTGGATGATATTCTCAAATTAACTCACCACCACTAATTGAGTATGCTGAAGACTACCCAGGAAACTTAGAAGACTAAATGTGATATTTGCAGTGTTCTATTAACTGTGCAAAGAGATATAGAATGGCAAATAATGTTAGTTAAGGAGATTTGCCAAGAGTTGAAAAAATTATGCTATAAGGTGCTCTCTTCTGTTAACAGTTTAGTTACTTGATAAACCGAAAGGGGGTGAATCTTAACAGACTTGTACCATAATCAAGCTCTCGGATAGGGCATACATAGGCATTTTTTTTATGACTTATATACTCATTTAGCCTTAAATTTGAAGGAAAGAAAGGGATTGTTCTCAATGAATGAAATATTGTGTTTACTTTCACACTACGTTTAGTGTTCACTCTTCATACTCGTTAGTATGAATCAATAGACTTTTTGAGGGGAAATGCCTTTTTCCAATAAACAACTTAAGATTAGATGCAGGTAAAAATCAAAGAAATCGCGGAGACAGCTCAAAATTCAATTTCGTCCATACTTTGTCCATTGGTAGGCTTTAGTCCAATACATATGACAGCAACCTTCGTTTGTTAAAATTCTCCCTCGTATAGGAGAAATCTAATTGAAACGGCTTACGGCATTTTCTTTAACAAAACCTTCAAAATTGGCCTAATTCGTGGCGCTGTCGAGTCAGTTCATCGCAAGTCTTCAATTAGTTTCACATTAATCCTAATCTTCTGATACTTCTGCAATTGATTGGCAGCAGAACCGACTCATGACCTTTCCTTAAAAGTAAAATATGATTTTTTTTTAAGTGCACCTACAGCTGCTCTAAAATGGATTCGTTGGTACTACAAACAAATGTGCCAAAAATGCTCGCAATACGCAATGAAACCGACCACGAAATCTCCTGAGCCATCTCCTTAGCCGAACAAAAGATAAATAAACAGGTTTACAATGCAGCTACCTTTCATGTATAATGGTTCATAAATATTCATAACACAGCAAAGGAATGAAAAATCAACACTTAGTTTTAGTCACGTGCATTATTGTCTTTGTCAACATGTCCTGACATCCGTTCCAGGTTTTAGGATTTGGGGTCATATTCCGTCGTTCTGGGTTAGGATTTGGGGTCATATTCTGTCGTTCTGCGTTTTATCATTTGGGATCATATTCCGTCATTCCAGCATTCCGGCATTCTGTCGTTCCAGCATTCCATCATTTCAGCATTTTGTCATTCAACCATTCTGTCGTTCCAGCATTCCATCGTTCTGGCTTTTAGGGTCGCTCTAAATAGTTACCCACAGTTGAAAGCATGAACCAATTGTAGAGTATTTGCATGCAGGGCAAAAAAGTTTTCTATCATTACCTCAATTTACCCACAGTTGAAAGTTAAGCATGAACCAATTGTTTAGTCTTAATTTGTGGGGGCGATAAAGTTTTCCATCCATACTTTAACATACCTATAAAGGTTTCTAAGGATTTATTCTGAGGCTCTTGTGTTTGGGTTTGGCCTTTACGGCCCCTTTCTGGTCACATCTACCTATTAATACACCATTGGCAGCTTCTGATGGAAAAATTTATTAAAACCTCTGACTGTAGAGTGCATTTTGGTTTCAGTGGCCATTTGTATCTCTGTGGATCGGACGGTTGGTTGTTAGGGGAATCACAACAGTAACATGATGAACATTTTAAGTATGAGAATACATTATCGCATCATGGCTATCATAATCTAGTGACCAACTTAAAGATAATTAACAAGACACTACTCCTTTGGCAAGGGCTATTACATGGATCTTATGCAGTAATTGTAGCTTGCGAGGACTCTTTCAACTGAACAAATCCAGTAGGACTGTACGTACATCTTTATGGTTGTAACTTGAATATGATGTTAATAAGTTTTTTTCTCTCTTACCATCAAGGTAATCCTGGCTTCTTTCCAGTGAAATGGCACAATCTTTCATGGAGCTCATGTTTCGGCCATCATATGATGTACTTGAAAGGAAGAGACGCAAGGCACTCTGCAAAATAACACATCAAGATGGAGCTGTTGGCTGGGGGTGTTTATTTTATGAGCCTAAGGTCCAAAACCCTGATTGGAGTGAGTACTTTATCATAACAAGTTCCAAACTCATTCCAAAAGAGAACTTTGATGCTCAGAAATATCAAGTGGAGTTTACTAAACCAAATTCAAAACTGAAATGTTACCCATTGGAGAGTATCATGAAAAAAAGTCCACTTTATGTCAGTTCTGGATTGGTGGTGATTTTTGTTGATTCTGAGTGTTCAGAACTAAACCATAACCGATTTAGACGCAAGCACTCCAGTGTCTTAAGGGATCTCGAACCTAAGATAGGTGTAAAGGAAAGCAAACCCCTGTTTGTTTATATTGGAAGTAATAGTTACAAATACATCCAAGGGAAACTTGTTCCCGAAAATGATGATAGTCACCTACCCAGCCCTACAGAGTGTTGCTCGACTGTTTTACTGGAAGAAGGTGAGAGGAACACTAAAGCAGTTGGAATTCTAAACTTTGAGGTTAATGAGCAGCGGCTTGTATGTGATCCAGTTTGGTTCAAGAAATCAAGAGTAGAAGACATCTTAGGTGAGTTGAATTGTAGTGTACATTGATCAGGAAATTGTGCAGAATTAAGAAAAGAAGAATCATCTTCTGGCTAAACAAATTAAAGGTTAATGAGATGAGAGCAAAGTAATGCAAAGGTTTCAAGGAGCATAGAAAATGCACGTGATGTTACTCTTTTGTTTAGTTAATTAAATTTAAAGAGATCATTATTCAAGATGAACACTCAGTGTTTAGACATATGGTTAATTACCTCAAAGATCTAATTGTTAATAACAGTTGCATCTATCAGGAATTTAAAATCCTGATTCAATAATTTTCAAAGGTCTACCTGACAAACCAACCATCCAAAAAGAAGAAGGTGAGGTGGATGTGGAGTTCACTCCAACTTGGTTAGCACCAAATACAAACTGCACCGATGACAGCCCTAAATACCGTCTGGAATGGAGGAAGAAACTCTTGACAGGATCCAGCAAACTTTGTCAACAAGGAAACATTGTTGAGACCCACTTCAAAATTACCAATCTTGAGTTTAACTCAGAGTATGAAGTGAGACTCTTCGCCTTCAACAGACATGGAGAAAGTGAGCCAGAGGTCATGACATTTAAGACAAAGACTGGTGTGTACCTAATTAATTTCATTTGATATAACATTTGCCACCTCATCTCAGAACTCTTTGTTTATTGTAACACATGGATGCTCTCCAATGGAAACCATGTAATCTGTCCCAAAAAAATGCCAACATGATTATTTCACACTGAGAGAACAGAGTTTTGTGGGTTTTTTGTTTTTAAATGAGCGTTTGGAGAATCGAAGCAACATAAAATGGTAAAAAATTTGAATGAATGGTAGTGGGCATGTTAACATTCAGCGAAAAGAAATTATCTGACATGTGATTTTGAGAGCCTCTGCATTTAAACTTTTTAACCCCTAACTATCATCAAATTTCTCCTTAAAATATCATCCCTGAATCACACAAGAGTAAGGGAAATGATCACAGGCTATAGGAGCCCTAACCTTGTTCAAAAAACTCTCCTAATGTCACCACCGTAGGAAATGTAAACAGTACAGTATGGAGAATATGTATACAGAGAATGTCAGGGTGCGAAGGGGTAATACCATTTGTCAAAAAAAAAAGTTACAATTCCCATGCATTTGTTTTTTTTCTACTTTTCAATGACATTTGATTACAATTACCTCTTAAGTTGATTGCTAGATTAAACTTAGACTTTGAACTTTTAGTACAAGTTTGAATACAACTGGGCCATGGAAACAATATGAAAATTATTGACTGTGTAATATAAATCCCCTTCTTTCAATACTATTTGTGAAACCTTAACAGATTTACAATTATACTCATGTTTTGGAGTAGGAATAACATGATTGAACTACTTGACATTCATCAGAAAAAAATTTTAAACAGACATACATTTCAATAGGTTGACCTGACAAACCAACCACTGTTTTGTGAAGACCTTCTGCATTTTTCTTATTTGTTGAAATGATTAAATTACATGTTTGTGTTTTAATTAGTTACCATGAGTGTTTCGCTTTCATCAGAGGCAAAATTTAAAAGAAACATTATTTTGCCCAGGTTTACCTGAGAAACCAACTATCACAAATACAGAGAGTGAAGTTGACAATGATTTCACTGTGACCTGGTCAGAAGTAGAGGCTAACAGCAGTAATGGCTGCATTAAATACCGTCTGGAATGGAGGAAACAATCCATGACAGGATCAACAGAACTGGTTCAACAGGGAAACATTGTGGAAACTCAGTACAAGATAATTGGTCTTGAGTATGGCACAGAGTACGAAATGAAGCTGTTTGCTGTCAATAGACAAGGAGAGAGTGAGCCAGATGTCAGAACATTTAAGACAAAGAGTGGTATGTACAATCATGTACATTTATATAAACTTGTCACTTAATGTTTGGTGGACTTGTTAAAATGAAATAAATTAATAGTGTTGGGTCTTAATTTAGTAATAGCACAGTGGTATGTACATGTACATTTATTTAAACTTGTCACTTAATGTTTGGTGGAATTGTTGAAATGAAATAAATTAATTGGGTCTTAAATCCAGTAATAGCACAGCTTCTACTTAAAGACAAAGAACTGAGAAACCTGGTGACAACACGATTAATACTCATGCTGTGGCTCTCATATAAGAAAAGAGAATGATTTGCCCAAAATTTTTTATGGTCACGTTTGATTTGTTTGTAAATGACACTGATATTAGACTTGTGATTAATTTTGGATGCTGGAAAGAGTAGTTTATCAATCTTTTTATTGATGTTTCTTGTTGCATCAATTAGTTGAATCTTTTGTTGATATTTATTACCAGCCAACCATTTTGAAAATGTATGCCTCTGAAAGCAAACACCTCAGTGATCATGGCATAGAATTAAAAATCTTATGTCTGAGTATTAATTTGTAATTCACAGATTACTGTATGCCCAATTTGCTCTATTGGACTCCTACATTTCCGTACCAGTCATTACATGTATACTTGTCTTAATTACTTTGAAATAACATGTTGAGTTTGGATATAACTAAAAACTGCTGAGGCCCACATTGTGAACTTTAAGTCATTATTTAATGTTCTGACGTATATGTTTATTGAGTACATTTTTTCCAACTTTGTACTTTTTCAATGAATTTGCTGGGGGGGGGGGAAGAATTAATTTTCCGTTTTTGCAGCCCTACTCCCCTCTCCATCTACCTAAAAGAAAATCAGGAGGTTGTAAAAGGCCAGAGAAGTAATTGAAAAAACTAAGAAATCCACTTGTTTGCTGCTAGGGAATTTAAATTCATTACACACAGCAATTAATCTACTTACAGTAAGTATTTTACTTTCATCGGAGACAAAATTGAAAAGAATTATTATTTTGAACAGGTTTACCTGAGAAACCAATCATCACAACTGTAGAAAGTGAAGTTGACATAGATTTCACTGTGACCTGGTCAGAAGTAGAGGCTAACAGCAGTAATTGCAGCATTAAATACCGTCTGGAATGGACGAAACAACCATTGACACAATTTACAGTACCGGTTCAACGGGGAAACATTGTGGAAACTCACTACAAGATAACTGGTCTCGAGTATGACGCAGAGTACGAAATGAAGCTGTTTGCTGTCAACAAACAAGGAGACAGTGAGCCAGACGTCAGAACATTTAAGACAAAGAGTGGTATGTACTGTACCTTAACTTTGAGTAGAGTAGTTGCAAATGAAATAAACAAATATAGTTGGGTCCTATATCCACTGAGGAGTAACACTGCTTTTCGTAAGACAAAGAATTGAGAAACTTTGTGACAATAGGTTTAATACTCATACCGCAGCACTTGTAAAAGAAAAGACAATGATTTGCCAAACTTTTTCAAACACGCTGAGGCCCATATCGTGAACTTCTAGTCATGATTTAATATTCTGGCATATATGTTTACTGTAAACATTTTTTCAACTATGTACCACCTCATTGTAGGCCAATTCTATACCAAACGTTTCCTGAACTTATAGGCTACCTGCAAGTCACATTAGTTGATCTCCCCTAAAAATTCTACAACCCTATCGGTAGTTCCACATGCATAGTTCCTCTTCTGCCAACTATGCCTATGATATCCATTTTTAGCACTCCTTGAACATTCCTTTAGGTAATGTCTCCTGCCTGGTTCTTCCCTGGGAATCATTACAAATTACTTCTCGATCTTTTCAACTCCACCTCCGCTCTCCTCGTACTTAAAAAAAAAAACAGCAGGTTGCAAGGTTTCAGAGAAGTAATTAAAAAAACTAAAACATCCACTGGTTTATTCAAGGGGGAGGGGGAGGGGAGGCCTCTGTCGCTAAGGAATTCCAATTCATTACGCACATCGCTGAATGTAGCAACGCTCCGTCATGAAACGGTTTTTAACCAGATTTTTCACCTCGACTGTACTCTCAAACTAGATGAGAACGGAACCAATTGTCACATCATTTGTTTCAACATCTGTCGTTTGATAATGTAAATATTTCTCTATGAGCCTGGGACTATTCAGGCAAATAGGTTATTTTAACCAAGGCAATAGAAAGAGTAATATGTTGACAATTTTGTTGCCAATTGCAGATTTAGACTTTTCCATGAAGTTAGGTAAACTTTAAAACTTCAAAAATGGTTTTAAAGTATTGAAATTAAAAAATCTTCTCTTAGCTCCACCTCGGCGGCCCTCTTGATCTCCATAGTAGCGGCTAAGTCGGAACGCTGTTCTAATTACAAATTGGTGTTTTAGGTTAAGTGTATCCATTACCTAAAGGTCCCGGATTGGTCACGAATCAGAAAAAGAAATCTGCTTAAGCGTAAACCAGGTCTGAGATATCGTGCACTTGAGAGATCCTCACTGACTTATATTTAAACTCAAGGGAGTGCTTCTTACCAGCGATTAAGAATTAAAAAAATCTGGTTTTGCAAAATTGACGGAAATATCTATTTCTGAAATTAGTTACGAGGGGTCTTAAGTGTGATGGAGTTTGAAAAATAAAGATTTTTTCATCTTTCATGGCTGTAAGTGACTTAACAGGACCTGTCAAGGGTCCTTAATGATACGTCACGCAACCCTTTTCAACCTATTCTGACAAGACTCCACTCCCCTCTCAAGGATAAATTTTTCATGAAATCCATTGTTGTTGTTACAAACCTTATCAAGCGAAAGGGGGAGGGAAAGATTTGTTAACAATTATTACGAATTGCAACCTACCATTAATTCTCGTGTTATTTTATTGGATACCTAAGTTATCAGGCAATAACTCCCGTCTGCGTGGATATTTGTCCTGTCATTGTTTCCGTCAGAGAGAAACAAAGCTAGTGGAAAAAAAGCCTGCTCCAAAGTTTTCTCTTTTCATCTCTGGTTTTTATTTTTTTTTCTTTTTTTGCACACAACAAAAACACACTCGTTTTGTTGAGTCCAGTGATAGTGGTATTAAAATGCTGGTCGCATATACTCATCCGCCGTCAGATCAACTCTGGCTTTTTAAAAAGCGGTTTTCGCGCGATATGAAAATTAAGAGTTACAAAATAAATAAACTCTTTTCTGGTTTGCTGACTGATAATGTTCGTGGCTCGGAGACTGTCCTAATGATGTTATATTTTCCCTCGAAACTTCGCTTCTAGGCCTTGTAAGATAGACTTAGGGCAAAGTTACCAAATGCCGATTGGCGGAGACAGAAGGCAGTTTTAAATTAATTTTGGTAGTGGCCCCAGGCAAGTACCAAAATTTAGAAAACGTTAAAATAGGTTACCTTTGCCTAAAACTTTTGATATCATTGCTGGCAAATGTTTTTCAACAGGATTGCTTTCATTTCTTTGACGTTGTTGTACAAAAGTAAAACTAAGTGAAAACTGAAATGGCATTCCACGAACGTGCTTAACAGCGTGCGTTATTGATCTTCTTATTAGATTTCTGAAAGCACCCGTGAAATTAATCCTTAATTTTACTCGGCTCTATGCGATTACCCCTGCAAATATTCACTTTTCAGACAGTCGCTCAGTAGTGGACATTGTCAGCCGATATACTAGCCGCCCGAAAGGGTTCGTTTACCCTATGATATACTTGATTTTAAGGGAGAAATAACGCTTTAACGAAACAACCTTTTCTATCCTTTGGATAGGGGTGGATTTCTCAACTGATCGACACAAATAGACACTTTTCAAGCATTCGGCTCTTTGCTAGTTAATCTCCCTGTGCTGAATTCGATGGAAAGTATTTAAACTGCATTTACTCGTGTTCACATAATTAATAAGATATTTTCCTTCCCCTTTCGTTTCGCCGTAAGTCCCTACACAACAGCTTTAAAAGTTCAACCCTGTGGAGTAAGAATTCAGTAAAGTACACAAACTGTTCTCCTCGCGTTCTTGTTATTTATCAAATATTTTCTCTTTCTTATCCTTCAGCCATAACTGCTTACACTACAGCCTTAAAGACTTCCATTACAGACCAAACGGAGTTCCAACCCAAACTGCTAGCCTCTCACAACATTTCCAACGCAAAAACGGATGAAATATTCACTAATCTTCTCATACAACATGGAAGAAAAGGCCTCACCAGGAATGACGAGACATATTCAAGGAGTGAAGAGCTTGAGTGTTACGGAAAAGTCAGCGGTACTCCAGTTAAGCACTGCGATGAAATATTTCTTGGCACGAGTATTGATCAGGAGAATCCTAATTCTATTCTTGTCGTTGGAAAAGCAGGGATTGGGAAATCTCTGTTTTGCCAAAAGGTGATTCGTGATTGGGCCAACAAAAAATTATTCCGAGCAAGAGAAAACATTAAAATTCCAGTTTTCAAATTTGCTTATTTGCTTACTTTCCGTCAATTGAATTTGCTTGAGGAAAAGCGTGTGACCTTACGCGAAATCTTAAACTTTTCTTCAATATTAGATGACGTTACATTTGAGTATATTGTAAGCCATCCCGAAGAAGTTTTAATTATCCTTGACGGCTATGATGAGTATTCTCAGCAAGATTACATCACTGGAAACTCGGGGAAAAAATATCACAATGACGCTAGATCTGAAATGCCGGTGGCCGCATTATGTTCAAAACTCATCAAGGGAGAAATACTGAAAGGTTCTGTCGTTGTTGTAACCTCGCGGCCTGATGAATCGGATAAGCTGGGAGGAATCCGTTTTAGACGGTACGTAGAAATTGTGGGATTTTCTTCACAACAGGTTAAAGAATACATTGAAAAGTACTTCAAGAAAAACGAAAATATGAAGAGCGCTGTGCTTGAACATGTCATGAAGAATGAGAACCTAGTCAGTTTTGCTCATATTCCTATGCTCTGTTATCTGTTGTGCTTCGAGATGGAGTATACTCTAAACGAAACAAGAAATCCTCGTGACCTTCCTGTCTCAACAACCGACATTTACACAAAACTTATTGATATTTTTGAACTTAAGCACTGCTCTGAGTCAGAATACAAACACAAAGAAATTCCTAACAAATTCAAGCCTCCTCCGGTCATCAAAACCACATTAGAGAAATTATCGAAACTTGCGGCAAAACTTCTGCTTGAAAGGAAGCCAACTTTTGATGAAAGCGAGATAGAAGGCGGTTTTGAGTTGGAAGAAGTCAACAAACTGAAAGGTAGCGGTCTTCTTTACTGTGGTCAGCCTTATAGGACTGGTTCGATCAGAACCACGAAACACTTCAGCTTCACACATCTCACTGTCCAAGAATTCTTAGCCGCCCATTGGTTTGTAAAGGAAAATTGTATTCCAGTCGAGAAATGCTCTGAAATGGTTTTACAATTCATGGCTGGCATTTTGTCAAGTGAGGGAAAAGAGGAACTGATGGAAAAGTTGTTGACCAGTAGTCAAGTTTCAGGGAATGATACTGGATTTCTCAGAGCAAAGTGTCTGAGTGAGTATCAAGACAAAGAATTCGCTAAAACGTTTATCAGGAATCATCCGCAAGCGTTCAGTAGTTCAGACGGCGTCATGGATTTTGATGGTTTATCAGATATAGACAGCATTGCATTATCATTTGTGTTGGACATTATCAGTGAACTAAATAAAGAGGAAGCCAGAGAGGCACAAGACAAATGTTCTGATAAATTCGTCCCAGTTAAGAAGTTGAGACTTTATGATTGCCACCCAACAATGTCTGGAATGCAACGAGTCTGTAATTCACTGATCAATGAACACTCTCTTGTGTCTGAATTGATTATAGCAGGACCATTGAGGAGAGGACTATCACTCAGTGATGACGGTGTTGCCAGTCTATGTGAAGCTTTACAGCATCCAAGCTGTAAGCTAACCACACTAGATCTGAGAGGTGAGGAGATCACTGATACCGGTGTTGCCAGTCTATGTGAAGCTTTACAGCATCCAAGCTGTAAGCTAACCACACTAAATCTGTTGAGTTATAAGATCACTGATACCGGTGTTGCCAGTCTATGTGAAGCTTTACAGCATCCAAGCTGTAAGCTAACCACACTAGATCTGAGAGGTGAGGAGATCACTGATACCGGTGTTGCCAGTCTATGTGAAGCTTTACAGCATCCAAGCTGTAAGCTAACCTCACTAAATCTGTTGAGTTATAACATCACTGATACCGGTGTTGCCAGTCTATGTGAAGCTTTACAGCATCCAAGCTGTAAGCTAACCTCACTAAATCTGTTGAGTAATAACATCACTGATACCGGTGTTGCCAGTCTATGTGAAGCTTTACAGCATCCAAGCTGTAAGCTAACCACACTAAATCTGTTGGATAATGAGATCACTGATACCGGTGTTGCCAGTCTGTGTGAAGCTTTACAGCATCCAAGCTGTAAGCTAACCTCACTAAATCTGTTTCATAATAAGATCACTGATACCGGTGTTGCCAGTCTATGTGAAGCTTTACAGCATCCAAGCTGTAAGCTAACCACACTAAATCTGTGGTATAATAAGATCACTGATACCGGTGTTGCCAGTCTATGTGAAGCGTTACAGAATCCAAGCTGTAAGCTAACCAGACTAGATATTCGGAGTATATTTGGTATTAGTGAGTTAAAAAAAAAATCTGTTCAAGCCATAGTGGAGAAATACAGACCAGGTTTTGAACTTGCAATTTAGAAATATAGCTATTTAAAGCACTTTCTGTAAAAGTGGGAAGCAGCGTCAAACTAATCTACATCGTTAGCTTACAAGAGATCTCGCCAATTTATTTTAATGATCTTAATTTTAAGCTAAATCTTAAAAAAGGAACAGTTACGAAATGGTTGGAAACAAAATATTTTGAATCATTACTGATCATAGTAGAACTTTATGGTAAAAGGCTGTCGTGAAAGCAGCTTGAAGCCTGAAAACGTTAATAGTTTTTGTGGACTTGATAGTTTATTATTATCGGTACTCAAAGTAACTTTTGTGGATCTTTTTTTCTGGGTCAACGAGAGTTACAAAGTACTTGAACTGTTAAAGCTCAATGTGAGTAAAATAAAACGATTGTTGTAAATAGAATCGCATTGAATAAAGAATTTGTTGATAGGTTGCTCGCTGGGAATATATTGCTTCCTATACCTTTGGTTTGTGGGTTTAATTGCCTGAACCATTTTACTCTCAAGATCTGATTGTAAATTCTCCCCTCTAGTTGATACACATTTTCTAGTTAATTAGTTACTAGAATTTGGTGTTAGACTTGTAGTACTAAGTGTTAAATTCTCATTACCTGTTTGCTAGATAATATATGGATATCATAGGGAGAAGTTACATGTTAATCACTTCTGGCATTTTCTGAAAAAAGGCTTGTTTTCTTGGACTTACTCGATTTCGAACTCATTTATGAGCCATTCTTGAGCCGAGCCAATTATTGCAAAGATAGGTTGCGGGATTAAATTTTTCATTACGTGAACCAAGCCAATTTATCATACAGATTTATGCCTTCAGTAGTTTTTCGTTTTTGCATGCACCGTTATATGAAGCAAAACCGAAGGAGAGTGCAAATCACGGTTAAGTTGTTGAAGTGAGCGCTAACAGGGAAGTTTTAATTATTTAATACAAAAATCGCTCTCTAGGCCATGGTGACACAGACTTCAGATTCCACGTTGCCCTGTATATGCTACGTAATAGATTGCAGATTACCTCAAAATGTGGAAAGGAAAAAAAGTTAGCACACTAGGCAGTCGAGTGTGTCACTAGCGGATGTGAGAACCGCGTTCCAAAGGCCTTTGCCCTTAGTTCCCACCTCAAGCTCCACCCCTCCACCTAATTAAGTTAGTGACGAGCTTTTGTTCGGCTTAGATAACAATCAAGTATGCGGCATGGTCCTGGTCGATTATCGAAAGGCTTTCGACATGGTGGACCATAAGCTATTGTTGCGCAAGTTGGAGCTGTACGGTATAATCACCCGGGAGCTTGCCTGGTGTCACTCTTATTTGTCGGATCGGAACCAAATTGTCCGTGTAAATGGGAGTGAGTCAAGCGAAGTTTTGATGTTACATGGAGTCCCTCAGGGCAGTATTTTAGATCCTTTATTTTTCATTTTGTTTATTAACGATTTTCCCTTATATAAAAGTGCTCAGTTGGACGTTTACGCAGACGATATGGCTGTCAACGCTTTTGCGGATGTGAAAAACTTAGCCAACCTAAGTTCCTCACTAAATAAGTCTGTCTCTGAAATTCAATTTTGGGCTTCAGCAAATAAGCTCCCCTTAAATAAAGACAAGACTAAAGTACTCACGATCACTGGAAAAAGATGTGTGGCTGACATAAATGGAAGTGACATAGTTGTTACTGTAAACGGAAAACAGCTCAATAATGTGGATTGCGCTACCTTATTAGGAGCAGAAATTGACAGCAAATTGTCATTTAATGAACATATTAAGAAAGTATGTCAAAAGATGGCCTCTAGAATCGCAATACTACTAAGATTCGAGCCTGTTTGCCTCTTAAACAGCGACTTCAGTTTTATAATAGCATTATTCGCCCTGTTATGTCTTACGCCAACGTGGTTTGGGAAAATTGCGACAAAGAGTTGGTTTATAGGGTCTTAAGATTGCAAAAACGTGCGGCGCGAGTTATTTCTTATGCCGATCGCTCGACATTATCAGTTGCTTTGTTTAACAAGCTAGGTTGGATTCCGTTTTATGAGCAACATAAGATAGATCAATGCATAATAATGTATAAGCAAATTACTGGGCGTTTGCCGAATTATCTTAATAAACACCTAATTTTTAATAATAAGCGGCACTCCCGCAACACTAGATATTCAAGCATTAATGCTGTTTGTCCTAAATACAAAAGAGAATAAGAGGGAGGACGCTCTTTCGCTGTTTCGGCTACAAGACTGTGGAATAGTATACCTCTTGAAATTAGGAAACTAGATTCTATAGCATGTTTTAAAAAGAACATGTTTGCCAAGATTTCTAAGGAACAATGTTTGCATCATTTTTACTATTTAATAATATCTTCTTAATTGAATCTTGTCTTATTTGAAATGCTTATTTTAAATGATTACATATTTTAGCTTACATATTTATCTGATTATATAGTTGTGTAATCTGTGAGGGCCACAAATTTATTAGCCTCTGGCTATTAAGTGCTACCCTCTTTAAATAAAGGCTTTCATTTATTCATTCACCCCCAACTAAGGGAAAGACCCTGGGAACGAGGTTGACTGATGTGACTGTAAATAATGGCGTAAGAGTGGCCTAATGCAATTATTCTCACTTTGAATTAATTCCCGATTGATCCTGTCCATGTTTTCTTTTCTTGTCGGCACGTTCTTTTCCTTTCTTGTTTTTCCATGGGACATTAAACCCTCAGGTCAGTATTTTAGGAAAAGCCGTCAGTGATTAGGAAAAAAGAGAAATTCTTCAAAACTGAATGAAACAAGAAAGAGGGGCAAAATGTGAGGGCGAGCAATGACTGTTGTCAGTATTTATGTGAGAGGCTTAAGATAAGACAGAATACATATATCCTTTTTAATGGACTGGAACAACTCAAGACTTTTTCCATTCAACAGGGAGTTCACCAGTTACGAGAAATAAATTAAAAAGATGACAAATAGACGGGGCTAGTTCCAAAGCACATTTTTTAAGTTTATTGGTTTAATTACCTCAACCCTTTTACTCTCAAGATCTGATTGTAAATTCTCTCCTCTAGGTGTTACGCATTTCCTTGTTAATTAGTTACGAGAATTTGATGTTAGATGTGCACTACCAGGTGTTAAGTTCTTATTACCAGTTTGCTGGATAATGTATGAATATAATGGGGAGAAGCTACGTGTTAATCACTTCTGGCAATATCAAGTAGGCGATTGGGATTAAATTGAGGTAAGGCCATTACGAGCTTAGAAGAGCGTCTAACGTCAAAGCTCCTGACATGTATTTAAAATGGAAATTTTGTACTTGCTCGATTCCGAACTTACTGTGGACGATAGATTACGAGTATATCTTTTCAGTGGGTGAACTCAGCCAATTTAGTACACAAGACAAGATCTTAGGCTTTAAAAGTTTGTTTCTGTTTTGTATACACCGTTGTTTGACGGAGTGTTTCTGGAGAGTTGTTGTTTTGTGAGTAGTGACTTGTTTTAAGAAAATCAGACGCCCAGCATTGTATTTAAACTACAAATCCCCATATTCCTGACAATAAATGAAAGCCTCTGTATCCCGCTGTTTTTTTTTTTTTTTTTGTTTTTTTTACGCGCCTGGCTTTTTGTTCGTTTCCAGTGACTAAGCACCTGACACATGCAAATACAAATTTAACCCATGGTTTATTTCTCCAACGGACACGTTGAGACCACCTCACCCCTCCCTTCCACCCTGCTCATGTATTGTTCCTCTTGTCTCTTAACCCTTTAACTCCCAACATCTGATCGTTAATTCTCCCCTCCAGCTGATACACATTTCCCTGTCAATTAGTTAGAATTTGGTGTTACCAGGGATGCTGCTTTCAGAGAGGTCCGCATTACTTATTGAAAATACTCGTACATGTGCTGATTAAAACGCTCATAACTTTTGAAAAGTCGAAAACGAACAGGGGTTTTGCATATGTTTACCTATAAAGGTCTAAACTTAACAACTGTGTCGAATAGAATTGTCAATCAGGTCCCAAATCCCAAAACTTAACGTCTAAATCAAGGTTATTTACGGCCATCGGCCGATGGCGATTTCTAGGGATCAAAATATGCTAAAATTCGCCTATTCAAATATATTGAGACGGAAATTCTAACTTTCTTGGCAAACTAGACAGGTTTTTTAGCAATCTGATTCAAACTTCGTGGCTTAACTACGTGAATCAAATGTCTTACAATGTTACAAAGGATGCCTGTTATTCAATTTTTGAGACGTTGCGACGGCCCCTACGGATTGGGAAATAATTAGTGCCCCTAATGCAGTCAGAAGTTTATTTGGAATCAAAACATATCTAGTTTTAATTAGCTCTGTCCTAAGTTAAGTCTTTCAGGGGACAGCTAGAGTTTCAGTCAAAATTATTTTTGGCGCGAAATTGACCGGGTGGAAATAAGAGAGACAGTCCCTTAAATGGTTAACCATCTTGCAAAGGCGAATGGATTATTTTACCTGAAACAGTCAGCTTCGTGGCCAAACAGTCGATGACAACAATAGGAAGTGAAATTAATCAGTCAGGGAGATCTTTAGTTTGCAAAATCCCAAAACCGGCAATATGTAGGAGAGCTTTAAATTGCTAACGAAGAGAAACAATGTCTTGTCACCTCTCTGCGCCTTCTAACAAAGGAATTATGAAAGGAGATATCGGGGGACTATAGATGAATTAATGCCGATTTAATGCCAATGACAACGGGGAAGGAGGGGTGTAAAGGGGAAAGAGGAACTTATGAATATTACAGAGCTGAGAAAAACACAGAGTGAGTCTCAGTAGCCTGATGTTTAGTACACTAGACCCCGGGTATAGAGGTCTGGGTTCTTAACCTAGCCGTGTCAATGTGTTTGTGTTTTTGTGCAAGACATGACACTTTACTCTCACACTTGTTGTTTCTTGTGTATTATTTTTACATGTTAATTTGTTAGTTAACGTGTTTGTACGTTTCATTAGTTGTCACCCGGGCGGCGATGTGTACCTGCGGTTCATGTTTATATCGTTGCGTAATGTTAAGTAAATTATGTCGAGTTATTTCGTGGGGTTTGTGTAGAAATGTAGTCCTGTGGATCAATGTTTATTTCTACTCTATAAGAAGCAGTTTCCTGTTTTGTTTTTAAATGCCTGTAAGTTATCCACTGTAAGGTAAATATTTTTCTTTATAGTAAGTTATTTGTAAGTTTTCGTTCGAGTACATTTTTCCATGGGGCACAGACAAATTTAATTCTGGAACAATCAAAATCTTCTCATGTCCCCAATTACTCCACCCCACCCAACCCCACCCCACCCCACCCCTCAGGGAATAAATAATGACCGGTCCATTAGCAAGCAATCCACTGCAGTACAACATACTTAGACACCACAATATGCGATGCAAACCTATGTTGTTGTAGACTGTTGGAGTGATCATTATCGACAGGTCAACCATCAGCAACGTTATATCACAATTTTTTATATCTTGGTTTTTAATGTAATATTGGTAGTTTTACTGAAACTCGTACTGTTTTTTTTTTTTTTTTTTTTTTTTCTGTTCCACACACTTATCTCAAAACTTTACATCCCAACATCAGCATTACTATCTTTTATATATTTCCTATGGTATTGACGAGAATAATTTAGTTTAAAATGCAATCATTTCCATAATTCTCCTAAGCAGTGATACCTTGGTGAATAAATTAGATGTTAGTCACCCTCACGTGTTTAAGTGTTAACAAATGTGTGCCCCAGCGTCGAATCAAAATTGGAGACAGTATATACGGTAGCTTTTAAAACATTAAGCCACGATTGTTCAAATAATGGTTAAGTTATTGAAAGAAGCGTTGATGACATAAGGTTTAATTATTCAATGGATACATAAATCTCTCTCCAGACCACGGTGTACATTGAGACTTTTTAACTTCATATTTTTGTGTGCGTGTTGTATGTGTCAACATAGGTAAAAATATTGATTTGTTGGAGTCTAGAAATGTGATTCCGATTGCATGGAGAACCCGAAGGCCGCCAAGAAGCTAGGTTGAGGATTACAATTTGAATCTGGAGAGTTTTTGTCAGCTGCAAATTAAACGACGAATTTCGAAATGGCATCCATCTCTTTTGACAAACGGCAAAGAAAATCAAACAATTGCAACGGATCGATCTTCTGGAAGCTTCCTTGGTTATCTAAACTACCTATTCTTTTTTCCACTAAACAACCGAGCATTTGCCTCAAGACACGTCCCCAAATACTTTCACTTCTTCAATGGCTAAAAGTTATGATACAAATATGTGAGGTATTGTCCAATGGCATAATATGAAGCATCCGTCAGTTACTCAAATTCTGCTCATATCACCTGCGCTCGTTTTCTTATTCGGTAATGTGTCACTTAGTTCGCTTTCAACCCAAGAACTTACCTTTGTCATTTACCCACCCTTCCCCCCTCCCCCCCCACTACGGGTGCATCAGAGGGGATAATGGCCACGGCCTTACTCCCCGTTGAAGCGACTTCGCTTGTTCTGGCAAACAATAAATATAATTTTGTATATGTATGTATGATTGTTGTTTCTCAGTGCTCAGGATTACATAATATGTTTTTGACATGTCATGATAAGTGTGTAGTATCGCACAAAGTGTGTTCTTTTTTTTTCGCTTTTTTTTGGGGGGGGGGAGTTGTTTTTAATTTTTTGACAGTTTAGTTTAGTTTAATTGAATTCGTCAAACACTAACAGTTAGCAACAAATGAACGAAAAAAAAACTGGTTGTATGACAGGTAAGAATAACAGGACATAAGTCCCAATTGAAAATTTTTACCTTCAAAAAATAAAATATAAACTTAAATTCCTAAAATACAATGTAAATATCTATGGAGGACGGTATAGAGACAACTTATTAAAGTACAAGAGTTGTATTTGTTGTTCAGGATGTCACAGGCTTACCACAAATCTGCCAGTCTCTCTTTCAAATTTCAAATTTGCTGACAGGAACTGGTAACCAGTCTGGCTGCTCATGATCAGTGTAGGGAAATGGCGGATGTTAAAGTTGGCTACGGTTGATCTCTGCTTTGAAAGACTTATTTGACGTTCGTGAGCGGACGATTCTTGCAAAGGTAAAGTCACTCATGCACCATACACGTTTCTGCTTAATTCCTGTAATTACTAGTGTGGAAAATGTATCTTAAGAGCCAAACTGTAAGCCTCGTGTGTTGCAGTCCCTTTGTGCTTCGGTCAGCACTTCCGGGACATGTTGGTATTTTCGAATCATCTTTTTAATGGAGCCCATAAATATACTTGATATCTCTATATTCAGCAGCAATCGATGTTGGTTCACTAGTTCGTCATTACCGTGTGAATTTTACCGCATTTTTTACTACGAGCTACTACTATAGACGTGCTTGTTGAATACATCTTCATGCAACGTTATTACATTCGGTAGTGTTTGATTTGATTGACCGATTATCTTATCGATTAAAAGAAAAGAAAAAACACCAGAGTGCGGCCAGGGCGCGAATCTGCAGACTCGAAAGGAGCAGGTATAGCCATAGCACCAGGTATGCAGAGTATACAAAAAGGAGAAGTTTTGTATTGAGATAAATTCAAACATGTGTCCATTCTATTAGTTTCCTACCTGTAACCGGTTCGGTTAAAGCTGAATTTCACTACTTCTGAGAGAAGCTGGAAAATATTTTTTGGTTTGATAAATACCTCCGTGATTAGTTCCTTTTTAGACAGGAAATTATATTTCGCGTTTCATTTCTGGATAAGACCTTGTGTAATCAAAATCATTTCTAAATAAGTGACAAGTTAGACCGTAATCCTCAATAAAGTAGTCAAAACCTGCAAACATTGGTTAGCAACAACATATTTTGGGATTATGTTAACTTGTAGTTGTGATTCAAAGCAAAATCTATCACTAGTTTTCTACTTTTCTTGGCTCCTTTAATTGCCACATGCTCGTTGCCCAAACTGATATTACCGGTATTGTTAAAGCTATGATCACAGAACACTGAGGTAATTTTTTCAAGTAATGATTTCAGTTGACCACTTCGATATAAGAAGACCTCAAAGAATAGGAAAGGAATAAAGGAAGAAAAGATCCTACATTGGTTTGGTGTTTATCACAGTATCCGCGTGTATCAATCCAGGAATCAAGTGCAAACCCTAACTTGAAAAGAAACATGTACCCTATTCCAGCTGTCAATTAACCAGTGCACAAACTCTGCTCTAACCAAGTCCTCCTTTTCTCCCAAGTTTGGCCCTGACAAGAGCTTTCTTCTTAACCTTTTTCATTTTACGCCACACTGCAGTAGGCAAAGGCAATCATAGACTGCTTGCATTTTGTGTTGTTGCCTACTATATATATTAATTACAAGCATTTTTTTATATAAGAGATGTTTTCATGGCTTCTGCTACTCTGTCAAATTGTTCAACCAAGAAACCACCAATTATGCTCGGCTATGTCACCTTCTCGTACATATTGGATCTTGTGTTCTGAGGGAGATCTTTGACAGGATATGTCCACCAGAAAACCTTCACATAATTCTTGCTCATCCTCGAAACCATGCAAAATTACAAACGCTTAGAAAGAAGAGAGTCCTGAGTAACTCCCAGTAGCACAAACTGTATCCTCCAATCAAATCTTCAGTCTCCTCAGGGAACTTTGACACATTTGTATTGCTACTTCTTCTGAGGAATATCTTTGGTGTAACTCTCCCTACTTCAGGCCATGATGTCTTTCCTCCATCAACAGACACCACTCCAGCAGCTGACATCACTCGCATCAAGATCCTCAGAGACAGAGTTTACAGCCATGTTACCAGTGGTTCACTTGATGATGCAACTTTCAGTTCCTACTGGAACCAGATCAAAGGTACCTTTTTGGATATTGCAGGGCCTCCCTATCAGGAAGCCATCAACGAAATTAAACGGGAGGATATGCATGCCAATCTTGAGGAAGACTATGGAGAGCTTCAAAGAGAGTGGTTGAAGGATGAAGACTGTATTGCAGACAAATTACATGAAGATGAAACAGTTAAAAAGGCCAGGAAGGAAGAGGACATGGAGGATCTTATTAACATTTCAGAGAAAAATTCAGGAATGGAAGGTGTATGTGTAATTTTTTTGTTGATACTAACTGTTAAACTTACTCTCCAGTGTGAACAGTCTTTGTCATATGACTCATCAAAGGCAAAGTCTACTCTGGAGACTTTACGATTTTTCCCTTTCGATTTAAGCCTCATATGTAGATGCTTGAAAGTGACCATCGATATCATCTGTATGAAATGTCTCCTCACAATATATTCAGGTCAGGAGAGGAAAGGAAATGATCACCAACTAAAGAACTCCTGATTGTTAAAGAAATTCTCATCATTAGCACCTTAGGAAATTTAGAGAGAACAGTATAGAGAATTTGCATGCTGATGTTAGGGTGACACGGGTTTTAAAAGTAAACATGAAATTGTGACATTGTGTTAAGTGACTGACAGGTGTTTTGAAATTTGGAAGAGTAACCTAATGTGTTTCAAAACTTGACTGCAAACATGTGAAAAGCTGAATTTTACATATTAGTGCATTTTTAGTCAAATCTTTTAGTGACTACGTTATTCTTTGGATTCTCAAAGCATGGTAAGAGGTTCAGTTTTTTGTCTTTCCTTTTATAATTGGAGTTAAAAATGGTATCATGGTTTTTGGAGCATTAAACTCTTTACTGAAGTAGTAGAATTTTAACTTAACTTTTTATTTACCCTTTAACTCCCATAAGTGACCAGGAAAGATTTTCTCCTTACAATAGCAATACAATGTCAAGCAGATGAGTGATGAGATTAGAAAAATCTATCAATTAGGAGATTATCAATTGATCCAATCCAAATTCTCCAAACATGCATCATAAGAACTGTATAGCAGACAGTAAGGAGAACTGCTAAGAAGATCTTGGGAGTGAAAAGGTTTGGTCACATCTGACAATTAGGTCTTCAGTGTTGTTGCTGGAAACATTTGTCATGTTACATGGATATGATTTTAAACAAGTCCTTCACCAACAATGTTTGGATGTATTAGCACTTGTGATGAAATTCATTATCCGTATGTACAATGATTTTGTTTCAAACTACATTTTTCTTTTACAGAGACAGAAGTTAAGTGTGCTGAAAATGGATCAGCAGAGAAAGCCAAGGTCAGCTCACCAGAGCTCAGTATTGAAATTCCTAAGATGATTGTGTGATCTTCCAAGAACCTCTTCAGCTTGGATCAATGTTGAACTCCTTGTTGATATTCTGTTATTAACAGTGGAGGACTGTGAGTTCTTAAGCTGCTTTGCCTTCCTGAAGGAACCCTTTAAGAGTTGCCACAACAGTACTGGCCATGTGTACTTTGGGTGCATGGGTGTTGATCATGGAAAGAAAATGAAAATTGCCCTAATGAGGTGCTCCAAAGGTCCTGATGTTCCTGGGGGCTCTTTGTCTGTGTCAAAAGATGCCATCTTACTCTTGAGACCCAAGGCTATTATTTCTGTTGGTGCCTGCAATGGTTTGAACAGCAGAGTGGTCAATTTAGGAGATGTGGTTGTTTCAGCAAAGCTGATAACAGCAGAACACAAAACTCCCCCCAGCAGAGATATTGGTAACTTAATCAAACATGTGGCTGATGGGTGGAAGGCACCTTTACAAAATGCTGATGAATATAATGCCAAAGTGCACTGTGAGGGAGTGTTTCTGAGTATCTCAGAGGCAAACAAGGACATGATTGGTGATGAGATGGAGGTGAGAATCATGTTAACTATGATGATTTATGAGTCAAAGATACAGTATTTGCACATGTAGCAAGTGTTTTTAGAAAGGCTGTGCTAGAATTGTCCCAGCTTGCTCAAGAAACTTTGCAGGAATTGTATATACAAATTTGATTTTGTTTTAGGCTAGGGTTTGGCAGGAAGATGTTTTTGTCAGGGTGAAGGTGACAAGTAAATTAATTTAAAATTGGTTTTGCCCCTTTAGGATGTCATGGATTGTCAAAGTTGTGTCTTCTAAAAATGTAGAAAGTATCTTGCTGAATTGTTTGAGGCCTGGGGAGTAGAATCACAGTCCTTATTAACCCTTTAACTCCCCAGACTGACCAAGACAGAATTTCTCCTTCCAATATCAATATGATATCAAGCAGGCAAGTAATAAGAATAGAACAAATATCAAGAAAGGCATTATTAGTGGATCCAAAACCCAATTCTCCCAACCAACATTATAGGATAATTAGATCTAGGGAGTGAAAGAGTTCACTCTAATTGATAACATTTTGTCTCTTTGAGGAATGTAAACTGAAAACTAATTTTACAGTCTTGGTGTACAAGTTTTCTTGTAAACTTTGGTTGTACATGTAGGGAATTACACTAACCTCTTTCTGTGATGTGGATGTTTACCAGAAGCTAGAGTGTGAATCTGTGTGAACCTCAATTGAACAATAATTATCACAAGGATGCAAAGAAATAAGCTTATAATGGTTAAGAGACATGTCAGTGTTAAGAGACATTCATGAATGTTTTTTTTTTTTTCAAGAGTGTTTGCAGCAGCCCATGATTGCCCAAAGGCAGTCTTCAAGTGAGAAATGGAAACAAATTGCCTGTGTGATGGCAGCATCTGTTATGGCCAACACTTTGATTGATCCAGTTATATTCCAAGATTGGCCTCACTTTAATGCAGGTATGACTTTCTGTTTCAGTGTTCTTTCCTAACAGGGATACACTGTAAGTCTGATTTTGATCAAAGCTTCCATAGTTTAGCGTTCATTTCCCTTATTCTCATCATCGTAATGAATGACTCAGCAGTATCACTGTACGGAGAAATTAGATGCTGATCACTCTTAGGAATTCAATGGTTAGGTGTTTGGGAGAAACCTGTTGTCACATTCATTTGAGAGATGGGATGTAACAATGTATAACAGTTCATTCCATGAGCCAGGAGAAAACACAGCCAAAATAATTTTATGGAAACTTGAAGGCTTGAAAAGGTTTGACATAATAATGTTCCTGGGCAAATTTACAACACATCAAATTGTTTGAACCCTTTTACTCCCAAGATCTTATTAGAAACTCTCTCCACTGTCTGCAATACAATGGTTTGTATGTACCTTTGGAGAAATTGGTGTGGGATCAACTTAAAATCCCCTGATTGATATTTTTCTGTATTCTCATTACCTGTCTGCTTGATATTGTAAGGAGAAGTCTGGTCTTGGTCACTCATTACAGTTGACATCCTATTACTGATATTTTGAGATGAATGATCCAGATTTTAAGTCATTTTAAAAAAATTGGTTTCAACTGACAGCATTTTTTTTTTGTTTATTGACAAATTTAAGTACTAATAGATTACCCCCTGAAGGTAAGTCAGACTTGTTTTCAATTGATAAGCGAAATAATTTGTCTAGTTGCTTGTAGTGTTGGTGATGTTCCTTGCTCACTCCATACAGTAGTTATATAATGATTATTTTGTGCACCAAAGAATGCATTAGACATAAAGAATTCTTCCTTCCTGCTGTCTTAGACTTTAATTAGTTTTTAGATTAAGCGTTAGAGTCCTTTACATTAAAACAGTCTCCACTTCGTCACATTTTGCAATTTTGAGAGGTTTACACAAACTAGACATTTTTCACCATCTACTTTCCTTTGTGATGTTAATTGTGAACCAACCTTCAGTGAGTAGTTGTGGATTTCCTTCTATAACTCATCGACCTGACATGTGGTAACGGGTATGCAGTAAGGACTGAGCACTATTTATTTCCCTGAAAAACGAAAAAAAGATAGTTGGGTTTTAAATTCTGAGTTACAGTAAAAACCCACTTACAAGAAACTAAACTTTAAGAACCTGTTGGACTAAAATTTCCAGTTAAGTTCCCTTTATATCAGAACCATTCTAGGCTAAAATTTCAGTTTAGCTGAGAATTAGCAAATTGTTGTCTTTGCATCCTGATTCACAGACTGTATCCAAGTTTGCATCATTTTACTCTCAAACTTCAATTCCAACTTTTTACTTCTTATCCTACTTTGAACTTACAAGTTGAGTTTGGGTACAACTAAAAACTGCTGAAGACCATATTGTGCACCAAATGTTATAATTTGATATTCTAGCATATTTAACTAAAACAATTTTCCAACTTTTTATCATCTCATGGTGAATACCTACAGAATGTTCCTAGACTTCTTCATTACCTCTAAGTCACATTATTGGTCTCCCCCAAAGTTCTCCTCTCCTCTAGTTTCTTTCACATGCATATTTCCTCCTCTGCTGACCATACCTCTGATCTCTGCGTTTACCACTCCTTCATCACCCCTCTAGCAAACAATTTCCACCGCCTACTTCTTCCCTAGCAATTTAGACCTATGATCTGCATGCTCAGCACCCGAAAGGAAGTGTCTACCATATATAGAAACTATCAGCCTTTACCATATATATATATCCCCCCCACGGTCATCCATGCCCATCATATATAGTGTCCCCTTGATCCCCTGTGCTCCTCCTTGGCAATCCATGCCCATCATATATAGTGTCCCCTTGATCCCCTGTGCTCCTCCTTGGCAATCCATGGCCATCATATATAGTGTCCCCTTGATCCCCTCTGCTCCTCCTTGGCAATCCATGCCTATGATCCATGATCTCCTCGTGCAGCACCACACAAATATTGTGCGGTGAATAGTTTTTTCCCAGCATGCTGTTCATGCCCACCATATACATACCAAGTGTCCCCTGTAAAGGTCCTTCTTAGCAACCCATACCACGTCGACAATTTTGTCGCCGATCGTAGACTCTCTCATGAAGTAAGGTAAAGTTAAAGCTTAAAAAAATGGTTTTAAATGATTCGAATTAAAAACTCTCTTCTACTTCAGCGACCTTCTTAATCGCCGAAGTCACTGCCAAGTCGGAACGCTGTTTTAATTACAAATTGGTGTTTTAAAGGTTTAACGAATCCAATACCAAAAGTTCCCGGATTGGCAACGAATCGGTAAGAGAAATTTGCAGGTCTGAGATATCCTACGCTTGACGAAATCCCCACGAGGTCTATTTTGATTAAAGTGAATCCTTCTCACCGCAAACAGTTTTCCTTGCTTTCATTTTAGAAATTCAGAGTTATGAAAATAGGGTATTTCGAAATTGTCGGAAATATCTATTTTTCAAATTAGTCACCGGGGGTCTTAAGTACGATGGAGTTTCAGAAATGCAGATTTCTCCATCTTTCTTGGCTGTGAGTGACTTAATTGTACCGGTCAAGCGTTCGGAATGAGACGTCACGCAACTATTAATTGTACCGGTCAAGCGTTCGGAATGAGACGTCACGCAACCCTTGTCAAGCTCTTCTGACAACACTCCACTCCCCTCTCAAGGATAATTTTTTCTTGAAATCCAGTGTTGATGTTACAAACATTATGAAGCGATGGGGGAGGGAGAGATTTGTCAAGGATTATCTCGAATTATAACCCAGCCGTTGAACGTCGCGTGGGGCAAAATCAATGGACAGTTATCAAGCAATAACTCCCGTCTGCCTCAGTAATTTTCCTCTGATTATTTCCGTCAGAAAGAAACAAAGCCAGTGGAAAAAAGCCTGCTCAAAATTTTTATCTTTTCACCTCTGTTTTTTTTTTTTAACACACAAGAAAAACAAACTCGTTTTGTTGAGTCCAGTGATAGTGGTATTAAAAAGCTAGTTGCATATACTCATCCGCCGTCAGATCAACACTAGCTTTTTAAATAGCGGTTTTCGCACGATATGAAAATTAACTTAAGGGTTACAAAACAAACCCTTTTCTGGTTTGCTCGCTGGTGATTTTCTTGGCTCAGAGACTCTCCTCATGATTTTACATTTCAGTTCAAGCTTCGCTTCTAGACCTTATGACTTGGAGGGCAAAGTTATTAAATGCTGATTGGCTGAGACAGAAGGCATTTTTCACTAATTTTCGTATTTGCCCTGGGCGAATACCAAAATATAGGAAACATTAAAATAGCCTAACTGCCAAAAACTTTTATAACTTCAGTTATGACAATATTTTTTTAACAGGGTTGCTTTCCTCACGCTTTGACGTTGTTGAACAAAATTAAAACTTGAGTGAAAACTGAAATGGCTTGGTACGAACGTACGTATCAGCGTGCAGTATTGACCTTATTAGATTTCTGAAGACACGCGTGAAATTAATCCTTAATTTTACTTGGCCCTATGCGATTACCCATACAAATATTCACTTTTCATACAGTCTCAGCAGTGGACATTATCAGCTGATATGCCAGCCGCCCGAAAGGATTTGTTTACCTAATAAATTTGATTTTTAAGGGAGGAATAACGCTTTAACGAAACAAACTTTTCTCTCCTTTGACTAGGAATGGATTTGTCATCTGGTAGACACAACAGACACTTTTCAACCTCTGTGCCAGTTAATCTCCCTGTGCTGAATTCGATAGGAAGTATTTAAACTGCATTTCCTCGTCTTCTCATTATTAATAAGCTATTTTCCTTTCCCTTTTCTTTAGCTGTAAGTCCCCTCACAACAGCTTTAAAAGTTCAACCGTGTGGAGTAAGAATTCAGTAAATAACGCAAACTGTTCTCCTCACGTTCTTGTTATTTATTAAATGTTTTCTCTTTCTTATCCTTCAGACATAACTGCTTGCACTACAGCTTTAAAGACTTCCATTACAGACCAAACGGAGTTCCAACCCAAACTGCTAGCCTCTCGCACCATTTCCAACGCGAAAACGGATGAAATATTCACTAATCTTCTAATACAACATGGAAGAAAAGGCCTCACCAGGAATGACGAGACATTTTCAAGGAGTGAAGAGACATATTCAAGGAGTGAAGACCTTGAGTATTTCGGAAAAGTCAGCGGTACTGCAGTTAAGCACTGCGATGAAATATCTCTTGGCACGAGTAATGATCAGGAGAATCCTAATTCTATTCTTGTCGTTGGAAAAGCAGGGACTGGGAAATCTCTGTTTCGCCAAAAGCTGATTCGCGATTGGGCCAACAACAATTTATTTCAAGCAAGAGAAAACATTAAAATTCCAGTTTTCAAATTTGCTTATCTGCTTACTTTCCATCAATTGAATTTGCTTGATGAAGAGCCTGCGACTTTAAGAGAAATCTTAAACTATTCTTCGATTTTAGAAGACAACTCTACCATTGATGACGTTACATTTGAGTATATTGTAAATCATTCCGGAGAAGTTTTGATTATCCTTGACGGCTATGATGAGTATTCCCAGCAAGATTATATCACTGGAAACTCGGGAAAAGGATATCAGAATAACGCTAGATGTAAAATGCCGGTGACCGCATTATGTTCAAAACTCATCAAGGGAAAGATACTGAAAGGTTCTGTTGTTGTTGTTGTAACCTCGCGGCCCGATGAATCGGACAAGTTGGGAGGAATCCGTTTTAAACGGTACGTGAAAATTGTGGGATTTTCATCGAAACAGGTCAAAGAATACATTGAAAAGTAGTTCAAGAAAGACGAAAAGACGAAGAACGATGTGCTTGAACATGTCATAAAAAATGAGAACCTCGTCAGTTTTGCTCATATTCCTAAGCTCTGTTATCTGTTGTGCTTCGAGATGGAGTATACCCTAACCAAATCAGGAAAGCCTGATGGCCTTCCTGTCTCAACAACCGACATCTACACCAAACTTATTGATATTTTTGAACTTAGGCACTGCGCCGAGTCAATACAGACAGAAAGAAATTCCGGAACAATTCAAGCATCCTCCTGTCATCAAGAACATTTTTGATAAATTATGAGAACTAGCGGCTAAACTGCTGCTCAAAAGTAAGCCAACCTTTGATGAAAAGGAGATAGAAGGCGTTTTTGAATTGGAAGAACTCAAGAAACTGAAAGGAAGCGGTCTTCAAAACATTTCAGCTTCACACATCTTACTGTCCAAGAATTCATGGCCGCCCGTTGGTTTGTAAAGGAAAATCGCAATCCAGCGGAGAAATGCTCTAAAATGGTTTTCCAATTCATGGCTGGGATTTTGTCAACTGAGGGAAACGAGGAACTCATGGCAAAATTAATGAATTCACTCCACATGGATCCGCATCTTCTAATAAAGTTTCTGAGTGAGTATCGAGACAAAGCCGATGAATTCACTGAAAGGTCCATCAGGAATCATCCCCAAGAGTTCTGTGCGTTTGAAGGCTGCTTTTATTTTAAGCACTTGTCAGATGCAATTCTGTCGGTAAAGCTTTACAGCATGCAAGCTGTAAGCTAACCAGACTAGTTTTGTGTAAAGATGAGATCACTGATACCGGTGTTGCCAGTCTATGTGAAGCTTTACAGCACCCAAGCCTTAAGCTAACCAAACTTAAGCTGACTCATAATAAGTTCACTGATGCTGATGTTGCCAGTCTTTGTGGAGCTTTAAAGCATCCAAGCTGTAAGCTAACCACACTAAATCTGTTCAATAATGAGATCACTGATGCTGGTGTTGTCAGTCTTTTTAAAGCTTTGGAACATCCAAGCTGTAAGCTAACCACTCTAAATGTAAAGATTGATATCTTCACTAATATCGGTGTTCCTAGGCTATGTGAACCTTTGCAGCATCTAAGCTGTAAAACAATCAATTTAAAAGTGCCTCACTTCATTAATTATGAATATCAGGGAAGTCTTCAAGCTTTAACCCAGAGACACCGACCAGGTTTACGCCTGTCTTTTTGGTATTTTCAAACTTAATATTTTATTAACCTTAACTGAATTGTTTTAGTTTTAAAAAATAAATGCTTGAAAGTAAATTTTTAATTTTGGGTCCAAGAGACTTACCAGGTAGTTAAAGTACTTTTAATCATCGGAGTGAAAAGCAACGCTCAATGTTAATAGAACCGCAAAAACATTGTAATAAAGTTTTTTTTATTGGCTACATGGTTCACTGTACTGGGTTTGTGGGTATAGACCACTCAAGGGTAGTGACAAGTAAGACTTAGGGTCAGGGGTGGGGTGGGTGGAAAAATTTTGCTGGGCCTACTGTGCATCTAAGGAAGTTTTGGGACTGAGACGTTTTGCTTGTTTCTCGAGTTAAGTACTGCAAAAAGAAGATTGTTTCTTTTACTTATCTTAAGCAACAATTTTTCGTCTAATTGTCCGCCATAACAGTGTGGCATTCGTTGCATAAATTAGTCATCCTCGTTTAAGTGCTTCAGCTTAGTTAGGTTATGTTCCAGATGAATAACATGTAGAGAGCTGGGTCGCCAGATAAAGAGGGAGTTTAAATTTTCCGTTTGAGAACGCAGCTTATGTAGCATACACCGCGAGTTTTGACTTTAGGATTCAGTTGCCGTATTTTGTCCGAAATTAGACTGCTTCACAGATTGGACATTTAGGGCCCTTATTTACAAGAGGTCTAACCCAAACCGCAGTTATACGGAAGCAGTGGGCCTCAGGGATTCTGTATAAGACAATTTATTTAATTAAATGAAGTTCCTGTACTGATAGCTTCCGGCCCTCCTGACACTGTTCATGAAGGTAAATGTTTAGTTAAAAGCTTCGGGTAAATTAAAGATGGCGTAGAACGTGGTTTTGTCAAATAACGGCTAAACTTTGTCTATATAACCAACCCTTAATATCATGACTCGGCTCAGGTCTGTTGACTGAGACGCAAAATGCATGGTGGTGGGAAACAGTTTGAATATAATAGAAGCACAGTCGACGCTGTGTTAATTGTTAATCAGTCACTTATGGCCGGGTATGGTGGGGTGACCGTTTACACAGGTTGGCCGTTTTATACCTGCATCAAGAGTCTCCGATATCGAAACGCGCGCAATGCATTCTGGGATCGTCTCATATAAAAAGTGGGCACCAAGCGTGACAGCGGCCATCTTGATAACTAAAGCATCGTCAACATTTATACACTTTTACCTCGCGATTTTACAATTTTTTCCAGTTTAAATTAGATCATAGTTTGTATATAGTTTTAATAATAGTTTGTATATAGTTTTCACTAGTTTGTATATAGTTTTCATATAGTTTTCTCGTCGTTTTTGGCGTGGAAATGAGCGAGACAAGTGAGCTTTCCCTCGAGGAAGTCAACACATGGAAGGTGGACGCTCTCAAGTTATTTTGCCGTAAACGAAATCTTAAAACTTCTGGAGCTAAAGCTGAACTTGTAGCCCGTGTGTTTGCAGCATCAGAGATGGGAATCCAAGTACAAGCATCGGCTAAAGAACTAATGTGCATCACGGAGTCTGAGAGAGCGAAGCTATTGTTTACTCCTGAGGGCAGCAAGCTTCCCGATCCTCTTGGGCTAAAGGACGGATGGATTGATGAAAAAGATGGGCTAACATCATGGCCTCCTATATTTCTAAGTGACATTACGAAATATCTGATGGCTGATCATCCTGGAAAGGATATTAAACTGCACGAACGGGTCATGAATGAGTACAAAGAGGGGAAAGCATACCGCTTATTTGACTCGGGCTTTCTGAAAGAAGTTTTCTACCATGAACTAGAAAATATGGATTTTTGCTTCTTGAAAGCAAAATGTACGCATTCGATGAAGGTTGGTGATACACCACATACATCATGGATTTGTTCAAGAAAAAATGGAGAGATTATCAGTGCCTACTGTACCTGTACTGCTGGGTATGTTAGACTTTCTGTTTTATAAGACTTTAACTTGTAACTGATGCAAAATTTAAGCCTAAAATATCATGTTTATCATATACCTCGATTTTATGACTAATGTTGTTGGTCTAAGCTCAATATATATTATACTTTAGAATGTTTAAAATATTATGTCTATCATATACCCTAACTATTTGTTATTTCTTGTTTCAGTATGAGTGGTTCTTGTATTCATGTGATGGCACTGCTGTTCAGAATTGAAGCAGCAAACCGTAATGGTATGACAAATCCTGCATGTACGTCCAAAGAGTGTGTGTGGAATGTTCCAATAGGAAACAAGACTGTAATCAAGCCCTCTAGAATTTGTGATATGGAGTGGAAGGCTTCAAAGCTAAATAAAGGTATGTTATTATGTTTAAAATTCTAAACAAAGTATTTACAGTATGTATACTGGATAGACATAAGTGTTATCTGGGGACATAAATAAGAAAGTTCTTATTAGCTTGTAACCTAGCAATTAATTTACTTTTATTTTGTGTTTTTCTAGAGACGACCAGACCTGCCATCGATAGTCGCCGAAAGTTATTCAATTCACATGAAGAGTTGAAGCCCCTGACTCCAAAAGGAAAGAGGAAGTCGTTTTATAATAATTTGAAGGACTTGTTGCCAGAATCGGCATTCATCAAATTAGCAACGGCTGAGTTTGAGGAACCGTGTTCAACTTCCGTTACAATAGAAATTAATACTGAAGTACCTGAATGTGTAATGCCTAAGTCATCAAAGAAAGACTTAAGTGCTGATGATATACATCTGATTGAACAAGGCACCATTGGTCAGTCTGAGAATGAGGCATGGCACGATTACAGAAAAGGCCGATTAACTGCCTCTAATTTCTATAGAGTGTACACAAAAGTTGAAACCCTTAAAACTAAGGGGGGTGATGCACAGGAACTAGTGGACACAATCCAGGGTAAAAGTAATGGACCATCGGAACATTTACCTGCTCTAAAATATGGAAGAAACATGGAGAAAGTTGCTAAGGATAAGTATGTGAAACTGTTTCAGAGGGAGCACAAAGATGCAAAATTCAGAGAGTGTGGACTATTTATTGATGAATCTGACCAATTCATTGGAGCATCCCCTGATCTGCTTGTTGAATGTTCCTGTTGTGGATTAGGGGTGCTAGAAGTGAAGTGCCCTTATTCTATTGTTAATGATTTACCATCAGAAGACAATCTTTCCTACCTGGTAAAGATTAATGGCAAAATTGTCTTGAAAGAGAAGCATGCATATTTTGCACAGATACAGGGACAAATGGCTGTGACAAAGAGAACATGGTGTCACTTCCTGGTCTACACCCAAAAGGGTTATCATCTGGAGCTAATCAAGTTCAATAATGATTACTGGGAAAAGATAAAGCAAAACCTAATTTGGTTTTACAATAAGTATTTAAGTGAATGAATGCTCGTTAATTATAACTTGATACAAAACTTTATTTACATGGTGTAAACACTAAAAATACATTTGTACATTTTATATACAATTTAGAATTTTTACAATTTCATATCTGGAAAAACTGGTCTGACAGTTCTAAATTGAACTCAAATAGTCTCTGAATAGAACAGTAAAATTGTCTGTTGTGGAAACTGGAATGGATGAATCAAATCATGAAATTTTATACAAGTAATGCATTGACCACACTTCAGTATGATTGAAAATGTTACAGTTTGATATTGTTTGCAGTTATATATATAGTAATAATAAATAATATATTATTTATTTGTGTTCAGCGACACATGAGCTGTGAAATGAAGAAAAATATTTACAAATTATATCTAATGATTGTAATCACTCTACCAGAATAATTTTTCTCTTGTGAGGTCCTTGTGGTGCAAATAATATAACAGTTCTTATTCAGAGTGCACATACTTAATAGCTGAAGCATTAAATGGTACTAAATCATACTAATACTTAAGTTTCTTGTTATGTACCATTATCAACACTATTTAGTATTATTTGGTACCATTTGTATGAAAGATTAAGTGATTGCACTCTATACTAGTTGCTAGTAAATACTTAGTAGAGCAGAGATTTTGAATAACATTTAACCTAAGAAAGAACTTAGACTAATACATATTGGTATCCTCTAAATTTATGAAGTTTATATTCTTTCATGGGTTAAATGCTGTCAATCTTTTTAGCTATTTGTACATTTCTTGTTAATCATTTTTTACCCAAGGGTCTATACAAGTTACATAAGGCTGCACAAATAAGTACAATGTTGTCTATACTGCCAAGCAGTGATATTGGTAGTTCATGCTTTATCAGTCTAAACGTCTTCAACCGTCTTATTGCTTGCTCAACAAAGATTCTAAGATTTGCAATTTCTTTTGTTTTAGCAACTTCAGCTTTAGTGAACTGCTCTTGTCCACGTTTACCAGGGGGGATGTGTAGTCTTGAGCTTCTGATTAAGAGGTCTTCAGCAATTGTGAATCCACGGTCTGCCATCACTTCATCGCCAGGTTCAATGATATCATAAAATGATGATTCTCTTGTCAGATGCACATCTGAAGTTCTCCCTCCCCATGCTTTGGATAAGAAATTGAAAAAACCATGTGGTGTTATTGATACCAACAGCTTAGCAGTGTTGTGATGCTTGTAGTCTGACCACGTAGCTGCTCTAAGGTTTGGGTCGCTTGGGGTTTCAATAAATATTTCTGTGCAATCAATGATGTGGCGTACATTAGAGTAGCCTGGCTTTTTAAACTTTGCGGGCAAAGTTGCTTTCACAACATCGATGGAGGGATTGTAAACCAAACATTTAAGTTCACTTGCTAGGATTTTCACCCAGGTAGTAACAACATTTGTTACATTTGTAGTTGAAATTCCAAACCTCTGTGCTAAGTCAGCATTTGTTGATCCAAGTCGAAGTTTCATTAAGGTCAAAAGAAACTCATCTTTTTCTGACAAAGCTCTTTTAGGGCCAAACTTATTTGGTGTTTTTTTGAAGTTTCTTCCTTTTTTAGTAGATTTTTTTGGGCCACTCCAGTAGTTTACTTTTTTAATGTTTCCCTTCACTACTTCAAACAACTTATTGAATACTCGTTTTGATGGTAGGCCGGTTAGTAGACGAACAGATGAATTTGTTTTCAAATCAGAATGTTCTAGTCCCTTACGCTGTCTGGCCTTGAGTTTTATCTTACATGCTTTGAGTTCACTTTCAAGTTCTTGGAGTTTTTCTTTGAGATCTTTGATCTCATTGAACTGCTTGAGTCTTTCCTGCAAGCATTTTTCTTTCATACAGAAGTCAGGATCTTCTAGGTTGTACCAGCCAAACGAATATGCATGATCGTGAGTGATATGGTCGGGTCGACCGGCAGTAGTACAATGTTCTTCTTCTGTTATAAACGAGGAACTACTTGGTTCTTGAATCACAGGAGCATCTTGACTATCATGTGCATTATCTTGAGTATCATCTTGAATATTATCTTGTGTATTATCTTGAGTATTATCTTGAGTTCTTAAACGTTTCATTTCTTCTAGTAATGATGATCTATCAGTAGGCGGTTTACGGTTACGAGTAGACTTTGTCTCGTAGCCCATTTTGAGTACAGGATCAGGGTTTTCTTTCGTGGGTTTCCCATCAACAAAGTGCTCATTGCAGACTCTCGACGAATTATTAGGTTGCCAGACTTCTCCTTTCGGGCCTTTTCTCTTTAGAAGATGGATCCAGCGCTTTCTACCCTCATTGTTTTTGCGTTCAGTAGGGAACGGAAATAGCTTGAACGGCAGCGGACAGTCACATGGCGGAGTGCCGTGTAAACAATCGTGAACTTCGCATTGCTGTGAAGCCCATTTCTCAAGCTTTTTCCCACTGTTATGGCACCCAAATACTGCACAATTTCTGTGCCCAAAGACCATGTCATTAAACGGCTGCAAAGTAATAAAAATACGATGAGAATCTTTGACTTTTGACAGTTCTTGTATTCGCGAATGTCACTCGCGCGCAGGATTGAATCTACTACCATTAAAAGCTTAAAAACAGCTAAAACAAAGTTAAAATTTGTAACTTACCTTTTGAATATAATACCCACGAAGATTATTTTCCAGTTGATATCACTTACAAGAACAAAAAGACTGTATTATAGATAAAGACACGCTTCAAAGAACGCATTGAATACAGAGACACACGCCATATTGTCACGCTTGGTGCCCACTTTTTTTGTGAGACTATCCCAGAATGCATTGCGCGCGAATTACCTTCCGGAACTCTTGATGCACGTATACAGGTCGACCAGCTAATGTCCTGCGTGATAATCGTGCGGAATATTTGTCCTGTTACAAAGAAAGATAGGACACTGAATTGAACTCAAGTACCGACATTGATACCAGGAGGTAAACATGAAAAAAATTCTACTTGAGAGATAACTTTTAGTTTTATTTTAGCGGTTCCACTTGAGAGATCGTTCAATGCAGGTAGTGGACAGTACAAACAGGCCGTTGATATTCAGCCACGGGTGATGACAACGACCCCTCAATAGAAGTGAAAATTTAGATACCTGACGGGGAGAGTTTTCGGGGCTTACAGAAACCGACCGCTGAATACCGGGTGCTACTTAATACAGGTTGGACTGTAGTTCAGTGTCCCACTGTTGCCGTGTAACCATAAAAGTATAGGCAGCCCCCCCCCCCCCGTCTCATGACCTTACCGAGTAGCCCTCTCATAAAACCTAATAATCCGCTCAAGCACATCCATTGATGCCATTCCATGCACGTCTATCCCAATTCTCAGAATGAAAGTCCTCCCCCCCCCTTCCCATCCTCAAAACTATTAAGTTCCTTTCCTATTCCAGGGTGCGAGTATCCATCACGAAACAAACAACTGCACATAATGAATTACATACTTAAGCCAACTTTGATAACTTGGTGTTTATTTGAAATTGCTATATCTGGAACGCATTCATCAATTAACAATGAATGCCAATGAAGATCTATTCTCAAAGTTAATGTTAACAGGCCAGTGTCACAAAAATGACTCTGTCGAGACTGACAGGGCTTTTTTTTTTCGTTCCTCCAAGGGATCTTAATATTCCAGTCAACCCAAAATTGCCAAACTGCATTTCCTCGCGAGGCCTTGCAGTTGGTGTGACTTCTCCTTTCAAAGAATCCCTTCCAATTTGCATGCGCCATTTCTCGAATGCATAAACTTTGCACTTGGAAAGTCCAGTGAGAAGGAAATACACTCTCTCATAAACGTCTCTAAAGATCTCAAAAGGACTGAGGATTTGTGTCAATTTGTGATCCAGCAGGCTCACTTAAAGGCGAGCGAATTTCTGTCTGTTTTCATCTGGGATCATAATCCGGCTTGCAGAGTGGAATCTATCAGCATTCCCAAGCAACGCATTCTTTGCACCGGGTACAGAATTCACGTCTTCAGGCCGGGAAAATAGCCTGAATGGGTTAAAACTCTACATATATATATATGCAATACATGTAGGAAGTCTTTATTTCGATTTTTCCGCATTACAGTACTCAATAGATTTATTTTAGAGTGTGATTTATATATATATATATATGCCTTAGTAACGAAGCGGGAGGTCAAGATGGCTGAATAAAGACTTCGTCTCCTTCCATAAAAATGCCAAAAAAGAACGAAAGGTCAGCTCTGACAATCTCTACGGTGGCCAAGTTACGTTATCAACTCAGTTGGTAAAATCAAACTACCTTATTATACTTCCCACTGACGCAACACCACAGTTTCTTTAGAAATTTGTCCCTTTTATTCATCTGTAGTTAAGTACTCAGTGGTCGGTTCGTTCCCCAATGTCTCAGGCTAGACAACGTGATTCAAGCTCGAGCCTTAATCACAATGCAAGTTCTGCAAGTTCCTCGCATTTTAGACGAATGGCAAACACGACACGAATACGACAATGTTAGGGGAAAGAAAGCCAACTTCGATTCTGTCCTAAAATCCATCAGGAAGGTAGTGAAAATGTGGAACTAGAGGGCCCTGACGTTCATTAGTGGTAAACCGACTGAAAAACGGTGGACTTCCCCTTACTTCAAATGGTGAAATGATTCGTCATACCCAAAATTACGTCTGAGACATCTTCAATTCCAGTGTCCAGTGAACTCATTAACGAAGTTGAAAAGGAACTTTATTCGTTTATCTGGAATTGAAGGGCAAGTACATGCTCAAATGTTCAGCTTTAATAAATAATACCGAAGACGGCAGTTAAAAATACTGGATCTTGAGTTCATGAACTCAACTCAAAGAATCATGTGTGGTGAACTAAATACTTTGAAATTTGGGGAAATCCCTGAAGGTACGTTCTTAATTCTCAGCTATAGAAAGTGGGCGGGTAATTTTTGTTAGAATGCGATTTTGACAGTCGGACATCAGCCGTTACTCTTCTTATCTTCTACAGAGAGTGTTTGCAAGCCTGGTCTTCTTTGATTTATTACAATTCGTCATCTTATGAAAGGTTAATAATAATAATAAATTTATCAATTTATATAGCGCGTATTTACATATGCTGATCAATAGCGCTTTACCATCATATCTTTGAGAGAAAGCAAAATACATTACTGTGAGAATAAAATGAACTAAGTCGGTTACACACTATAAAAATAATTTTCAAAAAGATAGGTTTTAAGTCGAGATTTAAAACTGTTAAATGATGTTACTTGACGAAGCTCCATAGGTAGGCCATTCGAGAGTTTCGAAGCTGCTGCTGAGAATGATCTTGCTCCCAATGTCGTAAGCATCTTTCCCTTGGGATGGTCCAATAAGAGCTTACCAGTAGACCTAAGATTGTATAATGAGTTCGATTTTATACTCATAAGATAACTAAGATAAGTTGGCGCTACGCCATAAATACATTTAAAAGTCAAAAGTAAAATCTTATAGTCGATACGTAAAGAAACTGGCAGCCAGTGCAGCTCAAAAAGCCCCGGTGTAATGTTAGTCTCCTTTCGGCAGCCGTCTTTCGGGATGTCACGCAACGCTCCTCCGGCCGAAAGGAACGGTTGCTCACATTCGAACTACATTCCTTTCCCATCGTGTTTCAAACAACCAATGAAATCAGGGTACTGCGAGTGATTTAGTTTTCCGCGAGTGATGTAGTTTTCGCGCGAAGTTTATGTGAGATTTCCTTTCAGCCGCATGGTATGGCGAGTGAAACGCCGAAAAAAGTTGTGGAGGAAACCTTAAAGTTTTTCATGTGTTCTTCGCCTTCAGCAGCTCAAGAAAGAGTATTTATTTTCGGAAATAGTACCCATAATTTTGTAAAAATAATCAGATCTTCATTGGACTTCGATATCAGCTGCTATGTGAGCAGCAGGTTGTTTAGATGTGTATATGACGCTGTGTGTTACAAGCGGCTGCTGAAATTTCAACGAGCACCTGAAAAGGTTCTAGAGCTGAAGAGGAAAATTCTTGAATATTTCCAAGGGAGGCCAAGAGCCAAGCGTGTGCATAATGCCGAAGGTGAGCGTCGAGAGCAAAGTAGAGCTCCCGGAATCCAAAATTTATCGGTGCCGTCAACCATCCGAGCAAAGGCCTCGAAAAGTTTTCAATTTAGCGTGGCCGAAGATGTTTGTACAAGTTCTACCACTTGTGTTTCTTCTTTAATTAGGCAATAATGAGGGACAGCTCACTGGTTTAATCCCGCTTACCAATGTAGCCTTTTCGCCAATAAAGCGTATAAACCCGATTGAGTTCCGTCCTCAATTTACTTCTACTCCTATTTCTTCTTCGGCGCCGGCGAATCACGACGTAAAAGTTTCTGTTCAGTATCCCTGCAGAATTGTAAACAAAAAACTTCAAGGAACCTATGGGAATATCGGTAAAGCATTGGTTCATGGAGTCCAGTCACGAATTGCTGGAGCAATAATGAACTGCCCGCCTTTGAAAAAACATGTCATTGGAAAGGTGATGACAGTTGTTGAGGGCCGCCATCTTGATTTTGTAATCTTAGGAGATCATGGAACGATAAAACGAGAAGTATTATTGGCCGAGTCATCTTTAGAAAATTTCGCGCGCGACAGTTCCAGAAAATGGAACTGTAGCTGTGATTGGCTAAAATCGGGAAAGGAATGTGGTTCGAATGTGAGCAGCCGTTCCTTTCGGGGGAGTGTCGCGTGACATCCCGAGAGACGGCTACGAAGGAGGCCAGTGTAATGTGAGAAAATTTTCCGATGCCAAGAACAAGTCTTGCTGCTGCGTTTTGAACACGCTGTAATTTAGCGATCTGCTCTTTTGGTAAGCCAAACAATAAACCATAGAATAGAATAGAATAGAATCTTTATTTATACACGATAAGAATTAAAGCTAAAAAGCTTGTGCGGTCGTGTATTTAAGAAAATAATATCTAGCCAATTAAACTATTAATTATACTAAGACACATTTCAAACTAGATAAGAAATAATAATGCAGTAAAACATTCGATTTTCCTCTTAACTTAAAAATACTTGTAATCAGTTAATCTATTCCTAGCCGTCGAACCTGATAAACTAGTAAAAGTAAAGCTTGTGAAGTGATCATTTCTCCTGAGTAGCCTCCTAAGATTCTTAAGGGCGTAAATACCTACATTTTTGACATGACGGTTAACATAGTTCCATAGCACCGAACCTCTATATGCTTAAGAGTCCTTTAACAATCTAGTGTTGAATATAGGTATGGTTATAATTGCTTTTTGGTCTCTTATTGAATAGCTACATTCGCGCCTTATGAATATGCTATTAATTAGACTGAGGTGGTGAGACTTTACTGACTTGCTCTATAAAAAAGGTTAACTATTTGAAATTTGTATTCTAAATTGATCGTATCCCATCCTGAAACGTTGAGAGCTACATTAGATGCCGTATCTTTGGATAAGTTGTAGACAGTTTTTGCTGCTCTACAGTGAAGTTTCTCAGTTGAGTACAGAAGATCCGAATCTGTACACGAACCCCAAAAGATTATACCATACTTCACAGAAGGTAATATTACACTAAAATAAAACTTTAAAAGAACATTTTTTGGCAAGAACCTTGAGCGCTTCAATAAGTCTATTTTTTTCGCAAAGTTTTTCTTTAGTTCTAGCACATGCGGTATCCAAGTAAGCTTGTCATCTACAATCATTCCAAGAAGACACGATTTTTTGCCATGACCTAAAACAGATTTACCCAAAAATATAGGAGGTAGCGGTCCTATAATGGTTGGTGTACTAAATAACATGACTTCGCTCTTAGCCGGGTGAGGTGTTAAGCGATTCTATAGGCACCACCTGTAGACCTCTCGCAGAGCACAGTTCATTGAAGCAAGCGCTGCGTCGGAGACTCTCCGATGCTGAAAATTGACGTATCGTCCGCGTACATGAACAGGGATCCCATGGTAATCGCGGCGGGAAGATCATTAGTTAATAAAGTGAACAAAAAAGGGCCTAAAACAGATCCCTGTGGTAAGCAATTTGTTAGCAACATGTCAGATTGAGCTCCATTAATCACAGTGTACTGCATTCTTCCCCTCAAGTAGTCCCTAATCCAATCGAGTAACACTCCCGTGATACCGAAATTATATTTCAGCTTCTTCAGTAAGATTTCGTGTGATACGCTGTGAAACGCTTTTCTGAAGTCCACAAAGGCTACTGCGACAACATTACCAGAGTCTAACGCTCTCCTCCATATTTCTGTCAGATGTACTAGGAAGAGCTCAGTCGAGTAGCCGCGTCGGTAGGCCAATTGCTTCTCTGTGATTAAATGATTATCGACAAAAACGTGCTGCACCAGTCTATTTTTTGTTTCTACTTCCAGGATCTTACTTGGTACGCTTAAAAGGGAGACAGGTCGATAATTTCCGCAGTCTGTTTCATCATCCTTTTTGAAAAGCGGAGTTCATCGGGCAGTCTTCCATAAGAAAAGACAATTCTTTGTTCGATGCTGTCATTATAAAGGTTGACCAATGCTGGTACTATAGCCTTTCCTACCAATTTGAGAAGTTTAGGCGAGATGTCATCAGGTCCAACTGACTTATTCGTCTTAAGTTTATTTATCTTTTTTTTCAACGGAATGGTTTGTAATCGAAATAAGGCTTTTAGGTGACAGTATATAAAGTGACGTGCGGGCATCCACTGAAGCGGGCTGCGGTGGCATTGGCAGTGATTTAATTAAGTTCTCGCCGATCTCCGAAAAGTATGCATTCATCATTTGTGTTTTTTCCTTATCCATGAAAGCAAAACTGCCGTCGGTTCTCTTAAGGGGGCCGATTGTTCTGTTGCGTGCTGAGTGATTTGTAGCTCTGTTAATTAAGTTCCAGTAGGCACTAGATTGCTTTACTTCTTCGAACATATTGTTGAAGTAGGATGCTTTAGCTCCTCGCAAAGCTGACGTGACTGCATTTCTAGCTTTGTTGTATTTTGACCACATTTCAGGGCATTTGGTGGTGACTGCTGCTTTGAAAATCTTTTATCTTTTATTGATCGTGTGGCAGATTTCGTTAGTTAACCAAGGAGCTGATTTACTTCTGATCTTAACCTCTTTCTGGGCGACGTGTTCGTCACAAATTCCTTCATATCGACCCGGAGCATAAATGAGTACCGGCTAACTATTGAGAAAACCTGATTAGATGCTGGGGGGGGGGGGGGTAACCTTACGATTGACTAGCATGCCATCCATTTGGTAGTAGTAATAACCCTCGTCGCTTCATGCGAAGGAAACAGGGATAAGCTTCGGCTGGGTGGGGTACTAAGTTCGAGTACAGACATTTTTATGGTAAGATCAAGTCAATTTAATCTTGAAACAACCAAAATCCCCATCCCGCCCGCCTCTGGTGCTATATAATGACCTTTTCCTTAGCAACCAAGCCACTGCAGTACAACATACTTAGACACCACAATATGCGATACAAACCTATATTGTTGTTGACTGTTGGAGTCATCTATATGGTAATAATGATTCCAAAATATCAAAAGGTAACCATCTGTCTACCTGTTGCAAATAAAGACAACAGTGTGGCACAATTTTTTATATCTTGGTATTCAATGTAATATTTGTAGTTTTACTGAAGCTCTTGACCCCTCACGCCCCAAAATCAGCACATTTGCATTCCCAATACTATATACATTTCCTACGGCACTGATGAGGAGAATTTAGTGAAAAAATCCAGAGCTTTTCAAGTTTGCGATCGTTTTCTTAATTCTCATAAGCATTGATTAAGTAGTGATACCTTGGGGAGATATTAGATTTTAGTCACCCTCAGGAGTTAAAGAGTTAAGGGAATGTGCTCTGCAAGTCTGAGCTAAATTTGCGAAAATTGCTCGGCAGAACAGAATTAATTTTTAAAAATTGAATTATAGAGTTATTCCAAGCGCGCAAAAATGAATTCCTTTACAGAACGCCTCCCAAAACAATAACGAAAAGTGTAGAGAAGAATGAGAGCATAGTAAAAGGTCCTTAACCCTTTGAGGACTAAGAGTGATCAGCATCTAATTTCTCCTTACAAAATCATCTCTGAAGCTAACATTAAGGTCAGGAGAATAAAGGAAATGATCACCAACTAACGAAGCTGTATCGAGAACAGTACGGAGAATATGCATAGTGATATTAGGGTGTACAAGGTTAAAGTTTTGAGTTTTTTATTGATTTTTTTTCGTTCAAAACTAATTCTGAAAGTGTGCAGGTGTGAAATGAACCGGAAACCTCCGTCATAGCTGTGTGGCACGAGTGGACAGTTTCATTCGTCTTTGAGATCCACGATAAAAGAAAATCTATAAAACAGAGAAAATGAAATTCATATTAACAGAAAGGGCTAACTATTGTAACTGTCGTTCACGTTAAATCGTGTTTACACAGCGGATAGATTAGGGACGAAGTTTACGCCTAACGGAAAATATAATTTTTCTTTTGCACTCTGCGTTTTCAGCCCATCAATAGGGTGTAAGGATGTTTTGAGTTTTATTACGGAATCAGAGCAGAAGCTTCGCTTCATTATAACTTTCCAAACCTCTTCAAGGCACAGCTCCGAGGACATCCTGTGGAGCCTTACAAAAGACCTTCGAGTCAAAACAAAAGAATTGAAGAAATGTGGAAGATCTATCCAAATTTTCCGCCCAAACTTTATAGGACCCAGTTATTTATGTGCCTCAGTGGCCAATCAAAACTGATGGGAGTCAGTATATAAGGCAGCTTTTAACAACATTAGGCCATGATTGTTCAAAGAACACTAAAGTTACTTACGTATGATGCACGATCCTACGATATATGAACTTCATATATTCATTGTATCTAATAAAGTTACTGAAGGAAGCGGTGATAGAATAAGGGTTAATTATCCTATGGATATATAATTCTCTCTCTCTCGGCGACGGTGATACATTAAAGACTTCTCAGTGACATTTCTGTTTGCGTGTTATTTATATCGAGACAACATGGGTAAAAATATCTGATTTGTTGAAGATTACAAATTTGACTCAAACTGCATGGAGAAAGAACCCAAAGGCCGCCAAGAACCTAGTGTGAGGATTACGATTTGTATCTGGAGGGTTTTCGTCAGCTGCAAGTTCAACGATGAATCTCGAAACGATATCAATCTCTTTTCACAGACGTTGAAGAAAATCAAACAACTGCGACGGATCGATCTTCTGGAGACTCCTTGGTTATCTAAACCACCGTTTTCTCTTTTCTTGTCAACAACCCAACATTTGCCTCAAAACACGTCCCCTAATACTTTTACTTTTACTTCTCAAATGGCTAAAAGTCACGATGCAAATATATAACATGTTTTCGAAATGTGATGAAATATGTCTAGTATCGCGCGAAGTCTGAACTTGAATCTCAGTGTTCTGGCTAAGGCAAATACCGCACATCCTCTATAAGCGCCCTAACTCGAATGAGCACCCAACCCACTTCCTTGGCCATAATGTCAGTAAACACCCCTCTCAAACAAGCCGCACCCCCTCCTCCCTCAATTTTTTAGATAATAGAGATGTAAGGAAAAACTTGTTTTAATTTTGCCTCTTTATCGATAAATTTTCAAGTTTTAACTTTTTAAGAATCAGTACAGGAGAATAATCATGGCCTCTCCTTTTAGCCGAAACTTTAAATAAGCGCCGAGGCCGAGGGGCTTCTTCGCGGGAAATACGATATGACCTACGCATTGTTAATTTTCATAATGGCTGGACTGGGCATATGTTTTTTGCAATACACACAGTGTCTTAATCTAGGATAAGTGAATTATCCTTTATAGTATATTTACTATCATTTTCCGAATGAGTTTCGTTGAATACAAATAACGCGCGAGACGGGTACAAATGTCACGCGTTAGTTCACGCGTTATTTTTTTCATTCAAATTTGCTAACAGAGACTGGTAACCAGTCTGTCTGAATGTTCTCGAAATATGGCGGACGTGGGAGTTGGCTGCTGGTTGATCTCTACTTCGATAGACTTGTTTGACGATTTCTAAGCAGACAATTCTTGTCAAGGTAAAGTAATTCATGTACCATATAATTTTTACCTTGATTCCTGTAACTACCAGCGAGGGAATTGGGACTTTGGAGCTAAATTGTTCGAACTGGTGGCTTAGTGCTTCGGTCAGCACTTCCTCATAGATACTTTTGATATTCATAATTGGTGCGCAGAGTTATACTTGATATCGCTATATTTAGCTGTTTTTTTTATGTTAGTTCAATCATTAATTATCATTTTGTTGAATTTGACTGGATTCGTTCAGTTACCAGCATTGAAATATGTGTTTTCAAAGCCAGATTGTTAAACCACGATCGACCCTTAGTGCTTCGGTCAGTACTTTCTGTATGATTGACAAGTGTTGTTATTAAATTTTTGCGAATCGGTGCCCATAGTTATACTTGATGTCGCCATATGCAGCAGCTTTTGATGTTGAGTTACCTATCCGTTATCATTTTTCTGAGTTTAGCTGAATTTTGTCGGCTTCTAGCCAAGAAATTTGTGTTTTAATTCATGATACACGGTTAAGTGCTCTCGTGAGCACTTTCTGCATGGTTGTTGAAGACTTTTGCGAATTTCTGAACCATTAATTTATTAGGGCTGAGATTAACACTTGATTCCTGTTCACCCTGTAGTATTTGAAGTTAGCTCACTAATTAGCTAGATTATTTTGTCAAACCTGGCCAGATTTTCTGGAAAAGCGTGACAATTCGAGATATCTACTCTGCCTTTTGTAAATAGTGAAGGAAAAACATGCCCTGATTGGAATTCCGGAAATAAAAGCCAAATCTCTTAATGTCATCCGCTTGACGATCAAACAGCTGCTTATGTATGCCTGATACAAAGAAAAATTGAAGTGAAACTCAAGAAGCTAAAGCATGGAATAGATTGGTTTTGGATTTTTTGGTGGGGCGCAAACAACGTGTAGTCGTTAGGGGATCTTATTCTGATTGGTCGTGCGTTACCTCCGGAACTCCACAGGGAACCATTCTCGGGCCCCTATTGTTTTTATTGTATATTAATGACATATCTGAATTCCTATCATCTACAGTGAAACTATATGCAGACGACACGAAGATCTACAGAGAGATAATTGACCCTATAAAAGATAGTCAGCTTCTTCAGGATGATCTTAATAATCTTAGCGCATGGGCTCGTAAGTGGCAGCTACGTTTCAACGCAGACAAATGCGAATCTATGCGAATTACGCATTTACGCGATAAGTCGGTAACTAATTATTTCTTAGAAAAGCCCCTGAAAGATGTGACTAATTTTAAAGATCTCGGTGTCACACTAACTAGAGATCTTTCATGGGGCCATCACATAAGTATCACTGTCAATAAAGCGAACAAAGTTTTAGGTTCCATTAAACGCTCAGTAGGCACCGCTAACACAAATGTTTTTTCTATGCTGTACATGTCTCTGGTACGGCCAATCTTGGAATATGCGGTACCTGTTTGGTGTCCTTACCTTGTTAAGGACATCCATACCCTTGAAAATGTACAGCGAAGAGCCTCAAGACTCGCTTTAAATCAACGCAAAGGAGAAATGTCCTATGAAGACCGATGCAAACTGCTAAAATGGCCCACTCTCTCTGACCGTAGAACTTACTTATCTTTAGTCGAATGTTATAAGATAGTTTTTGGTTTTTATCATTTAAATTTTGAAGACTTCTTTGATATTGCCACGATTCGGTCTACGAGAGCAAATCATCAATACAAACTCTATATTAAACCAGCTAGAATTAATTGTTACAAAAATTCTTTTTTTATTAGGATTGTCAAATTATGGAATGAGTTACCGGGTGATATAGTGGAAGCTGACAGCTTTCAGCATTTTAAATCTAAACTTAAATCGTACTTAAATATTTGATTGTAATGATTTTGATTTATATTTTGTCTTTTCTTTTAAGGGAGTTTTTACACAGGGATAACCTCTTAACTTCCTTTTCTAGAAGTATTTTCTTTTTAGTTTTATTTGTATATAATAGTTATCATCTGCTTCTGGAATAAATAAAGTATGTATGTATGTATGTATGTATGTATGTATGGATCAACAAATAATGCAGTGATAGAAACTTCACCTTCAAAGGATTCAATCTGGAAAATCACTCGTTGGACCTTTACCATCAGGCCAGTGTGCTTTACAAATATACGTATCTTTTGTCATTTTAGCTACTGTAACAGTAAAATTTTTGTGAGAACAAGTGCTAATCCATCCCTGACATTTTTCAAGGTCTTTCGCTGGCTTTGGGAAGGGCAAAAATACTTTCTCCCCTGATTCTTGCGAGTTCTTTCAGCTGTTTTGGGAGTTTATTAGGGTATCTCGAGTCACTAATACATGAACCCCGGCAGCAGTGCTTTGTATCCACCATTTTGGGACTAAAAAACATGTTTTATCACGCATCCTTCCACCAGCACTTCCTGTTAATTGGAGACATTCATAATTCTGAACCATTTGTTGATTGATGCAATTGATATATTATATTTACTGATTTTTTACTCTGATGCACTGTCTATAATTACCTTGTTGTTTAAATTCATTGGCCTGTTTCAAGTGGATAGCGCACAAATTATTGGAGTAAAATGTGGATCTTTGTGTCATTTGACTCTAACTGAGCTGACAATCGCATTTCAGCGCATTCACATTACTCATATAATTTCTGAACGACATGAACTACATGTTTCACAGTAACTTTGTGTAGGTGATTTGTTTTCCCCTTTTTTTCCGCTTGCGAGGGACAATAAAACAAGTATTAATTTATAATGGTGTGTATTAACCTTCAGAACAGAAGATGCCCAAGAGGCAAAGTTTTGAATCCTGTGGAAGCTTTTTTTTTCAGCCTTTTCTATTTTACTTGCTCAAGGTGCAGCTAACCTGAGGATAATTTTTGAACTTGAATTTCATGCACAGGTCAAAATGAAATTTCAAATTTCTTCCAAAAATTGAGATCAGATTCCTCAATTGGAAACAAATTTACTGAACTTTAAATCATTTTAACTATTTTGTAACTTTCATATCCGGCTTGGAAATAATGTGGGTATAAAAACCACCATACTATTGTCTAAAGTACTGTAAATTGGTTGGAGTTGCCAAATTGTCCTGCTTCCGTAGGAGGATTTTCTTGGTTTTCCTAAGAGCAAATGTGGCCAAAAATCAAACATTTTCAAAATATTGTGGCAGGAGCCAAAAAATTGATTCGGCACATATTCTCAAGTTAGGTGGACCTTACAGTGAAACAAACCACTGCATACTTCATTTGGCTGAATATCTATTCATTTTCGAGAAAATTGATAATAACTGAATTCCATAAAAATGCAGCTTTCGATTTCAATTTGTGCCATTTTTGATGACTGATACTTTCTAATATGGGTCAAATATGGGCCTTTGAAGCAATTTTCTCCTGGAAAAAACTATTTTACAATACTTAAAAGAAACAGTGGTTTCATTTATTTTAAATTAAAACAGATTCATGGGAAAATTGAGAAATGAATTGATATTTTGAACTGAAATGCACATTACTGCTTTTAGAGAGACTACCTCTCAATGATATTTAGAACAAGTGAGATGTGCTGAAATGAACACCTGCTGAGCTATGTTCAAAAGCTAGTCTTGTTGTGCAAAATTTCATTTCTCTGAATTTCTGATCTGGATGAGTTACAGAGAGTTATCTACTTATGTTAAGTCATATTTGCCATTCTGACACCAATTTATGTGAAAACCAAGCTGAAGTACTTGAAATCAGTATGTAAAAGTTTTTCGCTTTCTGTCTTAAATACCGGTAGAAGGCTCAGTTGGCTGTTAAGAATTCCTTTTTAATTCCTTTTCCATAAAGTTCCTCTGTATATCAGAGAAACTTAATTTTTAGAACTCATAAGAAGGTAGAGAAAAAGTATTTATGAAACTAAAACTTTGTCATAGCTGAGCAAAACGACTTGGTGGTTTCACCCAACCTCATTCCCAGTGCCTTTTCCCTTACTTGGGGGTGGGATTCATTAAAATTTCCGAAAGCTTTTCAAGAAATACAGTAGCTCTGAGGACATCCTGTGGAACCTCACAAAGAGCATTCTAAACAAAAGAAGTTTTGATGAGAGCTGATTATTAGTATTTAGACAGAGAAGAGAGAAAGGCATTCTGCCAGGCCTTTATAGATTATGCTACAAGTAAAAGTAGCATATTATTATGCTAATAGCACTGCTTTTTTTGGCAAAATTATGCATAAATTATGCTCTTATTTCCAAATTATGCCCCTTTTTTTTAAAATTATGCTCTTTGAAAAAACTGCAAATAAGTCCAAAAAACACATTTTTAATCAGAAGCCGTGTTTCTACAAGAAAGAAACGTAACAAATCCTCAATGAAATTCTAATAAACATGTGGTTCATGTTAACCCAGGCTCAGACCGTTTCAGACGCTGCTTAGTGATTCACCATTGAAGTAAAAATGCTACTACTTGAACTGAAACTTAAAACATCGAATAAGGTCACCAAGTGCTTAGGAGTAGAGATGAACAATGATCAAAATGGTGGCATCAAAAATGATCCAATAATTATCAAAATATGCGAATTATGCTAGCATTGATACTTGGCAGAAATTATGCCAGTTTGCTCAAATTATGCCATAAATTATGCTAGCATAATCTATAAAGGCCTAGTAGCAGCTTTTTGGTGTACTCATAAATTCCAAAACTATTACAATTCACCGTGTCACAGGCTACCTTGAAGGAGGAGTCAAATATATCTCCCAGTCTCTCCTTCACACTTGCTAACTACGACTGGTAACCAGTCTGTCGGCTTAGTGAGGTCTTGATTGCAACATGGTTGTTGTTCGAGTTGGCTGTGGTTGAACTCTGCTTTAAAAGGCTAATTTAGCATTTCTGAGCAGCCAATTTTTGTCAAGGTAAAGCAATTCATGCATTTTACACTTTTCAGCTTGATTCCTGTAATTACAAGTGAGGAAATCGGAAAAATCGTGAAAACTCGTGGATTAGTGCTTCTGTGAGCACTTCCTGTTTACTGGAGACGTGTTTGTATTTTCGTATTATTGCTCTGAGTTGTATACTTTATTTCTCTATATTTTTCAACGTTGACTCCCCAGTTATCTTTCGTTTTAGTGAATTCAATCGGCCATATTCCAGTGCTGGAAAATTATCGGACATTTATCGATTGTCATCAAACTGTTTAATGAGCCTGTCAGTTGACCATTATATTCTAAACATTTGCTTAATGCTGTCTGATAATTTTAGCATTTTGGTTTTAAATTCAAGATAGCTTTGTTACAGTTGATTTTTTGTAATATCATCGACAATAATTAAAGCATATCCTTACAGGAGATGCTTCCTCATGGCTTCTGCCACTCCATCATATCCTTCTACCAAAGAAACCTCTAATTATGCTCAGCTGTGTCGCCTTCTCGTCGATGTTGGATCATGTGTATTAAGGGAGATCTTTGACAGGATATGTCCACCAGAAAACCTTCAGACTGTTCTGACTGATGCTACAAATCATGCAAAATTGCAAACACTGCGAAAGAAAAGAGTCCTGAGTACCTCCCAGTGGGGGAAACTGTATCCTGCTGTGAAATCATCAGTTTCCTCAATAAACTTTGAAAGCTCCCTGCTGATACTTCTTCTGAGGAACATTTGGGGTCTGATTCTCCCTGCCTCTGGCCGGGATGATCTTCCTCTGGTAACAGACACCACTCCAGCAGCTGACATCACTCACATCAAGATCCTCAGAGACAGAGTTTACAGCCATGTTACCAGTGGTTCAGTTGATGATCCAACCTTCAGTTCCTACTGGAAAGACATCAAAGACACCTTCCAGCGTATTGGAGGGGACCGCTATCAGGATACCATCAATGATCTTGAAATTGATTGTATGGATGCCGATCTTGAGGAACATTACCAAGAGCTTTTGAGAGAGTGGCTGAAGGATGAAGACTGCACTAGAGACAAATCACATGAAGATGATATTGAGATATCTGAACAAAGTTCTGGGAAGAAAGGTTTGTTTGATTTACTTTTGTTGATTTGAAGTCCTTTTAATAATGTTAGATATAGTGAATTGTGAAATAAAAAGAAATTTTCCCAAAATTTCTGTTGGAAAAGTCACACCAACATGTACATGTTAGTGAATTTTTATGTTTTTTTTCTTGATGATGGAAACTTATATTATTATTTTTGTAAAAAACTCAGAGCTAAGATATAATTTTGTACTGAAGATGATGAATTTGAAGCCTGATTATTTGAGGGAAAGATGATGTTACTCAGCAGATGACACAGGCATGCATACTAGGAGAAAAATGGGAGCACAAGGAGTTCTTTTCTCCATGAGTATGCCAGTAAAATTTGTGTCCTGTTTTATCAGTTAATGTGTGCGTAATTATATGTTATATTTCACGGTTGGTGAGCGTGTACAATTTTTATTCATGAATAAAAATCATACAAGCGAACTAACCGTGAAATAACTTATTTATTATATACATAACGAGATTCATAAGCGAACAGAACTCAGAGATAAACATACCTTTACTTTCTTTCAAAGGAAAGTAACGCGCGGTCAAGCCACCTTTCGGAAGTTGCACCGAAATGGCTTCCTTGTAAAATACTTCTTTACATCTAAATCATTAAGTGGAAATGCCGTTAAAAGGCAGAACTAGGTAGAATAAATCAAGACATCCTGAAAATAATTTATGTCAAAATAGTTCTATGAAAGTTCAAAATTTTGAAATAAAGAAGTGAAAGCCCGAGACTTACCTCGGTCCATTTATCTCGTTTCGCCTTTTAAAACAAGAAATTCGTGGAACAGATGGACATCATGTTTGGTCTTTTTCTTGGTGTTTTCATTTTCGTGTCTGTCTATGAACTCTTCTACTAATGAATCTAGGCTCTGGAAACGGTTAGTCTGATTTGAAGCCATCTCTCTAAAGAAAAATGCGCCTAAGCTCTTAGAAATGTGCTATATGTCAGTCAAGAGGAGCGGCAAGCGAGCGACACAGTTTTGTTCACTAGTGAAAATAATGATATAGCCAATCAGAGCGTCGATACGTCGTTTTTCACTAGTGTAAAAAATCATATGACCAATCAGCTGGCTCTTGCGCGAAGAGACTATTTTAATCTCGATGCTATTTGGTGCATAAGTCTCGGTATGAAATATAATAGACTGTTTTATGCATGGTCAAGGACTCATTGATACATGTATATTATTGATAACTGGTTTTCTGTTCTCTTTCTACGTTGTCTTTGATTTCATGTGGATCAGCTAATAACTTGTAATGAATGAATGGAAAAATATTAAAACTCCATTCTTTGTTTTCAGAGACAGTACTAGTGTCAGGGGAGAATAGATCAGCACAGAATAGTAAAGCCAGCCCACCAAAGCTCAGTGTTACACTTCCACTGATGAGTGATCTTCCAGACACCTTTTCTGATTGGAGCAAATATGTCAAACTCCCCGTTGATATTCTGTTATTAACAGTGGAGGACTGTGAGTTCTTAAGCTGTTTTGCCAACCTGAAGGAACCCTTTAGAAGTTACCACAAGAGTATTGGCTATGTGTACTTTGGCTGTATGGGTGATGATCAAGGAAAGAAAATGAAAATTGCATTGATGAGGTGCTCCAAGGGTCCTGATGTTCCTGGGGGCTCTTTGTCTGCAACAAAAGATGCCATCTTACAATTGAGACCCAAGGCTATTATTTCTGTTGGTGCCTGCAGTGGTTTGAACAACAGAGAGGCTAAGCTAGGAGATGTGGTTGTTTCAGCAAAGCTGATAACAGCTGCACACAAAACTCCTCCCAGCAGAGATATTGGTAACCTGATCAAACATGTGGCTGATGGGTGGAAGGCACCTTTACAAAATGCTGATGAATATAATGCCAAAGTGCATTGTGATGGAGTGTTTCTGAGTATCTCAGAGGCAAACAAGGACATGATTGGCCAACATCCTGAAGCAATTGCAGTTGAAATGGAAGGTGGAGGTGAGAATCATAATAGTTAGAATAGTTGATGAGTCAAGGATCTTTCCACATGTAGCAATTGTTTTGAAAAGCTGTGCTCTGGAATTGTTCTTGCTGGCCCAAGAAATAGTGTATATCACACAGTATGCCAACTTTGCAGGAATTATATAATTGTACTTTTAGTGATTTTGTGTTAGGCTAGAATAGGGCAGGAAGATGTTTTTAGCATTATTTTGTAAATATATGTCAAAGTCATATATTTGAACTGCAGTTAAAGAATGAGTATGAGAGCGATCTTTGCAGTAAGAAACACCACTTAAGCAGTAGTCAGGAGTTCAAATGGTGTGCAAGCCTGAATTTTTTCAGGCCTAATTTTCACTACTGCTTAAGTAGTGTTTGTTACTGCGAAGATCACTCTCATACTTGAAGATGTTTTTACTCGATACTGCTTTGTAATTTTCCTTGTTGCATAATACGAGAGATAAAATACCACGAACCATGAAATTTTGGCAGAGTTAGGATTTGTGTATATTATATTTGGTGATTTTTTTTCAGCTTACCACAGGAAGAAATTTTTTCAGTTTGGTTAATCGTAGAATAACAAAACAAAGTATATTTTTTTAGCACCTCGAACATATTATTAGTAAATTGAATAGACTCCAACCTGTGGTCACAAATTGTCAGTCTTTTGTCTGAAAAAATTTACTAATTTTCTATGTTATATAGGATATTAAAGACTGAAGAGTGGTACAATGAAAAAGTAACAGGTGTTGAAAATGAAGAATGTCTATTAAAAAGTTTTAGGCCTGAGGAATGCCTTAAGTAAGTCTTTGTACAATCTTTTTTAAATTCCACTTGTCACAGAGTTGGGTGATGATCTTGGTGAACCTTAGCCAAAACAATGATATTGTTATAATGCAAAGAAAATATACAAGTAAACAAACATTTTTTTGCAGGTGTGTTTGCAGCAGCCTATGATTTCAAGACAGAATGGTTGGTAGTCAAGGGTATCAAAGACTTTGCAAATGAAAGGCAGTCTTCAATTGAGGAATGGGAACAATTTGCCAGTGTGATGGCAGCATCTGTTGTGGCCAACATTTTGAGTCATCCAGTCATATTCAAAGATTGGCCTCATTTTAATGCAGGTATGACTTCCTGTCTCAATCTTCTCCCCTTACTGGGTTATAGATGTGATTTAGATCTAAGTTTGCACAACATAATTATTCTTGTATCTGGCTACAAATAGGAAAGCAATCAAGCTACCCTAATTTTGATTTCCTGTGAGTTGAGCACTGTTGCTTTGAGCCTTTACACCCTGACATCTGTATTCATGTTCTCTATACCTTTCTCTCTACATTTCCTTTAAAATGCTAAGGAGAATCTATTTATCAATCAGAGCTCCTTTGGTTGCTGATCATTTCCTTTATTCTCTTGCTTGAGGAATGAGATGCAGGCTACTCTTAGGATTTAAATGGTCAAGTGTTACAGAGAAACTTGTGGTTACATTGAGGGATGTAGCAATGAATAAGAGTTCATTCCATGAGCCAGGAGAAAACCTGTATTCCATAGTTTGCTTGTTTTACATAACACAGCCAAAATATAGAAAACTGACAGAGGCGAGTGACATTTGGCAAAGTGATTTGAAGTGACTTTACATATGGTCGTGGGCCAATTTGCAACACATCAAATTGTTTTAAACCTTTTACTCCCAAGATCTTATCAGAAATTCTTCCTACTTTCTGCTATACAATTCATATGATATTCCTTTGGAGAATTTGATATCGGATCAATGGATAATCCTGTTATTAATATTTATCTTTATTTGATCACTTGTCTGCTTGATATTGTCTTGCAATGATATGGGAAAATTCTGTTCTGGTCCCTCATGGCAGTTTAAGGGTTACACTAAAAGGTAGATTTATGCAGCACTGCATGTACAGCTGTATTTTGATGTTGGAACTATTTGGAATGGGAAGGAAAGTGATAAATGCCAGCTCACATATTTAAATATGGAACCTGAAACTGACATCAAATTGGTTGAGATGAAGGATCTGGGTTTCAAGTAAAATGTCCTAAGAAACATTGATGTGAACTGACAATATTTCTTGTTTATTATATAATTCAGGTACCAATGAATTACTCCCTCAGGGTAAGTGTGACATGTTTTGTAGAGTGAAAACATTTGTAGAGTTCCTTGTAGAGTTGGTGATAATAAATGTTCGCTGCATCATTCTTTAAGATACTTACCCTCCTTCTGTCTTGGACTTTGTGGTGTAGGTTATGCTTTGCAGCCCTTTTCGTTGAAAAAGAAATCAAGCAAATATTTCTAGATTAAAAGGTTTGCACAAACTAGTTTCTTTAAACCCCCCCTACCTTCCTTGGCGGTGTTAGTTATGAAGCAACCTTCTGCTGGTAGTTAAGTTACACCGATGGATTTCCTATTTCATTCCATATCTTACCAACCTGTAACGTACGATATACGTCAGATACGCTCAGTGCTGCGTGCGTATATCCTTTTGTTATTCATGGCCCTAAGTTTGCTTTGTGGGGCAGTGTTTTGCAAAATAAAGAAATCTCCTGATCTGAAAATGCGGCCGCCAACAAGAAAAAAATTTGCATAGTATGAAAACGTCAGTGAAAGCTGTCATATTTCCAATCTTGCTCGCTTTGCAAGTACCTCGTCTCTAGTTTATAAAGAAAAGAAAAAGGAATTGTTTTTTCTGAGAAAAGAAAGCCACAGTCAATACTAGATCGAACAGCGTTTAAAACGTCCAAGTATTCTTTAAATATTAGTTTGTATTTTATGAATCTCGCTTGCTCGTTCGCTTTTCAGTTACCGCCGATGTAAGCTATCATATTTCCAATCTTGCTCGCTTCACAAATGACTCGTCGCTTGTTTATAAGGTAAAAGGAATTGTTTGTTCTGGATAAAGAAACCCAGACTTAATACTGAACCAAACAGCGTTTCAAACGTCCAAGTATTCTTTAACATTACTTTGAATTTTATGAATCTCGCTCGCTCTTTCGCTTTAGGCGCTCGTTTCTTAGTGACCTCCGATGTAAACAATGTTTGACCTCTCACGTCAAAACCTTCCGAACGGTAGGCCGTGTTTAAACGGATAGCCGTTCAAGTGGATTGGCACGACTCAAGCCTATCCGTTCTAAAATATTCATCATCCGTTCGAGAAAATTAATCAGCCGTTCGAACGAATCGAGCTATCTGCTCAAGAAAGAAACACTAACACCAGTTATTTTGACTGCCGTTCTAACAAGACAAGCCTTCATATTAATTCGCCACGCTTCGTTAAATGTAGCATGCTGTCATGTTTACATTAGACAGTCGTTACGTTTTTGTTCTTCGTTTCCTTCGAAAGGTTCTCCGTTCGAACGGCTCGACCTATCCGTTCAGAAAAGAAACAATCAGTTATTGCGGTGGCTGTTCCAAGGCAAGGCAAGACAAGACTTTAAAACTTCGTAACATGAAGCATGCCGTCATGTTTACATTAGACAAACAGTCATCAGCAGTGGTCACGTTTTTGTTCTTCGTCAAAAGTGGGCGGGATTTTGCTAGAACGCCAGTGACTTTAGAATGGTTTGCAGTTTGTAACAGAGTTCTTTCCCTTTTTATAATTTTCGCGTGGGGCATAAGAGATCAAGAAAAAAATCGGTATGAGTGTTTTTTACTTTTAAATGGCTTTTTTAAATGACAATGGTATGCAGTTTGTGACAAAGAGATATTTCTAACTTTATAATTTTCGCGGCGCGCGCAAGAGATCGAGAAAAAATATTGGACCGAGTTTTTTTACATTGAAATGACTAAAGAATGGTTGTAGTTTGTAACAAAGAGTTCTTTCCCTCTCTAGAAGTTTCGCGGCGCGCGCAAAAGATCGAGAATAAAAAAATCAGATCGACTGTTTTTACTTTGAAATGACTTTTGAATGGTTTGCAGTTTGTGACAGAGAGATATTTCCTTCTTTATAATTTTCGCGGCGCGCGCAAAAGATCGAGAAAAAAATATTGGACCGATTGTTTTTACTTTGAAATGACTTTACAATGGTTTGCAGTTTATAACAAAGAGTTCTTTCCCTCTTTATACTTTTCGTGGTGTGCGCTAAAGATCAGGAAAAAAAACCGACCGACCGACCGACTGTTTTTACTTTAAAACGACTTCTGAACGGTTTGCAGTATGTGATAGAGATATTTCCTTCTTTATAATTTTCGCTGCGCGCGCAAAAGATCTAAAAAGATAAATTGGACCTACTGTTTTTACTTTGAAATGACTTTACAATGGTTTGCAGTTTGTAACAAAGAGTTCTTTCCCTCTTTTTAATTTTCGCGGCGCGCGCAAAAGATCGAAAAAAAAATTTGGACCAACTGTTTTTACTTTGAGATGACTTTACAATGGTTCGCAGTTTGTAACAAAGAGTTCTTTCCCTCTTCATAATTAGCGCGGCGCGCGCAAAAGATCGAGAAAATTAAAACTGACCTACAGACTGTTTTTACTTTGAAATGACTTTTAAACGGTTTGCAGTTTGTGACAGAGATACATATCCAACAAAGCCTTAACCATTTCAACAGCCTTTGAGATAAGACTTGTATATTTCATTCAGATCTCTAGCTTCATGAGGCGTAAAGAGGTGATTTAATTAAATAGCAAACTACCATGTTTTTAATCGAAGTTTTATCGCCGCGCAAAAAAAATTACCTCTCTTAGCAAGCGGATGTTCAGCATGGTAAAGGTAAACAATGGATTGATAAAATCACACCTCTTTTGACCTCCTCTGAATTTCCCGAACGGAATTCAATTCAGTAGCCGTTTCTCATCGGTTCTGAAAAAAACTAATGCATCCGTTCGAGCGGCTTGGAAAATACATTCAGAAAAAAATTAACCCGCGTTCGAACGGCTTGTGCTACCGTTCAGAAGAAATTGCATGCGTTCCATCGGCTTAGGTAATCCGTTCAGAAAAAAAATCGTCATCTCTTTGAACGGCTTTTGTATAAATCCGTTGAGAAAATTCTTAACCCGTTCGAACGGCTTACAGTCGTCCGTTAGAATGGCCAAAGTTGTCCGTTTAGTATTCGGCCGGCTGTAAAAACAGTATCGCTTCTGCGCTGAAAGAGACCTGACAAAGACATTTTTTTGAGTCCACTTGTTCAACAAATTAGCATACGTTCGAACTTGAAATCTGATCTTGTCACATCGCGAGACATTATGACGCCGAAAAAAGTCATGATGTTACTCAACATTCCACGCAAGACTATTTCTCGCGATCAGACTGTTTTGAAGATTGTGGAAGGGTTTTACATAAATTTAGCACTTCCTTGGACACGAGCCAGTTCGGCAAATGGTTACTCCAAATAAATAAGAAGTAAGGACCGCGAACGAAAATGCTGCTAGTTTACGTAGGATCCCCAGATGATCTAGTAGTCAGCCAAGGGAAAAATATTCAATCCAAACCCCGCACGGAACGTTCTGCAACGGTTACGAAACTCGAAAAAGCTTCGCGGCTTAAGTTCATGTGTGATGATTACGACGCGTAACCTTTTCACTCTTGTTTATAATCTTATTCTACATGTAAGTTCAGTTTGGAAGCTTTTTTCAGTTTTTTGTTTGGTATCGAGAGTACGGTGCCATTCGATGTTTGTTTTATTAATCTAAATTTTTATTCTGGGAAAAGGTTTTGTGATTTCAAACCGGACTGTCAGCGTCGCGGCAAGCAAAATTTTATCTTCGGTTCTACAGGCTGTAAAGAGATAATTCAGACACTGCAACAAATTGTTTTATCAAACCCGTTCACTGTTAACATAAGAATGGCTAATAGTTTACTATTTGTTTGACAGATCAACGAATTTAGCAGTTCGCGTCCGCCACATGTCGATGCGCCACGTTAATTTGATCTTTCAACTAAATTTAGAATGCCAGGCCATTAAAAAAACAATAAAATATAAACAATAAAAAAAACAATGAGTCAGCTCATACATACTGATGACTTTGCTCTATACGCGTCCTTGACGCGTATGCCTATAGACACAGACGCGTTTATGCGTCTGGTGCTGACGCGTTACTCGCGCATGTTTTGGTTCGCATTACTCTGACCTGCACTGTAGTATTCATACTGCAGCTCTCGTATAAAAAACAAAGAATGATTTGCCCAACATTTTTACATTTTTTCACCATTGTCACCTATACTTGGTTGTAAATTGCACTGATTAGACTTATATCTAATTTTTGATGCTGGAAAGAGTAGTTTATCAATCTTTTATTGATGTTTCTTGTTGCATCAATTAATTGAATCTTTTTGTTGGTATTGATTATATTACCATGCAGCCAATGATTTTGAAAATGTATGCCTCTGAAAGCAAACACCTCAATGATCATGCATGGCATAGAATTAAAAATCTTTTGTCTGAGTATTTTTATTCAGAGATTACACCCAAATGATTTGGTTTACTATACTTCTACATTTCAGTACCAATCATTATACTTGTTGTCTTACTTTGAAGTAACATGTTGAGTTAAGATATAACCTTGTGAACTTTGTCATGATTTAATATTTTGGGATAGATGTTTATTGAGTAAATTTTTTCCAACTTTGTACCTTTTCAGTGAATTTGCAAGGGGGGTAAGAATTACTTCTCCGTTTTTGCTGTCCCACCCCCCCTCTCTCCTCTACTTAAAAGAAAATCAGGAAGTTGCCAAATCTCAGAGAAGTAATTGAAAAAACTAAAAAACCCACTTGTTTATTTAAGGGGGGGTGTGTTGCTAGGGAATTTAAATTCACTACACACAGCGATGAATCTAGTTACAGTAAGTTTTTCACTTTCATCACAGACAAAACTCAAAAGAATTATTATTTTGAACAGGTTTACCTGAGAAACCCACCATCACAAATGTAGAAAGTGAAGTTGACAAAGATTTCACTGTGACCTGGTCAGAAGTAGAGGCTAATAGCAGTAATTGCAGCATTAAATACCGTCTGGAATGGACGAAACAACCCATGACACAATCCACAGAACTGGTTCAACGGAGAAACATTGTGGAAACTCACTACGAGATAACTGGTCTCGAGTATGACGCAGAGTACGAAGTGAAGCTGTTTGCTGTCAACAAACAAGGAGACAGTGAGCCAGACGTCAGAACATTTAAGACAAAGAGTGGTATGTACTGTACCTTAACTTTGAGTAGAATAGTTGCAAATGAAATAAATAAATAAATAGTTGGGTCCTAAATCCAGGAGTAACGCTGCTTTTCGTAAAACAAAGAATTGAGAAACTTTGTGACAATAGGTTTAATACTCATACCGCAGCACTTGTAAAAGAAAAGACAATGATTTCCCAAACTTTTTCGAACACGCTGAGGCCCGTATTGTCAACTTGAAGTCATAATTTAATATTCTGGCATATATGTTTTCTGTAAACATTTTTTCAACTCTGTACCACCTCATTGTAGGCCAAATCTATACCAAACGTTTTCTGAACTTATAGGCTACCTGCAAGTCACATAAGTTGATCTCCCCTAAAAATTCTACCACCCTATCGTTAGTTTTACATGCATAGTTCCTCCTTTGCCAACTATGCCTATGATATCCATTTTTAGCACTCCTTCAACATTCCTCTAGGTAATGTCTCCTGCCTAGTTCCTCCCTGGGAATCCATACAAATTACTTCTGGATCTCTTCAACTCCAACTCCACTCTCCTCGTACTTAAAGAAAAAAAAAAAAAAAAGAAAACTAGCGGGTCGCAAGGTTTCAGAGAAGTAACTAAAAAACTAAGACATCCTCTGGTTTATTCAGTGGGGAAGGGGGAGGCCCTTTTCGCCAAGGAATTCGAATTCATTACGTACATCGATGAATGTAGCAACGCTTCGCCTTGAAACGGTTGTTACCCAGATCTTTCACCTCGACTGTCCTACCAATGTAGATGAGAACGGAACCAATTGTCAAAGCATCTGTTTCAACATCTGTCGTTTGATGATGTGAATATTTCTTTAAGAGCCTGGTATTATTCAGGCAAATAGGTTTACTTGACGGGGGCAAACGAAAGACTAATGTGTTGACAATTTTGTCGTCAATTGCAGATTTAGACTTTCTCATGAAGTTAGGTAAACTTCAAAACTTCGAAAACGGTTTTAAATTATTCAAATTCAAAAATCTTCTCTTAACTCCACCTCGGCGGCCTTCTTGATCTCCAAAGTAGCGGCGAAGTCACAAGGCTGTTTTAATTACAAATTGATGTTTTAGGGACATCCATTACCTAAATGTTCCGAATTGGTCACGAATCAGAAAAAGAAATCTGCTTAAGTGTAAACCAGATCTGAGATATCGTGCACTTGAGAGATCCTCACTGGCTTATATTTAAACTCAAACGAGTCCTTCTTACCAGAGATTAAGAATTAGAAAAATCTGGTTTCTCAAAATTGACGGAAATATCTATTTCTGAAATTAGTTACGAGGGTTCTTAAGTGTGATGGAGTTTGAGAAATGTAGATTTTTCCATCTTTCATGGCTGTAAGTGACTTAACAGGACCGGTCAAGCGTCCTTAACGATACTTCACGCAACCCTTGTCAACCTATTCTGACAACACTCCACTCCCCTCTCAAGGATAAATTTTTCATGAAATCCATTGTTGTTGTTCCAAACCTTATCAAGCGAAAGGGGGAGGGAGAGATTTGTCAACAATTATTACGAATTGCAACCTACCATTAATTCTCGTGCGATTTTATTGGATACCTAAGTTATCAGGCATTAACTCCCGTCTGCGTAGATATTTGTCCTCTGATTGTTTCCGTCAGAGAGAAACAAAGCTCGTCGAAAAAAAGCCTGCTCCAAAGTTTTCTCTTTTCATCTCTGGTTTTTTTTTTTTTTTTTTTTTTGCACATAAGAAAAACACACTCGTTTTGTTGAGTCCAGTGATAGTTGTCTTAAAAAGCTGGTCGCATATACTCGTAAGCCGTCAGATCAACTCTGGCTTTTTACAGAGCGGTTTTCGCGCGATATGAAAATTAAGAGTTACAAAATGAATAAACTCTTTTCTGGTTTGCTGACTGATAATGTTCGTGGCTCGGAGACTGTCCTAATGATGTTACATTTTCCCTCGAAACTGCGCTTCTAGGCCTTGTGAGATAGACTGAGGGCAAAGTTACCAATTGCCGATTGGCTGAGACAGAAGGCATTTTTAAATTAATTTTGGTAGTTGCCCCAGGCAACTGCCAAAATTTAGAAAACGTTAAAATAGGTTACCTTTGCCTAAAACTTTTGATATCATTGCTGGCAAATGTTTTTCAACAGGATTGCTTTCATTTCTTTGACGTTGTTGTACAAACACAAAACTAAGTGAAAACTGAAATGGCTTTCCACGAACGTGGTTAACAGCGTGCGTTATTGATCTTCTTATAAGATTTCTGAAAGCACCCGTGAAATTAATCCTTAATTTTACTTGGCTCTATGCGATTACCCCTGCAAAGATTCACTTTTCAGACAGTCGCTCAGTAGTGGACATTGTCAGCCGATATACTAGCCACCCGAAAGGGTTTGTTTACCCTATGATATACTTGATTTTTAAGGGAGGAAAAACGCTTTAACGAAACAACCTTTTCTATCCTTTGGATAGGGGTATATTTCTCAACTGATCGACACAATAGACACTTTTCAAGCACTCGGCTCTTTGCTAGTTAATCTCCCAGTGGTGCATTCGATAGAAAGTATTTAAATTGCATTTAAATAGAAACTACTTTCTATAATTTGTATAGTTGCTTGTAGTGTTGATGATGTTCTTTGCTCACTCCATACAGTAGTTATCTAATGATTTGTGCACCAAAGAATGCATTAGACTAAAATGATTCTTCCTTCCTGCTGTCTTAGACCTTAATTAGTTTTTAGATTAAGCTTTGAAGTCCTTTACATTAAAACCGTCTCCACTTCGTCACATTTTGCAATTTTGAGAGGTTTACACAAACTAGAAATTTTTCACCACCTACTTTCCTTTGTGATGTTAATTTTGAACCAACCTTCAGTGGGTAGTTGTGGATTTCCTTCTATAACTCATCAACCTGATATGTGGTAACAGGTATGCAGTGAGGACTGATCACTATTTATTTCCCTGAAGAATGAGAAAAAGATAGTTGGGTTTTAAATTCTGAGCTACAGTAAAAACCCACTTACAAGAAACTAAACTTTAAGAATCTGTTGGACTAAAATTTCGCAGTTAAGTTCCCTTCATATAAGAACCATTCTAGGCTAAAATTTCAGTTTAACTGAGAATTAGCAAATTTTTGTCTTTGCATCCTGATTCACAGACTTTATCCAAATTTTCATCATTTTCCTCTCAAACTTCAATTCCAACATTTTACTTCTTATCCCACTTTGAACTTACAAGGTGAGTTTGGGTACAACTAAAAACTGCTGAAGACCATATTGTGCACCAAATGTTATAATTTGATATTCTAGCAGATTTAACGAAAACAATTTTCCAACTTTTTATCATCTCATGATGAAGTGAATACCTACAGAATGTTCCTAGACTTCTTTATTACCTCTAGGTCACATTATTGGTCTCCCCCAAAGTTCTCCTCTCCTCTAGTTTCTTTCACACGCATATTTCCTCCTCTGCTGACCATACCTCTGATCTCTGTGTTTACCACTCCTTCATCACCCCTCTAGCAAACAATTTCTACTGCCTACTTCTTCCCTGGCAATTTAGACCTATGATCTGCTTGCTCAGCACCCGAAAGGAAGTGTCTACCATATCTAGAAACTATCAGCCTTTACCACATATATTCCCCCCCCCCCCCAGCAGTTCATGGCCATCATATATAGTGTCCCCTTGATCCCCTTTGCTCCTCCTTGGCAATCCATGGCCATCATATATAGTGTCCCCTTGATCCCCTGTGCTCCTCCCTGGCAATCCATGGCCATCATATATAGTGTCCCCTTGATCCCCTGTGCTCCTCCTTGGCAATCCATGGCCATCATATATAGTGTCCCCTTGATCCCCTGTGCTCCACCTTGGCAATCCATGCCCATCATATATAGTGTCCCCTTGATCCCCTGTGCTCCTCCTTGGCAATCCATGGCCATCATATATAGTGTCCCCTTGATCCCCTGTGCTCCTCCTTGGCAATCCATGGCCATCATATATAGTGTCCCCTTGATCCCCTGTGCTCCTCCTTGGCAATCCATGCCCATCATATATAGTGTCCCCTTGATCCCCTGTGCTCCACCTTGGCAATCCATGCCCATCATATATAGTGTCCCCTTGATCCCCTTTGCTCCTCCTTGGCAATCCATGGCCATCATATATAGTGTCCCCTTGATCTCCTTTGCTCCTCCTTGGCAATCCATGTCCATCATATATAGTGTCCCCTTGATCCCCTTTGCTCCTCCTTGGCAATCCATGGCCATCATATATAGTGTCCCCTTGATCCCCTTTGCTCCTCCTTGGCAATCCATGGCCATCATATATAGTGTCCCCTTGATCCCCTGTGCTCCTCCCTGGCAATCCATGGCCATCATATATAGTGTCCCCTTGATCCCCTGTGCTCCTCCTTGGCAATCCATGGCCATCATATATAGTGTCCCCTTGATCCCCTGTGCTCCACCTTGGCAATCCATGCCCATCATATATAGTGTCCCCTTGATCCCCTGTGCTCCTCCTTGGCAATCCATGGCCATCATATATAGTGTCCCCTTGATCCCCTTTGCTCCTCCTTGGCAATCCATGTCCATCATATATAGTGTCCCCTTGATCTCCTTTGCTCCTCCTTGGCAATCCATGGCCATCATATATAGTGTCCCCTTGATCTCCTTTGCTCCTCCTTGGTAATCCATGGCCATCATATATAGTGTCCCCTTGATCCCCTTTGCTCCTCCTTGGCAATCCATGGCCATCATATATAGTGTCCCCTTGATCTCCTTTGCTCCTCCTTGGCAGTCCATGTCCATCATATATAGTGTCCCCTTGATCTCCTTTGCTCCTCCTTGGCAATCCATGTCCATCATATATAGTGTCCCCTTGATCTCCTTTGCTCCTCCTTGGCAGTCCATGTCCATCATATATAGTGTCCCCTTGATCTCCTTTGCTCCTCCTTGGCAATCCATGTCCATCATATATAGTGTCCCCTTGATCTCCTTTGCTCCTCCTTGGCAGTCCATGTCCATCATATATAGTGTCCCCTTGATCTCCTTTGCTCCTCCTTGGCAATCCATGGCCATCATATATAGTGTCCCCTTGATCCCCTTTGCTCCTCCTTGGCAATCCATGTCCATCATATATAGTGTCCCCTTGATCTCCTTTGCTCCTCCTTGGCAGTCCATGTCCATCATATATAGTGTCCCCTTGATCTCCTTTGCTCCTCCTTGGCAATCCATGTCCATCATATATAGTGTCCCCTTGATCCCCTTTGCTCCTCCTTGGCAATCCATTGCCATCATATATAGTGTCCCCTTGATCCCCTGTGCTCCTCCTTGGCAATCCATGGCCATCATATATAGTGTCCCCTTGATCCCCTGTGCTCCTCCTTGGCAATCCATGCCCATCATATATAGTGTCCCCTTGATCCCCTGTGCTCCTCCTTGGCAATCCATGCCTATGATCTATGATCTCCTCGTGCAGCACCACACAAATATTGTGCGGTGAATAGTTTTTCCCAGCATGCTGTTCAGGCCCACCATATATGCATACCAAGTGTCCCCTGTAAAGGTCCTGCTTAGCAACCCATACCACGTCGACAATTTTGTCGCCGATCGTAGAATCTCTCATGAAGTAAGGTAAAATTAAAGCTTAAAAAAATGATTTTAAAGTATTCGAATTAAAAAATCTTTTCTACTTCAGCGTCCTTCTTAATCTCCGAAGTCGCTGCCAAGTCGGAACGCTGTTTTAATTACAAATTGGTGTTTTAAAGGTTTAACAAATCCAATACCAAAAGTTCCCGGATTGGCAACGAATCGGTAAAAGAAATTTGCAGGACTGAGATATCCTACTCTTGAGGGAATCTCCTCGAGGTCTATTTAGATTAAAGTGAATCCTTCTCACCGCAAACAGTTTTCCTTGGTTTCATTTTAGAAATTCAGAGTTATGAAAATAAGGTTTTTCGAAATTGTCGGAAATATCTATTTCTGAAATTAGTCACCGGAGGTCTTAAGTACGATGGAGTTTCAGAAATGCAGATTTTTCCATCTTTCATGGCTGCGAGTGACTTAATTGTACCGGTCAAGCGTTCAGAATGAGACGTCACGCAACTCTTAATTGTACCGGTCAAGCGTTCAGAATGAGACGTCACGCAATCCTTTTCAAGCTCTTCTGACAACACTCCACTCCCCTCTCAAGGATAATTTTTTCATGAAATCCAGGGTTGTTGTTACAAACATAAAGCGGTGGGGGAGGGAGAGATTTTTCAAGGATTATTACGAATTATAACCTAGCCACTGGTTTTCGTGCGATTTTACTGAATGTCGCGTGGGGAAAAATAAATCGACAGTTATCAAGCAATAACTACCGTCTGCTTCAATACTTTTCCTCTGATTCATTCCGTCTTAAAGAAAGAAAGCCGGTGGAAATAAAGCTTGCTTAAAATTTTATCTTTTCATCCGTATCTTTTTTTTTTTAACACACAAGAAAAACAAAATCGTTTTGTTGAGTCCAGTGATAGTGGTATTAAAAAGCTGGTCGTATATACTCATCCGCCGTTAGATCAACACTGGGGAGCTTTAGCAACGGCGACGGCAACGAAAACGGCGTGTCGAAATCTAACTTTTCGTTTTTGTAACTCTTTCGAGGTTATTCTGATGTGTTTCACTTGGAAAATGCTGGCGAACTATTCAGGGACTTTATCACTACGAACGGCGTTAAAGTAAGGAGAAAGAAAGAAAAATTAACCGTCATGCGCTCACGTTCTCGAGAAAACCTAACGTTTGGTTATTTCACATTGTTGTTTTGCCGGGAACGGCAAAGAAATGTACCAAACTGTTAAACGCACGTGCAGGGCGATTGTTTTTGCTCATTAAGCCTATTGTTTTCTGCCGTTCTCGTTGCCGTCGCCGTCGTCGTTGCTACAGCTTCACCCTAGCTTTTCAAAGAGCATTTTTCGCACGATATCAAAAATTATCTTAGGGGTTACAAAAGAAACCCTTTTCTGGTTTGCTGGCTGGTAATGTTCTTGGCTCAGAGACTGCCCTCATGATGTTACATTTTCTCTCGAGGCCTTCTAACTTGGAGGCCAAAATAATAAATGCTGATTGGCTGAGACAGAAAGCATTTTTTATTAATTTTGGTATTTGCCTGGGCGAATACCAAACATTTAGGAAATATTAAAATAGCTTAACTGCCAAAAAATGTTATAACTTCATTTATGGCAATATTTTTTAACAGGGTTGCTTTTATTTCTTTGACGTTGTTGAACAAAAGTAAAACTTGAGTGAAAACTGAAATGGCTTTCTACAAACGTACGTAACAGCGTGCAGTATTGACCTTACTAGATTTCTGAAAACACGCGTGAAATTAATCCTTAATTTTACTCGGCTCTATGCGATTTCCCATGCAAATAGTCACTTTTCAGACAGTCTCTCGGAAGTGGACATTATCAGCTGATATACCAGCCGCCCGAAAGGGTTTGTTTAGCTAACTTACTTGATTTTCAAGGGAGGAGTGACGCTTTAACGAAACAAACTTTTCTATCCTTTGAATAGGGATCGATTTGTTATCTGATAGACACAATAGACACATTTCAAGCTCTGTGCAAGTTAATCTCCCTGTGCTGAATTCGATATAAATTATTTAAACTGCATTTCCTCGCGTTGGCATTATTAGTAAGACATTTTCCTTTCCCTTTTTCTTTAGCCGTAAGTCCCTAAACAACAGCTTTAAAAGTTCAACCCTGTGGAGTAAGAATTAAAGTACTTAAACTGTTCTCCTCGCGTTCTTGTTATTTACTACTGAAGTATTTTCCCTTTCTTATCTTTCAGCCATAAGTGCCTACACTACAGCTTTAAAGACTTCCATTTTAAGCGAAACGGATTTCCAACCCAAACTGTTGGCCTCTCACACCATTTCCAACTTGAAAACGGATGAAATATTCATTAACCTTCTCATACAACATGGAAGAAAACGCCTCACCAGGAATGACGAGACATATTCAAGGAGTAAAGACCTTGAGTATTTCGGAAAAGTCAGCGGTACTCCAGTTAAGCACTGTGATGAAATATTTCTTGGCACGAGTAATGATCAGGAGAATCCTAATTCTATTCTTGTCGTTGGGAAAGCAGGGATTGGGAAATCTCTGTTTTGCCAAAAGCTGATTCGCGATTGGGCCAAAAACGAATTATTCCAAGCAAGAAAAACCGTTAAAATCCCAAATTTTAAATTTGCGTATTTGCTTACTTTCCGTCAGTTGAATTTGCTTGATGAAGAGCATGTGACTTTAAGAGAAATCTTAAACTATTCTTCGACTTTAGAAGACAACTCTAACATTGATGACGTTACATTTGAGTATATTGTAAGTCATCCCAGAGAAGTTTTGATTATCCTTGACGGCTATGATGAGTATTCCAAGCAAGATTATATCACTGGAAACTCGGGAAAAGGACGTTGGAATAACGCTAGAAGTAAAATGCCGGTGGCCGCATTATGTTCAAAACTCATCAAGGGTGAGATACTGAAAGGTTCTGTTGTCGTTGTAACCTCGCGGCCTGATGAATCGGATAAGCTGGGAGGAATCCGTTTTAAACGGTACGTAGAAATTGTGGGATTTTCTTCACAACAGGTTAAAGAATACATTGAAAAGTACTTCAATGAAAACGAAAATATGAAGAGCGCTGTGCTTGAACATGTCATGAAGAATGAGAACCTAGTCAGTTTTGCTCATATTCCTATGCTCTGTTATCTGTTGTGCTTCGAGATGGAGTATACTCTAAACGAAACAAGAAATCCTCGTGACCTTCCTGCCTCAACAACCGACATTTACACAAAACTTATTGATATTTTTGAACTTAAGCACAGCGCCGAGTCAGAATACAGACAGAAAGAAATTCCTGAACAATTCAAGCCTCCTCCGGTCATCAAAACCACATTAGAGAAATTATCAAAACTAGCGGCAAAACTTCTGCTTGAAAGGAAGCCAACTTTTGATGAAAGCGAGATAGAAGGCGGTTTTGAGTTGGAAGAAGTCAACAAACTGAAAGGTAGCGGTCTTCTTTACTGTGGTCAGCCTTACAGGACTGGCTCGATCAGAACCACGAAACACTTCAGCTTCACACATCTCACTGTCCAAGAATTCTTAGCCGCCAATTGGTTTGTAATGGAAAATTGTATTCCAGTCAAGAAATGCTCTGAAATGGTTTTCCAATTCATGGCTGGCATTTTGTCAAGTGAGGGAAAAGAGGAACTGATGGAAAAGTTGTTGACCAGTAGTCAAGTTTCAGGGAATGATACTAGATTTCTCAGAGCAAAGTGTCTGAGTGAGTATAAAGACAAAGAATTCGCTAAAACGTTTATCAGGAGTCATCCCCAAGCGTTCAGTATTTCAAACGGCGTCATTGAATGGATTCATTTATTTGATATAGACAGCATTGCATTATCATTTGTATTGGACATTATCAGTGAACTAAATAAAGAGGAAGCTGGAGAGGCAAAACACAAATGTTCTGATAAGTTCGTCCCAGTTAAGAGATTGAACCTTACAGGTGCCCAGCTAACAATGTCTGGAATGCAACGAGTCTGTAATTCACTGAACAATGAACACTCTCTTGTGTCTAAATTGAAGATAGGAAGTATGGTCGTAAGTGATACCGATGTTGCCAGTCTATTTAAAGCTTTACAGGATCCAAGCTGTAAGCTAACCACACTAGAACTGATTAGTGGTAAGATCACTGATACCGGTGTTGCCAGTCTATGTGAAGCTTTACAGCATCCAAGCTGTAAGCTAACCACACTAGATCTGACTAGTGAAAAGATCACTGATACCGGTGTTGCCAGTCTATGTGAAGCTTTACAGCATCCAAGCTGTAAGCTAACCACACTACGTCTGTATCATAATAACATCACTGATACCGGTGTTGCCAGTCTATGTGAAGCTTTACAGCATCCAAGCTGTAAGCTAACCACACTAAAGGTGAGTCGTAATGAGATCACTGATACCGGTGTTGCCAGTCTGTGTGAAGCTTTACAGCATTCAAGCTGTAAGCTAACCACATTAGGTCTGACTGCGGATAAGATCACTGATACCGGTGTTGCCAGTCTATGTGAAGCTTTACAGCATCCAAGCTGTAAGCTAACCTCTCTATTTCTGGGGGATAATGATATCACTGATACCGGTGTTGCCAGTCTATGTGAAGCGTTACAGAATCCAAGCTGTACGCTAATCAGCCTAGATATTCGGGGTTTAAATAGTATAAGTGAGTTAAAAAAAAATCTCTTCAAGCCATAGTGGAGAAATACAGACCAGGTTTTGAACTCTTCCCAATTCAGAAATAAAGCTATTTAAAGCACTTTCTGTAAACGTGGGAAGCAGCGTCAAACTAATCTACATCATTAGCTTGCAAGAGATCTCGCCAATTTATTTTAATGATCTTAATTTTAAGCTAAATCTTAAAAAGGGAACAGTTACGAAATGGTTGGAAACAAAATATTTTGAATCATTACCGATCATAGTAGAACTTTATGGCAAAAGGCTTTCGTGAAAGCAGCTTGAAGCCTGAAAACGTTAATAGTTTTTGTGGACTTGATAGTTTATTATTATAGGTACTCAAAGTAACTTTTGTAGATCTTTTTTTCTGGGTCAACGAGAGTTACAAAGTACTTGAACTGTTATAGCTCAATGTGAGTAAAATAAAACGATTGTTGTAAATAGAATCGCATTGAATAAAGAATTTGTTGATAGATTGCTCGCTGGGAATATATTGCTTCCTATACCTTTGGTTTGTGGGTTTAATTTCCTGAACCTTTTTACTTTCAAGATCTGATTGTAAATTCTCCCCTCTGGTTGATACACATATCCTAGTTAATTAGGTACGAGAATTTGGTGTTAGATTTGTAGTACTAAGTGTTAAATTCTCATTACCTGTTTGCTAGATAATATATGGATATCATAGGGAGAAGTTACATGTTAATCACTTCTGGCATTTTCTGAAAAAAGGCTTGTTTTCTTGCACTTACTTGATTTCGAACTCATTCTTGAGCCGAGCCAATTATTGCAAAGATAGGTTGCGGGATTAAATTTTTTATTGCGTGAACCAAGCAAATTTATCGTACAGGTTTATGCCTTCAGTAGTTTTTCGTTTCTGCATGCACCGTTATATGAAGTAAAACCGAAGGAGAGTGCAGATCACGGTTAAGTTGTTGAAGTGAGCGCTAACAGGGAAGTTTTAATTATTTATGTAGGCTATGGTGACACAGACTTTAGATTCCACGTTGCCCTGTATGTTCTACGTAATAGATTGCAGATTACGTCAAAATGTGGAAAGGAAAAAAAGTTAGCACACGAGGCTCAGTCAAGTGTGTCACTAGCGGATGTGAGAACCGCGTTCCAAAAGCCTTTGTCCTTTGTTCCCCACTCAAGCTCCACCCCTCCACCTAATTAAGTTAGTGACAAGCTTTTTTTCGGCTTAGATAACAATCATGTATGCGGCATGGTCCTGGTCGATTATCGAAAGGCTTTCGACATGGTGGACCATAAGCTATTCTTGCGCAAGTTGGAGCTGTACGGTATAGTCACCCGGGAGCTTGCCTGCTGTCACTCTTATTTGTCGGATCGGAAGCAAATTGTCCGTGTAAATGGGAGTGAGTCAAGCGAAGCTTTGATGTTGCATGGAGTCCCTCATGGCAGTATTTTAGATCCTTTATTTTTCATTTTGTTTATTAACGATTTGCCCTTGTATACAAGTGCTCAGTTGGACCTTTACGCAGGCGATATGGCTGTCAACGCTTTTGCTGATGTGAAAAACTTAGCCAACTTAAGTTCCTCACGAAATAAGTCTGTCTCTGAAATTCAATCTTGGGCTTCAGCAAATAAGCTCCCCTTAAATGAAGACAAGACTAAAGTACTCACGATCACTGGGAAAAGATGTGTGGCTGACATAAATGGAAGTGACATAGCTGTTACTGTAAACGGAAAACAGCTCAATAATGTGGATTGTGCTACCTTATTAGGAGTAGAAATTGACAGCAAATTGTCATTTAATGAACATATTGAGAAAGTATGTAAAAAGATGCCTCTAGAATCGCAATACTGCTAAGATTCGAGCCTGTTTGCCTCTTAAACAACGACTTCAGTTTTATAATAGCATTATTCGCCCTGTTATGTCTTACGCCAACGTGGTTTGGGCAAATTGCGACAAAGAGTAGTTTTACGTATATTTGCACGATCCTTCGCAGTAAAGCACTATTTAAGCAATAGTGAAAATCAGACCTGAAAAAAATTCAGGCCTGTACGGGATTCGAACCACTGACCTCTGCGATACTAGTGCAGCGCTCTACCAATTGAGCTAACAAGCCAACTGGGAGCAGGCCATCAAATTAATTCGACATAAACCCGTAAGATGATAAATCAAACAACAAACATGAAATACATATATATGAACTGCGGTTATGAAACGTATATGTGCACGATCCTTCGCAGTAAAGCACTATTTAAGCATTAGTGAAAATCAGACCTGGAAAAAACTCAGGCCTGTACGGGATTCAAACCACTGACCTCTGCGATACTAGTGCAGCGCTCTATTAATCGAGCTAACAAGCCAACTGGGAGCAGGCGATCAAATTAATTCGACATAAACCCGTAAGATGATAAATAAAACAAAAAACATATGAAATACATATATATGAGCTGCGGTTATGAAACGTATATGTGCACGATCCTTCGCAGTAAAGCACTATTTAAGCAATAGTGAAAATCAGACCTGAAAAAAGCTCAGGCCTGTACGGGATTCGAACCACTGACCTCTGCGATACTAGTGCAGCGCTCTACCAATTGAACTAACAAGCCAACTGGGAGCAGGCCATCAAATTAATTCGACATAAACCCGTAAGATGATAAATCAAACAACAAACATATGAAATACATATATATGAACTGCGGTTATGAAACGTATATGTGCACGATCCTTCGCATCGAATCAGAGGGAGGACGCTCTTTCGCTGTTTCGGCTACAAGACTGTGGAATAGTATACCTATTGAAATTAGGAAACTAGATCCTCTAGCATGTTTTAAAAAGAACATGTTTGCCAAGATTTTTTAGGAACAACAATGTTTGCATCATTTTACTTTTAAATAATATCTTCTTAATTGAACCTTGTCTTATTTGAAATGCTTATTTTAAATGTTTACATATTTTAGCTTACATATTTATCTGATTATATGGTTGTGTAATCTGTGAGGGCCACAAGTTTATTAGCCTCTGGCTATTAAGTGCTACCCTCTTTAAATAAAGGCTTTCATTCATTCATTCATTCATTCATTCATTCACCCCCAACTAAGGGAAAGGCCCTGGGAACGAGGTTGACTGATGTGACTGTAAATAATGGCGTAAGAGTGGCCTAATGCAATTATTCTCACTTTCAATTCCTAGCCGTCGAACCTGATAAACTAGTAAAAGTAAAGCTTGTGAAGTGATTATTTCTCCTGAGTAGCCTCCTAAGATTCTTAAGGGCGAAACTACCTACATTTTTGACATGATGGTTAACATAGTTCCATAGTACCGAACTTCTATATGCTAAAGAGTCCTTTAACAATCTAGTGTTGAATATAGGTATGGTTATTGCTTCTTGGTCTCTTGGTGAATAGCTACATTCGCACCTTATGAATATGCTATTAATTAGAGACTGAGGTAATGATACTTTACTTGCTCTATAAAAAAGGTTAACTATTTGAAATTTGTATTCTAAATTGATCGTATCCCATCCTGAAACGTTGAGAGCTACATTAGATGCCGTATCTTTGGATAAGTTGTAGACTATTTTAGCTGCTCTACAGTGAAGTTTCTCTTTTGAGTACAGAAGATCCGAATTTGTACACGAACCCCATAATATTATACCATACTTCACAGAACGTAATATTACACTAAAATAAAACTTTAAAACAACATCTTTGGGCAAGAACCTTGAGCGCTTCAATAAGTCTATTTTTTTCGCAACGTTTTTCTCTAGTTCTAGCATATGCGCGGTATCCAAGTAAGCTTGTCGTCTACAATCATTCCAAGAAGACGCGATTTTTTGCCATAGCCTAAAACAGATTTACCCAAAAATATTGGAGGTAGCGGTCCTATAATGGTTGGTGTACTAATTAACATGACTTCGCTCTTAGCCGGGTGAGGTGTTAAGCGATTCTATAGGCACCACCTGTAGACCTCTCGCAGAGCACAGTTCATGGAAGCAATCGCTGCGTCGGAGACTCCGATGCTGAAAATTGACGTATCGTCCGCGTACATGAACAGGGATCCCATGGTAATCGCGGCGGGAAGATCATTAGTGAATAAAGTGAACAAAATAGGGCCTGAAACAGATCCTTGTGGTAGGCAATTTGTTAGTAACATGTCAGATTCGACGCCATTAATCACAGTGTACTGCATTCTTCCCCTCAAGTAGTTCCTAATCCAATCGAGCAACACTCCCGTGATACCGAAATTATATTTCAGCTTCTTCAGTAAGATTTCGTGTGATACCCTGTCAAACGCTTTTCTGAGGTCCACAAAGGCTACTGCGACAACATTACCAGAGTCTAACGCTCTCCTCCATATTTCTGTCAGATGTACTAGGAAGAGCTCAGTCGAGTAGCCGCGTCGGTAGGCCCATTGCCTCTCTGTGATTAAATGATTGTCGACAAAAACGTGCTGCACCAGTCTATCTTTTGTTTCTGCTTCCAGGATCTTACTTGGCACGCTTAAAAGGGAGACAGGTCGATAATTTCCGCAGTCTGTTTCATCATCCTTTTTGAAAAGCGGAGTTCATCGAGCAGTCTTCCATGAGGAAACTGAGACAATTCTTTGTTCAATGCTGTCACTATAAAGTTTGACCAATGCTGGTACAATAGCCTTTCCTGCCAATTTGAGAAGTTTAGGCGAGATGTCATCAGGTCCAACTGACTTATTTGTCTTAAGTTTATTTATCTTTTTTTCAACAGAATGGTTTGTAATCGAAATAGGGCTTTTAGGTGACAGTATATAAAGTGACGCGCTGGCGTCCACTAAAGCGGGCTGCGGTGGCATTGGCAGTCATTTAATTAAGTTCTCGCCGATCTCCGAAAAGTATGCATTCATCATTTGGGCTTTTTCCTTATCCATGAAAGCAAAACTGCCGTCGGTTCTCTTAAAGGGGCCTATTGTTCTGTTGCGTGCTGAGCGATTTGTAGCTCTGTTAATTAAGTTCTAGTAGGCATTAGATTTCTTTACTTCTTCGAACATATTGTTGAAGTAGGATGCTTTAGCTTTTCGCAAAGCTGACGTCACTGCATTTCTGGCTTTCTTGTATTTTGACCACATTTCAGGGCATTTGGTGCTGACTGAAGCTTTGAAAATTTTGTATCTTTTATTGATCTTGTAACAGATTTCGTTAATTATCCAAGGAGCTAACTTACTTCTGATCTTAACTTCTTCCTGGGCGACGTGTTAGTCACAAGTTCCTTTAAACAAGGTTGGCCATGCCCATAAGATATCATCTGGCTCTTCGAAGACTGATGCTATATGGAAAGGCGTATTACAATAATTACATTACAATAATCAAGACGGCTGGTGATAAAAGCATGAACCAAAGTAGTTAAAAAATCTCTCGAAAGGTATTTCTCAAGTTATTTAAATGATAGAATCCCGCGGTACAGGCCTTGTTTATGTGATCAGTCATGCTTAAATGTTGCTTCATGATTGACAGATCAGAAATTCCAATCAATTCAGCCCTTTAGTTTAATTGTTGATCACATTACTTGTCCTTGGATGATGAAAATTTCGTTACTTTCTTCAAATTAGTTAATCACGTGTATATATTTTTTAATAGATTAGACATGAAGGCCACGTGCAGCACTGCAATATGCAATACTGCACTTTAGTAGATAATCAACAACTATTCAAAGAAGTGGAAGTCGCCAGTGGTAAGACGGCGAGGCAATTATCCACCGAAAGCCGCCGACACTGAAGTACATAACTGTTTTAGAATATACTAAAGCAGTGAGATAATACAGCACAAAAAGGTAATTTTAAACCATACATTCCCGCGACAATGACAATATTTTCGTTCGCAAATGCCGCGGGAACTGCTCGGAGGTTGTTAGCAAAAGATATTCGGAGTTTAAATAGCCAATCAGAGCGCGCCTTCAACGCCATTCACTGTTTTAGTAAATACTTACAGTCTAATTTACAACTAAGGTGCCCGTCACTTGCAGTGACGCATCAGGCTCACTAGCAGTAATGGCGGACAGACGCGTAAACACTAACTCTGCTAAGTTCTGGTAAGTCCTTTAAGTTCTCGTCCTCTCCAGTGACTACGTATTTTTCTACTCATGTTTAGTTCCATAGGCGTGTGGATATTTTAAGTAATTGGATGAGCACAATTACGCGTGGCTTTAGTTACACTACCCCCCCCCCCCATATCGCCCCGGAGCATAAATGAGTAGAGGCTAACTATTGAGAAAACCTGATAAACTGCTGGGGGGGGGGGGGTAACCTTACGATTGACTAGCATTCCATCCATTTGGTAGTAGTAATACCCCTTGTCGCTTCATGCGAAAGAAACAGGGATAAGATTCGGCTGGGTGGGGTACTAAGTTCGAGTACAGACATTTTTATGGTAAGATCAAGTCAATTTAATCTTGAAACTACCAAAATCCTTCCCAACCCACCCCCCTGGTGCTATATAATGACCTGTCCCTTGGCAACCAAGCCACTGCAGTACAACATACTTAGACACCACAATATACGATACAAACCTATATTGTTGTAGACTGTTGGAGTCATCTATATGATAATAATGATTCCAAAATATCAAAAGGTAACCATCTGTATACCTGTTGGAAATAAAGACAACAGTGTGGCACAATTTTTTATATCTTGGTATTCAATGTAATATTTGTAGTTTTACTGAAGCTCTTGACCCTTCACGTCCCAAAATCAGCACATTTGCATTCCCCACACTATATATCCTTTATACATTTCCTACGGCACTGACGAGGAGAATTTAGTGAAAAAATCCAGAGCTCTTCAAGTTTGCGATCGTTTTCTTAATTCTCATAAGCATTGATTTAGCAGTGATACCTTGGTGAGAAATTAGATGTTAGTCGCCCTCAGGAGTTAAAGAGTTAAGGGAATGTGCTCTGCCAGTCTGAGCTAAATTTGCGAAAATTGCTCGGCAGAATAAAACTAATATTTAAAAATTAAAATATAGAGTTATTCCAGGCGCGCAAAAATGAAATCCTTTACAGAACGCCTCCCAAAACAATAACGAAAAGTGAAAAGAAGAATGAGAGGATAGTAGAAAGTCCTTAACCCTTTGAGCACTAAGAGTGATCAGCATCCAATATCTCCTTACAACATCACCTCTGAAGCAAACATTAAGGTCAGGAGAATAAAGGAAATGATCGCCAACTAAAGAAGCTGTATCGAGAACAGTATGGAGAATGTGGATACTGATATTAGGGTGTACAAGGTTAAATTTTTGAGTTGTTTGTTGATTTTTTTCGTTCAAAACTAATTCTGAAAGTGTGCAGGTGTGAAATGAACCGGAAACCTCCGTCATAGCTGTGCGGCACGATTGGACAGTTTCATTCGTCTTTAAGATCCACGATAAAAGAAAATCTATAAAACAGACAAAATGAAATTCATATTAACAGAAAGGACTAACTATTGTAACTATCGTTCGCCTTAAATCGTGTTTACACAGCGGATAGATTAGGGACGAAGTTTACGCCTAACGGTTAATATAACTTTTCTTTTCCACTCTGCGTGTTCAGCCCATCAGTAGGGTGTAAGGATGTTCTGAGTTTTTTTACGGAATCAGAGCAGAAGCTTCGCTTCATAATAACTTTCGAAACATCTTCAAGGCACAGCTCCGAGGAAATACAAAAGACCTTCGAGTCAAAAGAAAAGAATTGAAGAAGTATGGAAGTAAAATCCCGATATCTATCCTTATCATATAAGGGGAAAAATTACTGAATTGTGATTGGTCAAGACAGAGGGCATTTTTTCTTCATTTTTGTAATTGCCCCGGGCAAAATTACTTGAAAATGATTGGCTGAAAATCGCTTAGCAACGGCTGCCAAGGTAAATAAATTTCTGTTTGTTTTGTAACAATGGCGTCCCGTTTTGCGCGGGATCAGTAAGAAAACACTTTGCCCCTTATATTATAAACAAGTAATCACATGGTTCCTCGTAAAATTAAGGATTAATATCACTTGTGTTTTCGGAAGTTGCAGAAATTGCCCGAGTCGCTGCGCGACTCGGGCAATTTCAGCAACTTCCGAAAACACGCGTGATATCAATCCCTAATTTTACTCGGCCCCATGCGATTACCTATCAAAATGTTTCGCCCAAACTTTATAGGGCCCAGTTATTTATGTGCCTCAGTGGCCAATCAAAACTGATGGGAGTCAGTATATAAAAGGCAGCTGTTACAAACATTAGGCCGCGATTGTTCAAAGAACAATAAAGTTACTGAAGGAAGCGTTGATATAATAAGGTTTAATTATCCAATGGATATGTTGTAGTTCAATTTTATCCTTCGTTCAAATTTTATTTTCCTTTGTTTCAAACTCATTCTCATACATTAACATGACCGAGAACAAAGGAAAAATAAAATTTGAACCAAGTGTTAAATTGAACTAGAACAGATACATAAATCTCTCTATCTAGGCCCCTGTGGTACGTTAAGACTTCTCAGTGACATTTCTGTTTTGCGTATTATTTATATCGAGACAACATGTGTAAAAATATCTGATGTGTTTAGGATTACAAATGTGACTCAGATTGCATGGAGAAAGAATGCCGAAGGCCGCCAAGAATCTAGTGTGAGGATTACAATTTGTATCTGGTGGGTTTTCGTCAGCTGCAAGTTCGACGATGAATCTCGAAACGATATCAATCTCTTTTTACAGAAGTTAAAGAAAATCAAAGAACTGCGACGGATAGATCTTCTAGAACCGTTCTTGGTTATCTAAACCACCGTTTTCTCTTTTCCACTCAACAACCGAACATTTGCCACAAAACACGTCCCCAAATACTTTAACTTCTCAAATGGCTAAAAGTCACGATACAAATATATAGCATGTTTTCGACATGTGATGATATGTGTCTAGTATCGTGCGAAGTCTGAACTTGAATCTCAGTGTTGTGGGTTAGGCAAATACCGTACATCCTCTATAAGTGCTCTTCCTCGAATAAGCGCCTACTTCCTTGGCCACAATGTCAATTGATTTATACACCCCTCTCTAATAAATCGCACTTCCTCCTCCCTGAATTTTTTAGATAATACAGATGTAACGAAAAACCTGTTTTTGTTTTGCCTCTTTATCGATAAAGTTTCAAATGTTTCAGAATCAGTACAGGAAAATGATTATGGTCTCCCCTTTTAGCCAAAACTTAAAATAAGCGACTAGGCGCTTTTTTGAGGAAATACGATATGACCTACGCATTGTAACTTTTCGTTATGGCTGGACTAGGCATATGTTTTTTACCATGCACACAGTGTCTTAATCTAGGATAAGTGAATTATACTTTATATTTATATTTACTATCATTTTCCAAATGAGTTTCGTAGAGTACAAATAACGGACGAGACGAGTACAAATTTCCTTTCAAATTTGCTAACAGACACTGGTAACCAGTCTGTTTGAATAGTCTCGAAACATGGCGGACTTTCGAGTTGGCTGCGGTTGATCTCTACTTCGCTAGACTTGTTTGACGATTTCTGGTTGTTGGAGACTTTTGCGAATCTTTAATCTTTTTTCAGTGTTGAGATCAACACTTAATGTCTGTCCACTTGGCAGTATTTGAAGGGGTTTTTTTAAATATAACTTTATTTAAAATCACCAAAATATTTACAAAAGTTTGATAAAAACCCTAAAAATCGAAAAACACATTAAAATGTCCATCAGAAGCTAAGAAAAACACACCTCGTCTACGTTTACTTGTCGAGCTTTTCGATGATAATAAAGATGATAATAATAATGATAATAAAAATGATTCTGATAACAATAATTTTAAGTCCCTCGACAAAGGAAATGCAAAGTCTTCAAAAGTTCAACACAAAAGAATAAGAAAAATTTACTATAAAAATAGTAGAAATGGATGGATTATCGGGTATAGGCCAGTCATATCGAAGCCTCATAGCGTCCCGAGATTCCCGCTTGTTGAGATGAAAATCCATGTCCTTGAGAGGAATAACTTGGATGCGCCTTTTTCACAGGCCAGGTCTACGGCTCTCTGTGTCTTGTCTGGTAATAAGGCCTTCACCTCCTCGAGCTTTTCTTTTACTCTATCATCCTTTTCTTTCCGGGTGACGTATACCAGTCGTTGTACCTCGGCCTCTTCTGGAGTCTCATGGGATTGCGCTTCTATTTTGCTTACAAGTGGAGCGCTTACCCTAACAGACGCTGAATACTCCGCATGCGCAGTATCAGATGGATTAATGAGCCCAAGGCCTCCCATACTCACCGGTAATGCTACCAGACTACGCTCTTCCTCAGAACAGTTACGTTCTATAAGCGACGGTATAAGTACGTCCGAGACTGCATACTCTAAAGGCTGTAGTAGGTTCTCGATATCCGGCAGTGTTCTCATAAATTACGTCCACCGGTTTCGAAGCCCAAATGTGAATGCGGCGTAACTAGCTTGGGGCTGAGATCTTGCAAACTCCGCCAACCTCGTCACTTCTTTCACCCATTCTTCTACCTTACTACCCACATATTGCTCAAGATAAGACCGAGAGCCCAGCGCAGCGCCAAGGTGTTTGCGTCCCTCGATGGTGATGTTGATACCAGTCCCTGCAAACATTTCCTTCGCGTGGCCTTTCTTTTCCGGCTTGACAACAAGCCAGCATTTCTTGGATTAGGATAGTATCCAAGGGTCGGACCAGCCTCTCTGAACTCATCCCACCATTGCTTAATCTCTTCTGGGGATACTGCTCCAGTAACGTCATCTGCGAACCAGCATTGTTTTGCAGTGCTTCGATTTTGAAGTAACGACATTAACGGTTGTAGACTAATTGCATACATTGACACAGCTAAAGGGGTCTCCCTGTGTGGTTCCTTCTGTAGATTTAAGCTCACTACCACCAACCACAAAAAGGCGCGCAGGAACTCGATAAGTGTTAGTTACATAGATGGCGATCAATGGGCATAGCACTCTGATGTTATTAAGCGCGGCCGCTCTGTTTAGTGAATTGAAGGCGTTAGAGGCGTCAACTAGTAAGGCGGCATGAGTTTCATCGCCTTCAAAGATATTTGAAGCTAACTCACTGATTTTGTCGCATCTGGCCAGATTCGTTCGAGAAGCAAGGAAAATTCTAGAGATATCTGCTCTGTTGATTGTAACTTGGAAAAACATGCTCTGGTTGGAATGCCAGAAAGAACTGCAAAGTTTTTAAGTGGCATCCACTTGATGTGATTGAACAGGTGATTACATATGTCTGATGCAATGAAAAATTGAACTCCAATGCATGAAGCCAAAACATGGAACATATTTGTTGTGAATCGAGAAATAATGCAGTTACAGTCTTGAAATTTCCTGTGAGATTAGAACAGTAAAAGCATTGTGGTGAAGTGTATTGTTTATATCTTCCTTTGATAGCATCTGAAGTTAATTTGGATTCTTTTTAACTAGTAGTGACAGAATTTGTGTTTCAAAAGCCAAATCCTTAAAACTTGTTCAAGTGGATGTAACTGGAAAATTATGGGTAGTAAAATATCGATCTTTGTGTCATTTAGCTCTAGCTGAGCTGATAATAGCATTTCAGTGCATTCATGTCACTCATACAATTTCTAAACTACATAGATGTTTCACAGTAACTGAATGTGTAGATGATTTGTTTTCCTCCTTTTTTTCCACTCACAAGGGACAATGAAACAAGTAATGATTTAAAATGGTGTGTGAAATGTGTTTAAAAATCCTCATAATAAAAAAGTCTGCGTAGTAAAGTTTTGAATCCTGTTAAAGCTTATTTATTTTCAGCCTTTTCTTTCGCGTCTGCTCAAATTGCAGCTAATCCAGATGGATCAATTCTGAACTTGAATTTCACGTGTAGGTCAAAATAAAGTTTCAATTTTTTTTAAAAATTGTGATCAGATTCCTCTATGGGAAGCAACTTTAAATGATTTTGACTTCTGGCTTTCATCTCTAGTTTGGAAATAGAACGTGGGGATTAAAAACCACCCTACCATTCTCTGAAGTACTGTAAATTGATTGAAATTTCCAAATTCTCCTGCTTCAAAAAGAAGATTTTATTCGCTTTGTTCAATTGCCTATTAAGTAAGTAAGCTGTTAGGGGCTTGTTCTGTCCTGTGCTCATGACCTAGTTACTTCTGTTTTGTCGCTCGTACTCTTCTCCATTTTTAAAACTAATGTTGAGTGTATTTTTTCTCAGTGAGGTATATATTGCTGCATACTTTGAGCGTGTGAGTTTAATTGTTGGAGTGTGTGTGACAACTTTTAAGTGAGGTGGGGTTCGATTCCTCATCGAAGTTGGCGACTTGTGTCCCCCGTTTGTTGCGGTCCCAACCCTACTGGCATTGCACTCCGGCCTATAGGGTTGGATTAGACTTGTTGGTCCGCAGGCATTGCACCGCCCTCACGGGAACCTGGCCGTCCACTTCAAACATAAAAAAAAAAATCCAGATAGTGGTCGAACCCGGGAGCGGGCGGATTGCGAGTACGACACGCTGACCACTCGGCCACACTGCCTTGAAAAGTGGGACCAGTGCGTCCTATCCTAAAGCTCTTGCTCCAGTACCTCCGGTACCGGAATGTCTCTGAATGCTGTTCTCTATCACTTTCACAGCATCTGCCTCTTCCCTATCTGAGACTAATTTTCTTTTGCTAAATACGGCTGGATTGTGGAGCAAAGGGTGACGCTGGCGAAGAATGACGGTATACCTCTTTGCCTTGTCTTCCTTGGCCTCTCGTGCGGAATCCAACGCCGCTGATGTAACACGAATGAAATGAAGCCGGGGGGCTTTGAAACCAGCACTTGAACCGCAATGTTGATAAAGGCCATCTCTACTCTGGCAACGTTTGCATTTCTTTTTATAGCATCTACAGTCAGCGTCAAAATAAGTTGACACATGTTTGAAGAGTTTAGTTTAGTTTAGTCTAGATTTTTAGCTTCGCCGACCGGCAGGGACACCACAACAGCTTGCGCCAAATACTGCGGGACCAGTAAACCCACCCATTCCACCCCAGGGAAGGACATGCATCAGAAAGTAATCTCGTGCGTGGGAAATTAACGTCTCCTACCCCTTACCCTGCAGGAGACGGGATCTCCATTTATTCGTCCATATCCGACAGGACTAGAATATCTAACCATTTCTTGATGTTATAGAAAGGTAGCAAATTCTTCTCAATTATCTTAAGACCTTGAATGTTGGTCCGGCCGGGGCTCGAACCCTCGACCTCCCGCACAACAGTCCAGCGCACTATCCATTGGGCTAACTGGGCGGCAATCAGAGTTCTAATTGTGCGAAGAATTAAAAAGCTCGTGAGCCCACACAGTGCATCGCGTTATACGAAGAATTGTTTCCGAGATCCCAAATTGCACATCACGATTTACAAATATGATTTTGTCACGTAAGCCCAAACAGCGCATCATGTTATATGAACAATTGTTTACGTGATCCCACAGAGCGCATAACGGTTTACAATCAAGACTTTGTCACGTGAAAACACACAGCGTATTGCGTTATACAAAAACGTTTTACTTGATCCCACAAAGTTCATCACATTTTACAATCAAGACTTTTGTCACGTAAGCCCACAATGCGCCTCACATTGTACAAGCAGGAAATTTCATGTGACCCAACTTGGCGCATTCCCCTATACATACAAAGTGTTTACGCGAACCCACTCAGCATTTCATGATCTTTAATCGCAAAAGCGTTGTCACGTGAGTCCCCATTGAGCTGGATCAAAAAATCTCATATCAGACTGGATCGAAAAAACTCGTGTAAACTTTGAAATGAGAAATAAGAGAAGAACAACACTTGAAGCATGTCGAATTTTTACTAAGTCCATAGAAAAAACATTGGAATCGAAAACAAGTCTCCTAAATTACTCCACCAACCCGACAAACAACGATTAGTAAAGGGAAAAGAAGTACGCCAACTAATTCCATAATTTTCTTACCTGAAAACCACCCCGAGAACTTCCTGAAGGAGATGGATTCGGCGTGGAAGAGACTGTGGCAGAAATACTTGTTATCGACACCATTGAGGAAATTAGCCTTTGTGTAGCTCGAACCCCTTCCCCCTCCCCTCACCCCACTCGTCCCTCCGAGTGCAAATCTCTTTAATGAATACTTTCACTCAGTTTATAGTCATACTTATGCTGAACCTCCACCACCGGGATCTCACCCTGTTTTACCTATTCATGAAATTTCAACTGTGGCTTTTTTTTGTTTCTGAGGTAAAATCCATCTTCCAAAACCTGGACCCATCAAAAAGTCGTGGACCAGATGGCATAACTGCCAGGCTCTTGGAAGAGTTTTCTTCTGAAGTAAGTGACTCGGTTACATCAATTTTCATCAGGTCATTAATAAGTGATGTTTTCCCAGGGAAATGGAAAGACTCAAATCTCACCCCTGTTTTTAAATCTCGTCAAAAAGATGTAGTCACCAGTTTTAGAGGTATCTCACTTTTGTCCATTATGTCAAAAGAACTTAAAAGATTTTTCCATACCCACATTTAAAGCCATGTCGAAGACCTTCTTCTCCCAGAACAACATGCTTTCAGAAAATATAAATCTTGCGTAACCCAGCTTGTTCAATATATTCATTCACTGGCATTAATATTTGACTCGGGTGGTCAAACTGATGTCATATACCTGGACATGGCAAAAGCTTTAGACCGGGTACCACATGGGAAACTCATGTATAAACTCGAAATGCTTGGCTTTCGAAATCCATTATTAGCCTGGTTCAAAGACTATCTTACAAATAGACGTCATAGATTCCTCATCGAAGGCATTGCGTCAGACTGAAGCCAGTTACTTCCGGAGTTCCTCAAGGATCTATCACTGGCCCCATTCTATTTCTTGTATAATGTAAATGACATTGCGGAAAACCTTTCTACTGGTACCAGTCTTCCCCTCTATGCAGATGATGCAAAGTGTGCCAGAGTGATTAACGACCTTAATGATTGTTACACCCTCCAAAACGATATGTCGGCACTACATGATTAAAGTAAACTATGGGAAATTAACTTCAATTCACAGAAATGTGAACAGCTCTGTATAACAAGGAAGAAAAAACCATTCTACAATATCTATCATCTTGTTACGGAACAACGACTCCTATCTGAGACGGAAAAGGATCTAGGTATAATGCTACATCATACACTAGCATGGCATGACCACATCTTTACAAAAGTAAATTCTGCTTATAAGATCCTGCGGCTAATTGAACGGACATGTGGAAATCAGACACAGTCTGCTGTGATTCGCAAGCTTTACATACACCTTGTGCGGCCTCACCTCGAATACGCCTGCGAAATCTGGTCCCCTCACCAAGCCTTTTTGCAGGACATGATTGAAAGCGTTTAGAGACGAGCCACGCTACTCATGATCAAAGGAAAATCTTACATGGAGGGGTTGAAATCTCTCCATCCTCTAACCCTTAAGTCTAGAAGGACTCTACTTGACTTGTTTCACAAATGTCTAAAGGGACTCTTAAATATCAACCTATCTAGTTTTATTATTTCCAGAAAAAATGCAGCATATGAACTAGGGAATGCTGAGCTGTCATTTAAAACTCAATATGCGAGAGCAAACATGCTAAAATATTCCTATTTTCATAGAACAGTTAAAGCCTGGAATTGTTTACCTATGCATGTCAGAAAGTCTGAGTCTCTTTCTGATTTTAAAAGTCTTTGTAAGGCTTATTTATACCAGTTAGACGCTGAATTAACCTAATTCATCATTATTATTATTATTATTATATTATCTCAGCTTTGTATATGTGTTAAGTTTGTTGAGAAAAATGATTAAAGAGTGGTAACCGAATGAAGTTTACGGAATGGAGCAAACAGCAACATCGAGACGTTTTCGTATTTGGTAATTACGTCATCACGAGGGATCTAATGATGTGTGACGTTGCATAAAATTTAGGCACAACCCTGGTAACCAGTTTGGCAGTACATAGACTCCAATATGGCCGAGGTGCGGGTAGGGTGCGGTTGATCTCTACCTCGAAAGACTTGTTTGACGTTTTCTAAGCGGACGATTCTCGCCAAGGTACGGTCTTTCATTTACCAAATGCACACTTTTCAACTTTTTATTACTAGGGAGGGAATTGTCTTAACCTCGTGGCTACTTGGTGCTTCGAACTTCTTGTTTGTTGCAGAGTTCGCATAGCCATACTTGTTAACTTTATATTTAATAGTTTTTTACGTCGATTCACTTATTCGTTATCATTTAAACGAATTTGAATGGATTTCGTTCTGCTACTAGCCTTGAAACATTTGTTGTAAAAGACAGATTTATAGATGTCGTGACTTTGTGCTTCGGTTAGCGCCTTTTACTAGACATGCAGAGACATATGTTCGCATTTTGCGTGTACTTGATATTTCTGAGCAGTTTTTAAGCCGATTAACCTATTATTTATTGTGTTTGATGTTAATTGACCCATCATCTGTATATTTTTTTCTGTTGAATCTAGTTGGATTCGATCGGAAAATTCTAGAGATGCTTGTAATAATTATCTTCTCTGCCTTTTGTGATTTGTGAAGAGAAAACATGCTGTGGTTGGAATCTTGAAAACTAGCTCATTTTGAGGGGAATCTGCCTACTCTAATCGAACGACTGCAGACGCCTAATGTGATGAAAAATTCAAGTTTTTTTTTTTCTGACAACACCATAAAGATTGAAAAAGTGTTGCTATTTTCTCTAGAAATTTTAACTTACCTAATCATTCTTAGCAACATATGGCAATCTGCGGTCTTTCCTTACATTTAGGTAGCACGGAAAGTCGTAAAACTCTTGAACAAAAGCTCATCTTTCAAACCGGCAGTCCAAATCCCACAGGGATCAACGAACGCTTTTTATTCCACTAATCTATTCGTGTTCTTCTCGTTGCCATGTTCCCACCAATAACGTAGCTCCATTTTCTGCCTTTAAAAGCACACACAACCCACAATTCCTCTATTCGCTCCGACGAAGGGCTAACGCTCGAAACGTCAGCTTTTGTAATCGTTACGGTGGCCAATTTACCATTTCAACTTTGTTGATATATCCAAATTATTTTATTAGAACTGTGTACTTTCGCTTGAGAATTAATTTCGTCACAGCTACCCTATGCAGACTACGAAAAAGGTTTAAATTTGTTGCTTTTTTTAAAAACGATGTAAAAGTTTCGACGAAAGCGATTACCGAAGTTACGTAACTTGTTTATTTTGTTCTTTGTACCCTCGTCACGCAATAAGAGGAAAAGCATTATACGCGTCTAGCTTATACTTGGTGAACTAACACGAATCGAACTCAATCCTTTAAGTTAAATGAACTCCTATGCTCACGGAAATCTCCCATGTAGCTTCATGCGACGGGCGCTTCTAAACAACGTAACATCTCATGAAAGACAACTTTTCAATTAAGGCGAGCAAACATTTTTCGCCTGAAAACATTTGCAGTCAGTAGAAACTCAGGAAAACGGGGAAGGGGGTACTGTCACAGTTTTTATGGACCACCTTCCCAATGAAATTTTTTTTTGAAACGTTATTTTCGTAGATTTCGCGAAATAAATTGGACTCGGACCACCAAAAGTTGTGAACAGAACTTGATTCCGATGCTATTGTTTAATATTGGTACCCGCAATTATAAAGTAGACTTGAAATTATGATCCTGACCGCATTTTAAGTTTACAAAGATTCGCATAATGAAGATGACTTCAAATGCGCCGGAAATTTCACTTAGGAAGCCGCGTAAAGCCGCCATCTTCGATTTGGCTCAGCAACCTGGCCGGGTAGCAGTGACGTACCAACCTTTTAACTCTGTTTTTCCCATCTCTTCGAAATGGTTTCCTCTTGGCACTTGAAACGGCCAGGTTACCATGTTATTCTCAAAATGGTGACCTACACAATCGATATTAAGAATATTTCAAAACAATCTTCGAACGGTCAGATTAATATTTAAATTTCATGCAAAACGCAGTGGGTAGTGTCTTGTAATACATACTTCTATGGTGGCGGAGGTAAAGTTGCGAATTTTCTGGAGCATACTTCAATTTCAAAACTGTTCTTTTATTTGCAGAGTCAAGCAGTGTACTGGTGTAACGCATAATTACTTGGTAACCACGCACCATGAGCTGGGGCACATCCAGTATTACTTACAGTACTGGAACCAATCTAACGTCTATCGCACCGGGGCCTACCCAGGTTTCCATGAGGCCGTTGGCGACACTATGTCCTTGTCCGTTGATACGCCACAGCATTTGAAAAACATCGGTTTGTTAGAGGAGGTCAGCAATGATACAGGTGAGATGGCAATTCTTGTTTGGAAGAAATAATCGACTCTTAACTCCTCGCTTCAGCGAACCACACACGAGTCAAAATCGAATTCCAATGAATTTCCGTTCTATCATTACAGCAATTTTAACATCGTTTACCCGAGCTCCCACTCTTACGATCTTTTCCCTTTTCTTACCACCTCTTGTTTGGTTTTAATTGGCCTGCTCGAAAGATAGTTTGACAGCTCTGTACAGTATGAATTTAAACGTAAGTCTAGTCGTCTCACAAAGTATTTCGTTGACTTCATTTCCTATAATCTGACATAAACGCCTTGATGAAGATGGCTCTGCGCAAAGTCGCTTTTCTGCCGTTTGGATTCTTTATCGACCAATGGAGATGGAAGGTTTTCAGTGGTAAGATCACTGAGGAGAATTACAATGCCGCGTGGTGGGAACTGAGGACTAAGTACCAGGGAATAAAACCTGCTGTGGAAAGGACAGAAAAAGCCTTTGATCCTGGATGCAAGTATCACATTCCTGCTAATACACCATACATCAGGTGGGTAATGCTGTAAGTGGGAAAGAAGTTTTTTCTTATCCCTTTCACAGTTGACGTTCGGGGGATGGGAGGGGGCCATCAGGAGGGGGGTGGGGTGCCAGGATTATCCTACAACACGGAATGCTTTTTTGTTTGAAACGAAAGTCTCACAAAAATGAAATTGCAATGAAATAAATAAATAGCCCCAGTTTAATTTGATTATTTTTGAGTGTCAGTTAGTCACTATATTCCTAAATCATCTTTTTCTTGCGGAACAGGGTACTCATAAAGATGTGGGATGCGGCAGCAGTAGTCACATGCCTTTCTGAACTGCTTATTTCCTAATTGAACGTCGGGCGAGAAGAGAGCTAGCCTAGAAACTTGGTATTTGGTAGAACATTTCTCCAATGAATGTGTCGCCAATCAATTTTTACTTCTTTCTATCATTATTTTTATTTTTCCCCAGGTACTTAATGAGCTACGTGCTACAATTCCAGTTCCACGAGGCCGCTTGTAAGGCAGCCGGACATAAGGGGCCTCTGCATACCTGCTCCATCTACAAGTCTAAAGCAGCAGGAAAGAAGATCGGGTAAATTGACACAACAAAAGATGTGTTTCTCTTATTAATGTGCTTTTTCCTTCAGTTATTGGTGTACTGTACTGAGTAGTTTCAAGTCATTTATTTCTTATGAATGCGTTTCTCATTTTTCTAATTTTTTTTCCTGGATGTGTGAGAGCTATGAACGCGGACTGAATCTTAATCAAATAGAAATTTTGTGTTTGGCGCGCATTGTTAGAAAACATACAAGATGCTAAATTTAATTTTTTTAAATTAATTTTCTTTTATCCAACTGTCCTTTTAATCAGAGATCCGGCAAATGTGAACTGCCGGGCATAAGACGACACCAAAAAACCAAGTAGATATATTTTGAAAGCTGTCGAAGAAATTTTTTAACTCCTATGACTGAAAAAACAGAATTTCTCCTTTCAGTGGCAAGTAGAGAAGTCGTGAGGATAAGGAAAAGTGTCAATTAGGGGATTATTGGGTGATCACACATAAAATTCTCTGAACTTAAATCATAAGAATCGTATGGCAGACAGTAAGGAGAATTACTAATGAGATACCGGGGTGGAGGAGTTAACACCGAAAAAGAAGGACGGAGAAGCTAAACCCCAAAGCGAGTCACGTCATGGCGGTGCACGTGCCACGTGCACTTAATAGCACGTCACGAACGGACAGGATTAAATCTTTTTCCGAGAATTCATAAAAACATCGTTCATTGGTAACAAATGAATTGCTACAATGTATATATCAAGTTCACATACATTTTTTTTGAACTGCGGTATTAGATACGTATGATGCACGATCCTCGCAGTAGAGAGCGCTATTTATGCCATGAATTGCTTTTCACAAATCTGGATTTCAGAGCTCTCGCGTGAACGAAGATATCAACGTTTAGTATTAAATGGCGTCTCTTTCCTTCAACCTTTAGGGATATGCTAAAGATGGGCAAAAGCAAACCTTGGCCGGAAGCTCTCAAAAAGCTGACCGGAAGTGAAACGCTAGATGTTGGCGCTCTGTCGGAATACTTTGAGCCTCTTTACAAATGGATGATGGAGCAGAGGAAAGAGCTGGGGTACGCAGGACCCGGATGGGACATAAATTTCCCTCCCAGTTCCCACTCGGTTCAACTCTGCTATGGGTTCTTTGTTTGTCTTAGTTGTGTTCTTCTGTCAGAGATCTTCAAAAAAGTCTTAACCTGATCTTTTCTTTTTTAACATGTAAGTGGCTCTCGTGATAGATCAGCGCTAAGATTGTGATTTCTTTTTTTTTTCCGTCTCTCAGTGTCCGTTTCACCTTTGTTTTAAAAAATAAAGATGTGGCATTTTTGTTGTTTATCTTTTTCATCTTACTGGGGCAATTTTCATCTTCTACATAATTTTCCGTTGTATTGGCCACGAACAATTTTTTACGAGTATTTGACAATTTTCTGTATCTTTTGTCACTCGCGAACGTGTGGTGAGAATCTGCGCTTCTGTGACAGAGGGCCAAAGTACTTAAGGGTGCTTTTCTTTTTTCTGAAAACTCCCAAACTATTGACTACTTCATTGTTTCGCGAACGTTCCATATTTTTACGACAATAGAAAACTCGAAACCGTAGAGATCACTGATTGTCTTAGTTGGTTGGCAATAAATCTGGAACGTTTTAATTTTCTCGACGCATCCCGTAATTCTGCGATGATCGGCGATCATTCGCGATATGTGTAAAACAGTTTTCACCTTCGGCAACGTCCGAGACAGCTTTAGCTCAGTACCAGTCCACTAACTTCTTAGCTACAGCAACACGATTCGTAAATACGAATGGCGCGTGAAAGATTTTGGGAGAGATGTCAATCAATCTCTCCATGCATCGGTAACATCTTCGTATGGTCAGGAAAAGTAAAATCGCCGATCCACTAGGATTTTCCTGATGTATTGAATTTGCGAATGACTACTTTGAGTGCGATCATGATTCTCAACGAGTTTGCTAGTAAGTTTCTGAAAGGTAGATGATAAGCCTCTTGCAGGGCTGAGATGGAACGCCGCCTCATACCGGCACGAACCTACTTATTTCCGGGAGCGGTGGACGTAAATCTCTAGCGAGATTGTGCTCCATGGGTTAGCGCGCTGGACTGTGAAACTACTAGAAGTGGAGTGTCCATCCTTGGTACTGCTATTGCGTTGTTCTGTTGAGGTGGACCCTTCACTCACCTCTATCCAACCGGGAGGAGGAATGGATACCGGCAAACTACAAGGAGGAAGCTTGCCAAGTTGCTGAGGGCTAAGTGCAGTCCATAATTTGGAACAGTATCCTTTCCCTTTTCCACTTATTTGTTGTTAGGGTGAAATATTGAATCATAAATCACCTCCTTTATTCGGTGGAGACGATCGAAAAAAAGAACGAGCCGGAAACGGCAGGATTTTAGCAGTTTTTTAAAATACCTTATTCAGGTGTAGCAGCTTTTTGGTGTACCTTAGCAGTGGCGGATCTAGAGGAGGGGTACCGAATGATTTAGAACAAAGCACAAATGCTCACCATGACCATGTCAGTTCGAAGGAGCTGAATAACTTCAAAGGTATGCGGTCAACAACGCGGGCTCGAGCGTGCGAGGTCTAAAACTCAGCGAAATTTGCGAAAACTAGAAGGAGCCGGCATTTTAATTAAAACCGAGGCATTTTGTTCTCGTCAGAAACATTTTCTTATTTCCACAGTTTTTAAGGAGAAAAATAATTTTCGAAAATATTTCGGGAATGTTCAAAAGTTTTTGGAAGTTGATATGCAAAAGCAAAGCGGCAAAGGAAACGACGCCTCGAAGCATGAAGCAACAGGAAAGAAAATTAACCATGACTCCAACCTCATTCCCAGTGTCTCTCATCTTTGGTGGGGCGGGAAGATGAGAGACGCTGGGAACAAGGCTGCCATGACAATATCCGAGTTTCCGCGCTAAAATCCAGCGCATGGACTTCTCTTTCTGTCAGCTCTTCTTTATCCTTTGGCCGCTCTTGGCCGCGCGAAAAACAGCCAAAACAGCACAAATAAATGGCGGGAGACGAAGGAATCTGTGGTTCTTGCTTCGCAAACACAAAATGTATTTGTTTGTCGAGCGGTAGTTACTTTTGTAGGAGGTGTTCAGTTTTCGAAAACGAAGAGGACACTTCAGGGTGGAAAGAACAAAAATCTGTGAGTCGTAATTCAATGAAATGATGGAACCTGAACCACTGAAGTCAAAGTACTAGTGTCATGAAGAAAAGTCAAGATGACGATCGCGAATGTACCGTTGCACTTATGTCCTCTTGTTTTCGATATGTCCTCTGACGTAATGTGATACAGTGGCCAATCACATCCTGTTATCTATGGAGCGACACGCGGCTTGGGACTGGTTAAGAGATTCCGTTGCAGTTATGTCTTCAAGCAAAAGTGCTCATTGAAGGGGGTCGGGGTAAGTAGAAAATTTGACACGTATAAGTAACTTCCAACGGATCTCAGGAAAGCATGCTGTTCGCAATCTCTCACATTACTTTCCTTGAAGTTCTATCACTCCTTCGTTAACGCCGTGTGATCTCATCGTTCTTCTAATCTAAACGTCCTAAACGTGGAAGAGCAACTTGCTACGTAAATAACAAAGCGACTTTTGACTAAAGGATGCGTTATTGTTCACGCTTCATTTGCAGTCTTGCTTTATTTACAGACGTCATTGCTCTACTTGCGACTTCAATGACAACATTTTACCCATATCACAATTGTTTTATTTTCTTGAATAGTTGAAGATCGTAGATTATGGCTTGTCGGCATAAAATTATATATTCTTGACGCTTCGCTGATCTGCCGGAGGTAAGATCGACTGAGAGGTCAAAGTTCTGATAATTTGTCTGCGTCACGAAGTCTTCCTTCAATCACAGAAGCTTGGCCTTCAGTTGATTATTTCGAATATCGTAGGTTTTTGCTATATGGCAAAAATCTGAAGTAGTAGATTGTGAAATTTGAAATAGTAGATTGTGATGTGATTTTATTACGGTTCCGCTGTTTTTAGCTGTACTTTCTTTAGTTCTGTCTCTAAATTTCATTACGGTCCGGTTCCGCTGTTTTAAGCTGCTCTTTTTTTAGTACTGTTTCTAAATTATTGTCGGATTTGTTGTACTTTTGGGTGGATTTGTCATAATTTATCCCGTTTACGACAAATTCACATAATGATCAAATCGAAAATCGGGTATAGATGGCTATGGCAAGTCATTAGGATATATTCCACCTTGAGGACCTTAAGGATGAATTTCATAGAATTTACCCTGTTCTTCTAGAATTCGCTGATCAAATGGAAAAACCAGGTAAAGGGGATGGGATATGGAAACTTAGCGTGTTAGCCACTTACGGATGAATTCGTAGAATTTATCCCGCTTTTCTAGAATTCATAAAAAAATGGAAAATCGGGTTAAAGATTGGCTATGGCAACTTGTGATCTAATTAATTCGGAGGAACGCTTAGACTTCACCCCGTTTTTAGTTTTTAGTTTTAGTCAAATTCACTGAAAAAAAATTGGAAATTCGGGATAAAGAGAGCATGCGGGCACTTCGGGTAATATTCACCTGTAACATGAAGGCTCAGAATCTACTCCGTTTTTCTCGAATTCGATCGTTGATCAAATGGAAAATCGGGGTAAAGATGGCAAATGGGAACTTAGCGTGTTAGCCACTTGCGGATGAATTCGCAGCATTAATCCCGTTTCTCCTAAATTCATTGAAAAAAGAAATGGAAAATCGGATTGAAGACTGGATATAGCAACTTGGGATCTATTTCATCAGGGAGGATGGATTCTTAGATTTTACCCCGTTTTCCTAGAATTTGTTCAAAAAAAAAATTGAAAATTGAAAGATGGGAACTTCGGGTATTATCCACTTGTGGCATGAATGCCCAGAATTTACCTCTTTTTTTTCTGAAATTCACTGATCAAATGGAAAGTTGGGGTGACGATGGCATATGGAAACCTAGGGTACTAGCCACTTGTGGGCCGAAGTCTCAAAATTCATCCCGTTTTTCTAGAATTCATTGAAAGAAAAAATGGAAAATCGGGTTAACGATTGGCTATGGCAACTTGGGATCTATTTAATTCGGAGGATAAACTCTTAGACTTCACCCCTTTTTTTTGTCAAATTCACTGAAAAAAAAAAACATGGAAATTCGGGGTAAAGATAGCATTTGGGAACCTCGGGTATTATTCACTTGTAGCATGAAGGCTCAGAATTCACCCCGTTTTTCTCGAATTAGCCGATCAAATGGGAAATCGGGCTAAAGATGGCATATGGGAACTTATGGAAAATCGGGTTAGGGATTGGCTATGGCAACTTGGGATCTATTGATTCGGAGAATGAACTCTTAGATTTTACCCCGTTATTTGTGAAATTCACTGAAAAAAAAAACATCTAAATTCGGGCATATGGGAACCTCGCGTATTAATCACTTGTAACATGAAGGCTCAGAATTTACCCCATTTTTCTCGAATTCGCTGATTAAATGGGAAATCGGGGTAAGGATCATAATATGGGAACTTCGTGTGTTAGCCACTTGCGGATGAATTCGCAGAATTAATCCCGTTTCTCCAAAATTCATTGAAAAAAAAAATCGGGGTGAAGACACTATATAGCAACTTGTGATCTATTTCATTTGGAGGATGGATTCTTAGATTTTACCCCGTTTTTCTTAGAATTTGTTGAAAAATGGAAAATTGGGGTAAAGATATAATACGGGAACTTTGGGTATTATCCACTTGTCGCATGAATGCTCAGAATTTACCTCGCTTTTCTAAAATTCATTGATCAAATGGAAAATCGGGGTGAAGATGGCATATGGGAACTTGCCCTTCTTGAGGGCTGAATTCTCGAAATTCATGCCATTTTTCTAGAATTATTGAAAAAAAATGTAAAATCGGGTTAAGAATTGGCTATGGAAACTTGGGATCTATTAATTCGGAGAATGAACTCTTAGTTTTTACCCCGTTTTTTGTCAAATTCACTAAAAAAAAATGGAAATTCGGGCATATGGGAACCTTGGGTATTATTTACTTGTAACATGAAGGCTCAGAATTTACCCCATTTATCTCGAATTCGCTGATCAAATGGGAAATCGGGGTAAAGATCATCATATGGTAGCTTAGCGTGTTACCTACTTGCGGATGAACTCGTAGAATTAATCCCGTTTCTCCAGAATTCATTGAAAAAAAACAAAAATGGACAATCGGGTTGAAGCCTGGATAAGCAACTTGGGATCTGATTTCATTTGGAGGATGAATTCTTAGATTTTAACTCGTTTTTCTATAATTTGTTGGAAAAAATGGAAAATCGGGGTAAAGATATCATATGGGAACTTCGGGTATTATTCACTTGTAGCATGAATGCTCAGAATTTACCTCGTTTTTCTAAAATCCACTGATTAATTGGAAAATCGGGGTGAAGATGAGATGTGAGAACCAAAGGTATTAGCCACTTGTGGGCCGAATTCTCAAAATTCATCCCGTTTTTCTAGAGTACATTGCAAAAAAAAAAAATGGAGAATCGGGTTAAAGATTGGATTTGGCTCTCTAAGATCTATCCTACTCGAAGGACGAATTCTCATTTATACCGCTTTCCTAGAATTCACTAAGAACACAAACATTTTTTAAATGTGGAGTTTTTTCTATCTTCCATTTAATTAAGACTAGCGAGCCGCACAAAGAAACACTTTTTGTAGTTGTAAGCTTCTCATTTATTTCGGACGCGTTTCGACCCCAGTTAAGACTTCTTTAGGGAATGATTACAATTAAAGAGGAACAGTACATTACATAGCGCGTTGTGTCTAGGTTTTTAATTTCTATAGAAGTTAATTAATTAAGAATAACTGAGAGCGGGCCGGCGTTATAAAAAAACTCCTAATTACAATTAAGCTATTTGCGTATTGCTTTATTTTAAGGGGCTAACGATTAGCGCTAATTGTAGAATTCACCGCTGAAAAAAAAATGGAAAATCGGGGTAGAGATGGCATATTGGAACTTAGAGTCTTATCCACTTGTAGCGAGAATCCTCAGAATTTACTCCATTTTTACAGAATTTATTGAAAAAAGAAATGGAAAATCGGGTAAAGATTGAATATGGCGAGTCAGTGGGAGCCCCGTTTTTCTACTCATTGAAAAAAAATGGAAAAGCGGGGTAAAGCAGATTAGACGTGGCAAGTCAATGGAATATATTCGACTTGGAGGATGAGTTACTAGAATTTTCCCTGTTTTTCTATAATTCCTTGAAAAAAATTCCAAAATCAGAGCAAGATTGCATAAGGGAACTACGGGTATTATCCGCTTGTAGCATGAATTCTCAGAGTTTACCCCGTTTTTCTAGAATTAATTCATTAAAAAAGGAAAATCAGGAAAGATTTGACATGACGACGTAGGTGATATTCCACTTGCGGTATTAATTCTAAGAATTTACCCCTGTTCTCTAGAGTTCACTTAAAAAAAAAATTGGAACATCGAAGCAAAGATGGCATTTGGGAACTTCGGGTATTATCCCCTTCTAGCATGAATTGTCAGAGTTTGTCCTGTTTTTCTGGAATTGATTCATTAAAAAAAAAAGAAATTCGAAAATTGGGGTAAAGATTGGCTATGACAACTACATACTCCGCTTACGGTATAAATTCTCATAACTTACCGTCCCCTTTTTTTCTGGAGTTCATTGAAATAAAAATAGAAGAGCGGGTTCAAGATTGGATATGGAAACTTAGAATGTATTCTACTTATGGGGTGAGTTTTCAGAATGAACCCCGTTTTTTTCGGAATTTATCAGAAAAAAAGGAACATCAGGGATGTACCGAGTTATAATTCAATCACTGTGCGTTGGAATATATTCTTTTTATGACATGAATTGTTGTTTTTTTAGAGTTCTCTAAAAATAATGAAAAATCGGGTACAGATTACACACAACAAGTTGGAATATGTTTCATTTGCAGGATGAATTGTCCAATTTTACCCCATTTTTGGCATATCCCACATGTGGGAGTAACTGTCAGATTTTACCTTATTTGTCTCTAAATAGAAAAAATGCGAGCCCCAGATGGGACTTGAACCCACGACCCTCTGAAATCTAGTCGGATGCTCTAACCACTGAGCTACTGGAGACTCTATGGTGAGCAAGGATCAATTTGTGGGCCTCGACTGGAACCGCATCGCGCGGCTACACAGCCAAGTATTGGTAAGCACCTGTGAAAACTCACTAACGGCATCACGCTGTCACATTAAGGCATATCAAGATGCAGCCAACCAATCTCCAAAGTGAGCATGTAAAGATGAAACAATTTTTAGTGTAATAGAAAAAATGCGAGCCCCAGATGGGACTTGAACCCACGACCCTCTGTGATCTAGTCGGATGCTCTAACCACTGAGCTACTGGAGGCTCTATGGTGAGCAAGGGTCAATTTGTGGGCCTCGACTGGAACCGCATCGCGCGGCTACAAAGCCAAGTATTGGTAAGCACCTGTGAAAACTCACTAACAGCAACACGCTGTCACATTAAGGCATATCAAGATGCAGCCAACCAACCTCCAAAGTGAGCATGTAAAGATGAAACAATTTTTAGTGTAATAGAAGGAAGGTGCTTACCAATACTTGGCTGTGTAGCCGCGCGATGCGGTTCCAGTCGAGGCCCACAAATTGACCCTTGCTCACCATAGAGTCTCCAGTAGCTCAGTGGTTAGAGCATCCGACTAGATCACGGAGGGTCGTGGGTTCAAGTCCCATCTGGGGCTCGGATTTTTTCTATTACACTAAAAATTGTTTCATCTTTGTCTCTAAATAAACGAAAAAAAATGGAAAATTAGGATAAAGATTTGATATGGCAACTAAAGTTCTATTCCACTTGCGTGATGAATTGTCAGAACTTATCACGGCTTTCTCGGGACTCGTTGAACAAATGGAAAATCGGGGTAACGATTGGACACGGCAAGTCATGATGTTAACCGATCGAATTGTCACGATTCCCGTTTTTCTACAGTTAATTGAACAAATCGGGGTAAAGATTGGATATGGAAAAGTTATGATATCCACTTGTAGGATGAATTGTTGTAATTAACCCCGTGTTTCTAGAGTTGATCGAGAAAGTAGAAAATTAGGGTGAAGATTGGATTTAGCATGTTAGGATATATTCTAATTGCTGGATAAATTGTCAGAATTTATTGCCTTTTTTCGAGAATTTCCACATTCAGTGAAAAATGAAAAAAGGGGTTAACAATGGATATGTCAAGTTTGGATGTATTGCACATGCAGAGTACGGGCTGTGAAATTGTTTTGATTTTCGAATGCACTCAAAACATGGAAATAGGGATAAACAGATATACTGCAGTTGTAAGTTAGATCGCTGGAAGTGCACCCTTAATTCGCGTAAAAAAATTTTGGGTCGGGGGGTAGTTGTCGGAAGGCTATCCCCGGGTGAAGTCAATAATTTTAGTCGGTACTTTGTAGGATCCCCTGCACAAAGCCTTAGGATTATTCGACAAATCTCACTTAAACAACAACAAACATATGAAACATATGTATGAACTGCGGTTATGAAACGTATATGTGCACGATCGTGCACATATACGTTTCATAACCGCAGTTCATACATATGTTTCATATGTTTGTTGTTGTTTGATTTATCATCTACGGGTTTATGTCGAATTAATTTGATGGCCTGCTCCCAGTTGGCTTGTTAGCTCAATTGGTAGAGCGCTGCACTAGTATCACAGAGGTCAGTGGTTCGAATCCCGTACAGGCCTGAAATTTTTTTCAGGTCTGATTTTCACTATTGCTTAAATATAAATCTCACTTAGTTTGAGATTATTTTGCTGGAAAAGAGAATGTAGCCTTCCCCATAAAATATTTATCAGTACGCAAGTTTTGGTGTTATGTTTCACCACTGTGATGTTCTGATTGCTGAAAAGGGTCTGCATATTATTCACACCCCTGGAATTTAAGTCAATTTAGCGTTAATAATGTCTTCAGGCAATGAGAAATTTTCTCAGAAGTCGCTGTATACACAGATGCATGTGCATATATTGACGGCAAACTATTGATTTATCTTTGCTTAACAAGCAAAGTGGACGTCTTCGTAGAGGCTCACGGGTACTATTCACCGCCAGATAAAACATTGTAACAGAATAATTGAAGGTTCATTGCAAAAGCAGCCCTTGGTGACTTAGGATAAACTACTGTCGTCCCATTCCAACGTGCTGCCTGTTTACTTGTGGAACCGAAGGAGAACTTAACATGCCATCAAGAGTCACTTAGTAGGGCTTCACAAAAGAAAAATCTATGTAAGCAAAGGACAAGTTTTAAGTTTCTCTTCCAAATATTTAATGTCTTCCGATGACATTGACGTACTAATATAGCTGTTCTATTATAAACAAGATCATTAAGCTCACTTTAAAATAAAAAAGAAACAATATACATTAAATTTATATCCCTGATAGAGTAGTTTCCCAAGAGATTATGATTTCACATATTTGAAAAAAAGAGGAATTACTGTGTGACATAGATATGTAGGTTGAAAATTTTAAGGGATAACTTAAGTATAGGTATGTGTCGGAAAAATGATCTTCTCCCTTTCTTTGTTTCTCTCTTTTCGTTTGCTCCTCCCTTTTTCTTTGTTCTTCTCTTCCTCTTTCCAGCTGCTCTTCCATAACTATTTCTTGTTCCAGCCAGTCCATGTTAATCACATGCTCTTCAAAACATAAGATATGTATCACTTAGTAACATCAATATACGACATTTTACAAAGCTGTCTAGCCCTGAGCCTCTGTGGTCTAATACTTCCTTCAAAATCCGTAGACATGGCCGTCCAGTGATGGCCTTTGTCAAAAATATCACCACCAATGTTCATACTAGAGATACAATAACGTTCACCCTAGAATGTGCACATGAACCATTAGGGAGAGTACCTCTTTCCGTGCCAATATTCTTTGATATGCCTGCCCCCTAAGTCGCTGATTATTAACTTTTAAGTAATGTTTTAAGTGAGAAAACAGTAGTTTGATTGCTTCTCAGGGATGAAATGCACCAGTACTTCACTATGCCAGACACCCTCATCTGAAGTTGTGTGTAATTCATAACAGCCTTGTTCACTGGTTTTATTTCATGATAGGCGATAAACCTCAAAGCAACTTCAAGAACTCCCTTAGAACATTCAATGTAAAAGGGACGATTTCGTGTTGAGTTTTTAGGTTAGCCAAAATTCTGTTCTATTCTGAAAGTATGAGAAACCCTCTCAGGATGGCAGAGAAGAAATTAGTTTATCTGACCACGTGGTCCTCCATCTTGAGCCATGGTAAAAATTGATCAACAATCCTATTTTAAAGAGAACGAGAGAATATGGGTGGTTACTAGTTTGCTCGGCTCCCAGGTATTCAGAGAAAAACATAAGAGGATATGCAGAGGCTAAAGCCACGGTGTATCAATGCATTCACTTCAATAATTATTATAAAAGTAATGCAAATTTTTCGTTTTTAGGGCAGATTTAGATGATACGACTTACTCGCATGCGACAAGCTCAAGGTTACTTCCCACTTTTCACTAAAATCTTTGCAAACTATATATCAGAAGAAAGCTTCATAAATGTTTACGATAAAAATGTCTCAAGCAACTTTTCTTTCAAGGACATATCAAGATCCAATATGGCGTGAAATGACCGAAGGGTCTTCTATTGAATTTATTGGATATGGGATGCTGCAGCACGAGCTAATTCGCTGCACAGTCTTATTCTCACTTATTACACAACACCTGTGCAAAGCATGTCAATTAAAAATATCAAATATGGAGAGTGCAGACTACTTTCAATAATTTATAGTGCAAGCAATTTGTTCCTTACCATCATCATTTTGTGTTTACTTTCCATTTACAGACTCAATTGGCTGTAAAAAAAAAAAAAAAATTCAAAAAATTTTACCTTAAGTTACTTCTTAAAGTAAGAAACCACAAGACTAAACAACAAGTGTAGAAACTTAGACATACTTAGGCTAAAACTGTGATTCAAAAATAAAAAACTACCCCCCTCCAAAAAAAAAATTATACCAGTCTTTGATACCATCCTGTTAATCTCCAGTTTTTTTTCACTTTTCTTTGCTTTTAATTTTGTAAACACATATCATGCTTCTTCTCAATGGCAAGAGCCTGAGTTTCCAAGAAAACCCAAATAACCAGAAAGAGTATTGGCAAGAAAGATAACCAAATGAGCAGTGGTATAAAACTAGAGCTTGGAGCAATTAACCGACCTGAATGACTGCTACACCCCATTCTTTTCTGTGATGTCTGTGTGGCCCTTGATCGATTCTTAGCTTTGCCTTGCTCAAAAAATGAAATTGTGCTGAGGACAACATTAGATTTTGGGATATGGTACTGTGATTTCTAACACAGAATCTTTAATCCAATTACTGATAGCAAAGGAGTTAATTACCGTATAAGTTGACCCCCATTTTCAAGGTTGAAAATCAGATTTTTCATTATTTCTAGTAAAGAAAAATTCAGACCGACAGAAATTTCCCATATGGTTGATCTCTTATTTCTGAGAATGCATTGAAAACGTGGTGAATTAAAAAAAACTGCAGAGCAAAATGTAACCATGTGCTGTGAAGATTAGTAGCACTTGTTTACATCCCCACGATTCATGATTTAAGCATATACAACCACTTCGATTTACTGGAGAAGTAATTCACCATCTTTTGTAAATCGTTTTGAAAATGAAATCTTCATGCGTTTAAATAACCTTTTGAAAGGAGATTTAGTAGACTAAAGGAACACCGAAGAGCTTCAAAGGATTGCTTGATGAAAACATGGCCATCTTGGAAACTACACAATATTTAACATAGATGGTCCAAGCACATAACAAACAAGACCGCACAAGAAAACAGCATTTCCCAGGTCACTAAGTTACTGTAATCATTCGCTGAAAATGAGAATTCAGCACCGAAGCTGTAAGGAAAATTGTCTGCTCTACAGATCAGAAGATACAATAGAAATCAGCCCCACTAGGTTTCTGTTTAAGCCACATAAAATTTATTATTTCAAACTTTTTCATAGATGAAGAACGCACTGAAAACTGACAAAACTTGAACACAATTAGAACTTGTTTTGTGAACCTGGTTTTCCGAATGGACTTCAGGCAATTGTTATGCTAATTTCTTGGATTGCTTGGGTCAGGTCTTTATCATTCTATGATCTGTGTAAAAGACGAGAGTGATTTTTTGGGCTAATTTTTCCATCATAAAGAGTCGACTGATACACAGATAAATATGGTGATACCTCGACGATAAATGTAGAGGATGGCAATCAATGAAATGATCAGTGTCTAATCATGAACTAGCTCTTTGTCAGTGACAAGTTTGCAAAGTTAATATTGGAGAAGGGTACATTACTTCATACAACAGTTACTGTGAAACCATCATACTGAAGCATATATATGATGACTGCTACACTCAACCAGACCTCTTTGTGCAAGAAAATCCTGGAACCACATATAAAAACAAGCAGTAAAGGTCTGAAAAATTTAAACCTTGCAGACGTAGTTGTTTTGAGAAATATTGCTTTCTACATGTGCCTTAGCCTAAGAGTAATGGTAAAATGAACAGGTGCCATATTTGTCTGTCAGTGGATTGAATCTATTGGGTGAACACCAGAAAAATAATAATATTGATACAATTAAAATGAGGATTTAGTATAGGTATGCTGTGGTTTAGTTTGATCCTTAGTTTAATTCTTTTACTTTTAATAGCTGAGGCCAAATTGATGGTGACACATCATCTCATCATAACATACACTCTAGGAGCTACATTTTATCTTTCTTTACACCTTAAGCATTTTCATTCATATCATTAACAAAACCAAAGGAAAATTATGCTTATACCAAGGACAAAAATTAATCACAACATTTAAACCTTTTTATAACTAGTGCATAATTTTCCAAGAAAATGTTTACAATGGAGCTTACCACCTCATTGGCACTTTTGTTTACTTTGCTTTGCTGCTGGTTGTCATCCAGGCCTGTATGTATGAAATTAAGTAAGGGTGAAAAGATTAGTATTTTCTTTGCAAAGATAGTTGCAGCGAGTGTCTCCCCTAATATATGGATCACCAAAGGCTCACAATGAAAGCCAAGAAGACCAAGTTCTTGCTAACACATGTAGGAGCAATAATTGCTACTAAAAGGCAATAGTCTCTACTGAATTAAGTATTCAATTGTGCATGAATTAGTATTTATTTCATTTCAATATTGAAAACACAGTTGAAACAGTATGTAAAGTGTGGTAACATATAACATGCATATTATTATCATATTCCTTATGATTTAGTTCAAAGGGCTTTATTCTAAATAGATCAAAAGAAAGAAAGTGGCTTACGTCAGCCACTGATTTCAATCAAAAAGCACACATTATTAAGTGAAGAGTAATTTTGCTGCAAATCTGTCCTCTTCTGGGCGAGCAAAGAGAATGATTTATTGCATTGTAACCCAACTGTTTCTTGCTGGAGAGCATGAGAGAGAGCACCCTATCCTTTATAAAAGATACCAGATCTTCATCATACGTGTCAACAGTTTGTGGGTTAACTTTCCAGGATATATGATGTTTGACATCAACCATACCAGAGGTTGAATTTTTGCGTAGTCCCATACAATTACAATGAATAGATGTCTTCAATTGTCTCCATAATAACCATCAATGTAGACACTATGAGATTGCTACATGTAACATAATAAAAATTATAATGAGGCTGGAAGAAAATCACAAATTTTCGGTCATTGAAACACGGAGATTTGTCTCGTTTTTTAATTATGTATCATCTACTTTTGCATGTCCCAAACAAAATAATAATAAAAAAATCATCCCTCGACACAGAAGGATTCAATGAATCCAGGTTAGTAGTTACTCGGACGCTTTATCGGTATCTGACAGTATTTAGCCCGAAACTTGAACGTGATCTTTGAAGAATGGTTGTAATATTTAAATTTAACAAAAATAATAGCATGAAGTGCAACGTAAACCTTACCTTACCGTACTAGTTGCGATAGAAATGCACAACTTCGATCACCAACGCACTCCAAACTAATAAGGGAATCGAAGCCGCGAGGCAATGTCAAATTCTCGTCTTCCTACGCTTTCCAACGCATCGAAGAAAATTTCGCCAATAATTCGCACTTAAAAACGCAACCAGAATCTTAATCTTTCACCAATCCGAAGTGTCCCAAACGACACCTAGGATAGCTCATGAAACAAGGATATCCCGTGAAATTCTTAACCTTCCAGCGCGGAAATCTTAACTATCTTCTTACAATTAATATTGTTACATTGCAAAATTACCTCCCCTAGTTGGGAAGTGACAAGCAAGAAACACGTTCACAACGCCTTTTGATTGGAAGAAATAAAACCACATTCTATTGGTTATTAGTTGTGAGGACATAACTGCAACGGAAGACACAACAGCAAGGTTACAATGCGTGACATTGAATGTGATTTGGGCACATCCCTGGTAACCAGTTCCTCAGTTGACTCCATGGCTCTGAGGTGAAGCGTAGGGTGGTGTTGATCTCTGCCTCGAAAGACTTGTTTGACGTTTTCTAAGCGGACGATTCTCGCCAAGGTAAATTCATTCATTTACCAGATACATACGTTTTAACTTTTTATTACTAGCGAGGGAATTGTCTTAACTCTCGCGGCTACTTGTTGCCTCGAACTTCCTGTTTGTCGTAGAGATGTTCGTATTTTACGAATTGGTGCGCATAGCTATACTTGATACCCTTTATTCAATAGCTTGTTGTGTCGATTCACTTATTCGTTATCATTTTTACGAATTTGACTAGATTTGTTCTGCTTCTAGCCATGAAACATTTGTTATAAAAGACAGATTTATAGAAATCGTAGCTTTGTACTTCCGTCAGCACTTTCTGTTTGCAGGAGACATGTTCGGGCAAGATTTCCGTGTAATCCCATACTTCGTTAATTATTCATAAAAGAAAGTAGAGGCAAAACAACAGATTACCTTCGGGATTACACCTTTGGTTTGACTGGTTTAGGGTTATCGGAAATCTTTCCCATGTTTGTATTTTGCGATTTGCTGTGAATGGTTGTACTTGATATCTCTCTATTCAGCAGTTTCAAGTCAAGTAGCGTATTATTTATTATTTTGGCTGGATTGTTTTGACTGCTAGCCATGAAATGGCACTTCTGCTTGCTCGTTTAAACACGAAGGTGTGCTGTAAAAGGAGAGGTCCCTTAGGTGCCTGGTAAATGAACAAAAGGAGCTAAATATGAGATATCTATTGTTTACTTCCACCAGCATGGTGGCAATGATGTAACGTGTGAACCGCCTACTTCGATTTCAAATTTACTGTCACAAATAAAGACAGTTTCCATCGGAGAAAGGAAAAACAAATCTCAAAAGTTCTTGTAAAAGTAAAAAAGGTAAAGACCACACGTGAGCCATGTGGCTCGTCAGGCCAGCACTTATAACTCCAGTTTCCATAGCATGAAGTGACTAGGAGTACTTCTACTCCCCCCTGGATGGGATGCCAGTCCATCGCAGGGTTACCCCCAGCATTAAATTGCCAGTACCCATTTATACACCTGGGTGAAGAGAGGCACTGTGAGAGTAGAGTGTCTCGCCTAAGAACACAATACAATGTCCCAGCCGAGGTTCGAACCCAGACCGCTTGATCCGGAGTCCAGCACACAACCATGAGGCCACCACACCTCCCACACAAAATAAAATTCTTGTATTGTGATGAAAACATAAAACAATATTGAGGAATGCGCCCGCTGATCGCTGCTTTGGATTAGCTATAGCTCAAGCTGACTTGACTCTAAGAGTTCTACATCACACGACGATTGATTGACAAAAAATGGTCCAGAGGTACCTAAGGCAGCTCTTCTTTAATAGTGTGCCTTCATGTTTAAGACATCTTCGTATTTGCTAACCGTCTGTTTATTTGTGCCGAGCGACATACTGTAAAATGTTTTTATACTCAGTAGTGTTTGATGGTAATTGACCTATCATCCAGATATTATTCTCTAGAATCTGGTTGCATTTGATCTGAAAATTGAAGAGATACTTGTATTAATTGTTTTCCCTGCCGTTTGTAATTCGTAACAAGAAAACATGCTGTGATTGGAATCTTGAAAATAACTAACACATATTTTGAAGGGAATCTGCTTACCCCAATCGGACTGCTGCAGTTGCTTGTTGTGATGAAAAATTCAAGTTTTTACTCGCAATCATGTAGGCAAAAGACTGAAAAATTAACTAGGTCCCGTGGAATTAAAACTGAACAAAATATTGGGTAAAAATTGGTTAAAAAAGGGTAAAAATTGGCGATGAGTTTTCCAGGTGGGAGCATAATTACAGAGGTGTGCCACAGGGAAGTGTCCTAGGACCCTAATTACTTTTTAACATATTCTTAAATGATATTTTCTATTTTATTACAAAGGTTAAGCTTAATGCATACCCTGATGATCAGCAATTATATAGCTTGGATAGGGATCACTTTGCCCTGTATGATAGGATGAATAGTGAACTATGGATTGCTGTCAATGGGTTTAGGTATAACGGTCTTATGGCCAATCCAAGTAGTAAATTTTATTCTCTCATACTCGGAGAAACTGATCTTAATTTTTCATTTATAGTTGATGGGGTGATAATCAAGCAGCATGATGATATAGATCTACTAGGAATTAATATTGACTCAAAATTTAGTTTTTCGAAGCATGTATCCCATATAATTATGCGAAAGGGTCAATAACCAGTCTATAGGGTCATTGGTCGTTTTGGAAATCTTCTCTTTGGATCCATACGGTTGCATTTATACAGGGCATTTATACAACCTATCTTTCAGTACTTTAGTGCTGTATGGCATTATTGTGGAGCACGGAATTCTAATAAGCTAAAGATAGTAAATAAGTGAGTGCTTCAGCTAGTCCTTGGAGACAGATCAAGTTCGTATTCAGCTTTACTGAACAGGCTTGATATGGTATCACTAAAAGATAAAAGAGTCCAGGACATATTAAGTATGGTTTACAAAGGCCTTTACAACATGGCTCCTGGGTATATCGCATCACTTCCCAAAGAGCGCAGTCAAAGTGCATATAATTTAAGGGGTAGAAGGAAATTACAGATACCAGCGGTGAAGACTAGAACTTTTGGACTTCACTCTTTCAGGTATCTTGCCACCTCTGCATGGATCAATAGCTTATCAGATGAATTAAGAGTGTCAGACAGTCTAGCAGCTTTTAAACGTGCCATTAGGAGTTATATATCTAGTGGGGATTAGTATATAATTATTAGCATTTTTATATGAGGTTTTAAAAGAGTATTTCAATTTTAAAACTATTGTCATTTGTTTGTAGTCATTTGTTTGTAGTTATATGCTCGGAGATACTAGCACACGTAGTGCTATTCATAAATCCGAACGGAAATATAAAGTTTACGTTTGTATGTATGTATACAAGGTTGCAGTGACCTTCTCTTGTGCTTCTAAAATGGAAATGTGTTTTTTTAAGTAGTTATTTAAAATCAATTTTTTAGTTTAGTTTAATCCATTCGCCACGGGAGTGGCAGGAGAAAGGAACAGAAATTACGTCCCAATTGACACCTAACCCCTTTGTACCCAGCATCCCACCCCGGGGAGGACATCCATAACACAGTAATCTCATGCGTGGGAAATTAATGTCTCCTACCCCCAACCTTGCAGGAGACGGGACCTCCATTTATTCGTCCCTATCCAAGAAGACTAGAATATCTAACCATTTCCAGATGTTATAGAAAGGTAGCAAATTCTTCTCAATTTTTTAAGACCTTGAGTGTTGGTCCGTCCGGGGCTCGAACCCTCAACTCCCCGCACAACAGTCCAGCGCACTATCCTTTGGGCTAACTGGGCGGCGGTATAATTTACTCTTGGCCTGTTGTACATTATATGATAACATTTCATGGTTTTCAGTCTTACAGAAACTGTTGATACATGTACCTTAACTCCAGATGTAGTGTTACCCTTGCGTTACTTAGTTTTTGGTCACGTCACAAGTCATGCGCAGTAAGCATAGAGCGGACCTCGTGCTTTCATATTTCAACTGTGCCCCATTACAAAACGATAACACCCAAAGTTTTTGTAGATTTATCGTTTCTGTTTGGTTTTGTGCACATTCTGGCCCCAAGATCGGGATAGAGGTATATTACTTATTGTAATTGCTCTAACGTTGTTTGTCATTTAAATTCCTTTTATCTCTTACTTCATCGGTTCAGTCGCCGACATTCACTGATTTCGCGATATACTTATTTCTTCTTGTATAATGTTTATTATTCGGATTGGCTAGCGATTTTACTTATCGTGCCTTGAATCGATTAAGCTATAGTTAAGTTTTAGCTTGGTTATTGCATCCTTGTTTCAGTTTTTACGTGTTGGACCTCATTAAAGAATAACATCATTTAACTCTATGTCGTGGTGTTTGTATTCAATGTGAGATTCAACTCAGTTCATCAACCTATCGCCGCTAAACCAGAAATACCTTAAACTGCAGCTTTTTAGCCAGCCCTTTGAGTCTCACACATTCAGGGTGAGATTTGCACAAACAAATTTAACATTTGGTTCACACACTGGAATTATTGTTTCATATGGCAAACTGCTGCTATAGAGTAACCAGTCAAGTTGCCTGAAAGACATTTCGCCCAAAGTCATGTTGCCTGAAACCTGAGTCATGTTGCCCAAAATTTTTGGTCATGTTGCCTGAACAAAAGGGTCAAGTCACCTGAAGAAACAAATACTTAAAAGATCAGGCTATTAGACTGTAAATATACACAATGAAGTTGAGAAATCTTAATCACTAATTAAAAGCGCTCTTTGTTTCTGACAACACCTTTAAGATTGAAAATTAGTGTTGTTCGTTTCTAATAACCAAGCGAAGCGGGGTTTGTTTTTAACAACAAATTGAAGTGTTGCTTGTTTGGTATGTACTTGGTTTGTACTCGTGGACGTGTCGTAAGCTTGATGACCTTTATCTTGCTTTCTAACAACGGCATCGATTATAATTTATGAGGAAAATGGGAATATGTATTTGAGTAACAAATCTAAAAGCATTGTTCATTTCTAACAGGCATTTTTCATTGCTTTCAACAAAGTGAATTAACATTTCTTTCTAACAACAAAATGAAGCATAGTTGGCTTAATATGTACTTGTTTTGTACTCATGGACATATCGCAAGCTTGAGGAACTTTATCTTGGAATAGGGTGCCTATATTGTTGAGGTTGGACCAACATAATGTATTGAAGGCCCGGGATTTGTGTCTTAAAGTGGTGTCACCATACTTTTTCTCCTTTTCTTATTTTAACTTCTTTGAGGCCTACGTAGGGTAATTTTAGTTGTGATCTTTTCTATATAGCAAGCCTAAGTATGTTGTCATCCTTTGGGTCATTGCAAAGTGCAAGTCAGCAAGGGATGCGAGGCATTATTTAGCCATTGCAAAATTAATTTTTTTTTAACTTTAAACTTTATACCATGAAATACATGAAAAATATTATAGTTTAATATTGTTTTGCTCCTGGAAAATGCTTGCAGACCATCAATCATCATGTGACATCTAATTGCGGCCACCAATATATATTGGAGATACAAGAGGATGGATCAAACCAACAAATTTTGACTTTCTCTCCTTCTTAAATGGAATTTCTTTCCCAATCACTCAATGTGTCCTTGGGGGGTGTGTTCTTTGTAGAATCAATTATCCTTTTAGAAACTTTGTTGTGGGAATTGAGGCTCCTTCGTGCTTGTCATTCTTAGGGCTTTGTATTCTGTAAATGCATGGGCCCTACAGGATTTTGCACCAAAGTTTAGTTTGGTATGAAGAGAAATTCGTTGAATGTAACAGGAATGGCTGTAGCCAATGATTGTTAAACAAAATATGATAAAATACAGTTTATATTGTCTTGTTAAATAGTAATCACGTTATTTTAGTTACAAACAAATCCCTCAGGTTTTTGAATGGTAATTTTACAAAGATGTTGTTACATTGATATACATTTGTTACAGATGGTGTTTTTTTAATTAAAGTTGTTTCCATATTTGATTGGTAACAATCTTTATTAATTATTTATGTTGCTCATCGTCTGATGTGGAAGAGTTGTGGGAAAAGATTGTACTGTGGCCAAGGCAATGAGTAACCTAGTGTGAAAGCGCTCGCTGGAAACAGCATTGCGTAAGGGGAGGCAGAAGGGTAAAAAATTCCTGACCCTAGCTTGGATATCTTTTTTGAAAAGCCCAAAATCTCAGCATCAAGATCATTAAATCCAGAGTTATTGTACATGAAACTTTGCATAATGATACGTAACTACCTTCAAACAAGCAGGGTTATATATTCCAGGCCCATCAGAATTTTGCAGCAGATTTATCAATGAGAAAGTTTGTCTTTGTGCCTCGTACCAGATTTAGCATGCCGTGCTGGCCAACATATTGGTAACATTCTCTCCCTTTGATAGCACCTAAGTTTAACATGCCTTGGATTTCCTTTTTTTGTGATTGATAAACAAAGCCTGACACTCCAATAACATTTCTAAGACACTTTCTTGACTTTACCTCCATCTTGTAAAATTTAGTAGGTAATATTAATTATGACTGTTGTGTGTGAGGGATATTTGCTAAGGAGATGACTTGCCTGGAGTCAGAAACAAAAGCCTTAAAGAACAATGAAGAAAGCAAGCAAGTGATTGAAAATGCATGGAACAAGCTCATTCACTCACTCGGGTGTATATTGTCACGTTTACGGATACGAACTCTAATCTTTTTTACTTATGTAACTCTTCCGTTTTTAGCACAAAGACACTAAGAAACTTTCAATGACCTTCTATTTAATTTGTTAGCGCGCTTTGTTTGATTTCTGTTCTGTGACTAGCGAATATCCGCTCAAAGCTAGCTACATAAAGCTCTGTTCATTTCTATTTCCCGTACGTCAAAGTGTAAGAACTAAATTCGCCTTCTATAAGCAAGTAGCTCAGTTGCGAGGAGTCACTGTAGCGAAAGCATTTCGGAGCCGAACGAAGTTTAGGAGTTCTCTACCCCGGAGTCAAGATCTGATGTAAGTTACGCTTGTAATATTCCTCATTTTTATCATTTCTAGTTTCGAAGTCTTTCGGTTTTCCTTATCTCGAACCTTCATGTATCCGTTCTATAGTTTTTACCGCCTGTGCTGTACAAAGACTGCCAGCTTAAGTGAATAAAGAGTTTGATGCTGCTGCTTGTCTAAAGTTCAACACTGTGGTTATACTGGCGAACTCCGGTGCACAACACCACGTGTCTGCGGCATCGGGAACGCGACATATATAGACACTGTTGATTGACACTGTGGTAATTTTTGACATTGGCTCACCTGAGAATGATGCCATCATCATGGAATTGTCTTAATTAATGTGATATTGGGAGCACTTTTATAACAGACAAAAATGATTCTCTACTTTTCTTACTTAAGAAAACTTGTGGAATTTGCTGCTCATCACATTAATTATCTTTAATTTCAATCAGTGAAAAACCTTTCAGTCACATAAAATGCTCTCTAATGTATATTGTTTCCAACACAGAAAAATTTAGAGGTTTGTTATCAAATGGAAGCAGGAGAAAACCTTTTGAACAAAATTCATTGCGTTTCAATGCAATTATTAATTGAGCAACTCTGAGGCAAACAGTGGAAAATAAATGCAATTTAGATTGTGCAAGTGAAGAAAGATGGGGATTGCAGGGTCTAAATATGATGAAGTTTGGAAACAAATTTAATGAAGTGGAATATTTTCTTGTACTGTTTTTGTGAACTGTCTGAGGTATGCATTTATTATTCTGTGAAGTTTGATGGTAACCATTATTCTGGATTTTTCTATGACTTTCTGGAAGCTCTCGAGCAAAATCACCAAGTGTGTCTGACTGAAAAAACCTTGGGACTTTTTTTGAGTTCTTTTAGTCACTTTGATATTTAAATGCAAGTTTTGCTATAAGACTGCCAATTCCAATTCAATTCAATTCAATTATTTACTTCACACTATAAATGATATTTACAGGGTTTATATTAAAGATAAGAGAATGAGAAAAAAATAAAGGTTCTATTTGGCCATAAAGATAAGGTTAAGATGTGTATGGTGTCCAAGGTAGCGAGAGCTTTCTAGTTGGGCACCATATAAATAGCAGCCTATACTAAATAAATCAGCAGTAAACTAAAGTAAAGCAAAATAATCAAATTTTATTATGCAAAAGTTGATCTTTCCATTCTTCTTAAAGGTATTGTAGGACATATATTTATGATTGGTGGGCACGGTTTCCCAGATCTTTGATTCAGAGAATTTGAATGATGATCTTCCCATGTTAGTGGATACTCTTGGTCTAAAAAAATTGAAACTACCAGCAAATCTTGTATTATGATTATGTTTTTTGCATGCTGGGGTCAGGACATCAAGGAAAACATCTGGAATGCTATCAGTTCTATTCTTAATCTTATGTGCAAGGCAGCATATTCTGAATTTGTATACACCATCCAATTTTAAAATTCCTAACAGTTTATAAAAGGGACTAGCACTTTCCCTTGCTTGTGAAAAGAAGATGCTTTGGAGACATTTATTCTGCTTAGTACAAAGACAATTTAGTTTAGTATTGATGGCACAGCCCTAGGCAATAATGCCATAGCTTAAATAGGGATATATCAAAGCATAGTATAGTTGTTTTATTATAATTATTTCAATCTATGTGATATCTTTATTTGGTGAGAATTTCAGCATTTTTGCTATTTTGTTGTTTATATGTTGTATCTGTGGCTGCCAATTTAGGTGCTTATCGATATAGACTCCCAGTTGTTAATCTTTTGGTTCATTGTTTTCAATATTTATTGTAGGGTGGTGTCTAAGGAGAAGAAATTAATATGTAGTTAGTTTTTGCAAAATTAATAGATAACTTATTTAGTGCTCAGTATTTATAGATTTGTTTTAGCTCATGACTCATAACAGAGTCAAGGTTATGTGGGTTGTCACTAGTAAAGAATAAGTTGGTATCATCAGCAAAGCTCTGCACTGTTTATCAGTACAATTTGGTAAATCATTAACATAAAGTGGAAAGAAAAGTGGACCTAAAGTTGAACCTTGAGTTATACTACACTGTACATGTTATATTTTCATTGACAGATTTTGTGAAGTCAATTTTAATATATTAATTGGCTATGGTTTTGAAAATAACTCTCAAACCATCTATGCAAGACCCCTCGAATGCCACATGAAGAGAAAGTAGAATGTTGTGATTTACTGTGTCAAAGGTCTTTGACAGTTAGTCAAGAAACAGACCACATGTGACTTAACTGCTTTCTATTAATTTGCAAGCCTTAAAGTTGTCTGTAATTTCAAGAATAGTCTGTTCAGTGGAGTATCCTTTCCTGAATCCAAACTGATATTTGTGTAAAATTTGGTGTTTTTCTATGAAGGAATATAGTTGGTTATAAATGAGTCCTTCAAGTACATTACTGAATGGTGAATGTGAGAGAGTTAATTGGTATATCTCCACTTTTATATACTGGAGACACTGACCTGAGAGACTTTTAAGTTCTCAAGCAAATTAACAAACATGTTTATTTCTAGTTTATTTTATTCACAAGTTGGTCATAGTTATTCTTTGATTTGTAGGTTGATGGATATCGTGGTGTTGCAAAGTTATTATGATTTTTGTGTGTGTTTTGTAATGTTGCCTTCTGTACATTAATTATAAACATTTCTTCACAGAGAACATGTTTTCATGGCTTCTACCAACCCATCGCTTCCTTCTGCCAAGGAAACCTCTAATTATGCCCGGCTCTGTCACCTTCTTGTCCATGTTGGATCATTTGTGTTGAGGGGAATCTTTGACAGGGTCTGTCCACCAGAAAACCTTCACGCAGCCCTGACTGATCCCTCAAATCATGCAACGTTACAAACACTTCGAAAGAAAAGAGTCCTAAGTAACACCCAGTGGGGTAAACTATATCCTGATTCCAAATCTCCAGTTTCTTCAAGAGACTTTGACAGCTCACTACTTCTACTTCTTCTGAGGAATATCTTTGGTGTGACTTTCCCTGCCTCTGGCTGGCATAACAATCCTTCAAAATCAGACACCTCTCCAGAAGCTGACATCACCCGCCTCAAGTTCTTCAGGCAGATAGTGTACAGTCATGCTTCTGTTGCTTCAGTAGACAATTCAACTTTTAGTTTGTACTGGAACAACATCAAAGACACCTTTCTGCATATTGGAGGGACCTCATATGGGGATGTCATCAATCATATTGCATCCTATTGTATTGATGATGATCTTGAAAAACACAACCGAGAGCTTAGAGAGTGGTTGAAAGATGAAGACTGTATTGCAAGCAAATTACAGAAAGATGAAATGGTTAAAAAAGCTAGGAAGGAAGAGGACATGGAGGGTGCTATTGACATTTCTGAACAAAACTCAGGGATGGGAGGTGTGTGTAAATTTTGTTTAATATTGAGTTTTAAACTTGTTCTGTAGTGTTGAAAGGCAAAGTATGCTCCAGACACTGTAAGATTTTTCCTTGCAATTTAACTATTTGATGCCTCGGAGTGACTTATATATCACAGGACTTTTCCCCACAAAATCACCCCAAATCAAACATTAAGGTAACTGTAGACCTTTAGAGGGAAAATTTTGCAAATTTTGCTGCATATTCAGCAGCTTAAACATTTATCTGTTGTTTGGTGAGAAAAAAATAGAAAAAAATCATTAAATGATAAAGAAATTTTAAAGAAAAACGTATTGTTAGAATAGTTATTAACAACTAGCTAAAGGTTTCATAAATCATATTAAATGTAAGCTACTCCTTTGCTTTTTTACCATAAACTTTATCCACCAGCTCCAATTTCAATGATTTAAATATTTTGTGTGATTGAGAGTGGTTTGTCATTAGGCAACAGTTAGGCCACTATCATTGATGATCAATTCAGTTAAAGGATAGTTTATCATATGTCACCATAGTACATATACTATACATATGCTACCATAGTTTGCCATTCGTTTACCATGTCTAGGAATCTTAGGAACCAAACCTTGGGCTTAAGTTTTTGTGAATTCCCAAACCTTAAGTGAGTTAATAGGTTATGAAGATTTTACAGATTTTTTACAAAACTTTGCAAAAATGTTAACTGGTTATTATAATGCGCTGAAATGAACCGCCTCCCGGTTAGCTCAATGGATAGAGCGCTGGACTGTTGTGCGGGAGGTCGAGGGTTCGAGCCCCGGCCGGACCAACACTCAGGGTCTTAAAATAATTGAGAAGAATTTGCTGCCTTTCTATAACATCAAGAATTGGTTAGATATTCTAGTCTTCTCGGATAGGGACGAATAAATGGAGGTCCCGTCTCCTGCAGGGTTGGGGTAGGAGACGTTAATTTCCCACACACGAGATTACTGTGTGATGGATGTCCTCCCCTGGGGTGGGATGGGTGGGATATTGGGCGCACTTACAGTTTGGAGCCTCGCTCTGTTGTGCGACCCTCACCACACTCTGGTGAAAGTGATTAAATGTTTTAGGCTTTTTTTATAATCCAAAGATTTAAACTCCTCTGACGCACTCTCATGTTATGAATATCAGGAACATTTCATTCGCTGCGCTTAAAGCAAATTTTCTCAGACACTAGTAGAAGTATTGAAAAAGCCTCACTTACTTTAATTTGTACTTGTATGAAAATGTGTGGCCAAACAAGAGCTTGAATATGGCCCGACATTTGGACCACATGCAGGCCTTACATCAGCGAGACAAGAGCAGAACCAGACAGAGTGGGAAATGAATGGTAATCAACCCTTGCAAGAGCCAGACCAAGAAAATCATATGCAATTTAGGAAACAAGCTTGACACAAGCCAGACAAAAGTAGCAAACATGGTCTCGAGAATAAAGAAAATGACAGCTAATTAAAGAAATTCTTGATTGTTGAATAAATTCTCATCATCAGCATTTCGGGAAATGTAAAGAGAACAGTATGGAGAATATGCATACTGATGTTGAGTGTAAAGGATTTTAAAATTGTGCATGAAATTGTGACTTAATGACAGGCAGGTGTTTTGAGAATTGGAAGTCTAGAGTAGCTTAATGTTTTAAAACTTGTCTGCAAGTGCGCTCAAAGTTGAATTTAAGATGCATTTCAAGGTAAATATTTTTAATGGCTATATTTTTTTTTGGAATCTGAAAGCATTGTAGAGGTTCAATTTTTTATTTGAGTGTCCTTTTTGGAGTTCAAAGTCATGTCATGGTTCTTCCTGCAGCATACATTTTTGTTAGAAGTAAATTAAACATAATTTTCTCCAAATTTATTTTGTTAAGTTCGTGTGAGGGCTAAGTTAATAGTGTTGAACTGAAAGCAGTTCCCATACTATGTGTAAATTTCAAAGAAATCCTTCTCAGACAATGTTTGAATGAATTTGTATTTGGGATGAAATTTACTATCAGTAAAAATTTCATATTTTTCCATTACAGAGACAGAAATTAAGTGTGCTGAAAATAGATCAGCATTGAAAGCCAATGTCAGCCTGCCAGAGCTCAGTGTTAAACTTCCAAAAATGAGTGATCTTCCAGATACCTCTTCTGCTTGGAGCAATGTTGAACTCCCTGTTGATATTCTGTTATTAACAGTGGAGGACTGTGAGTTCTTAAGCTGCTTTGCCTACCTGAAGAAACCCTTTAAGAGTTACCACAACAGTATTGGCTATGTGTACTTTGGCTGCACAGGTGATGGTCAAGGAAAGAAACTGAAAATTGCATTGATGAGGTGCTCCAAAGGTGCAGATGTTCCTGGGGGCTCTTTGTCTGTGTCAAAAGATGCCATCTTTCTACTTAGACCCAAGGCTACTTTTTCTGTTGGTGCCTGCAGTGGTTTGAAGAACAGAGAGGTCAAGCTAGGAGATGTAGTTGTTTCATCAAAGCTGATAACAGCTGCACACAAAATTCCTCCCAGCAGAGATATTGATAACCTGATTAAACATGCGGCGGATGGATGGAAGGCACCTTTACAACATGCTGATGAATATAATGCCAAAGTGCACTGTGATGGAGTGGTTCTGAGTATCTCAGAGGCCAACAAGGAGATAATTGGCCGACATCCTGAAGCAATTGCAGTTGAAATGGAAGGTGGAGGTGAGAACCATATTGATGAAAATACCGGTGATTGATATGTAAAGGAAAACACTGCTCTGGAATTGTCCCTGCTGGTCCAAGAAAAATATCATGTAGCATGCTAACTTTGCAGGAATTATATAATGTGTATTTATTATAGTGAATTTATGTTAGGCAAGGGTAGGGTAGGAAGGTATTTTTACAGGTGAAGGTGACTGAGATGTATTTTGGCTATCCAAATTGAATATGCTCCCTCAGCATGTCAAGAATTGTTAAAAATTTTTCATCTGAAAAATGTAGAAAGTATCTTGTTAAATAGTTGTAAGCTTTAGGAATGCGAATAGTATCACGGTCCCAGCTATCAACCCTTTAACTCCCCAGACTGACCAAGACAGAATTTCTCCTTCCAATATCAATATGATATTAAGCAGACAAGTAATAAGAATAGAACAAATATCAAGAAAGGGATTATTATTAGATCCAAAACCCAATTCTCCCAACCAACATTATAGGATAATTAGATCTAGGGAGTGAAAGAGTTCACTCTAATTAATAACATTTTGTCTCTTGAGAAATGTAAACTGAAAATTAATTTTACAGTCTTGGTGTACAAGTTTTCTTGAAAACATTGGTTGCACATGTAGGGACTTACACTAAGCTCTTTCTGTGATGTGGATGTTTACCAGAAGCTAGAGGGTGAATCTGTGTGAACTTCAGTTGAACAATAATTATCACAAAGATGCAAAGAAATAAGCTTAATATATGGTTAAGAGACATGTCGGTGTTAAGAGACATTCATGAATGTTTTTTTTTTTCAGGAGTGTTTGCAGCAGCCCATGATTTTAAGACAGAATGGGTGGTAGTCAAGGGCGTCAAAGACTTTGCAAATGAAAGGCAGTCTTCAGGTGGGGAGTGGAAACAAATTGCCTGTGTGATGGCGGCATCTGTTGTGGCCAACATTTTGAGTGATCCAGTCATATTCCAAGATTGGCCTCACTTTAATGCAGGTATGACTTTTTGTTTCAGTGTTCTTTCTCAACAGGGATACACTGTAGGTCTGACGTAGATCAAAGCTTCCATAGTTTAGCGTTCATTTCCCTTATTCTCATCATGAATGACTCAGCAGTATTACTGTACAGAGAAATTAGATGCTGATCACTCTTAGGAATTCAATGGTTAGGTGTTTGGGAGAAACCTGTGGTCACATTCATTTGAGGGATGGAATGTAACAATGTATAACAGTTCATTCCATGAGCCAAGAGAAAACACAGCCAAAATAATTTTATGGAAACTTGAAGGCTTGAAAAGGTTTGACATATGTTCCTGGGCAAATTTGCAACACATCAAATTGTTTGAACCCTTTTACTCACAAGATCTTATTAGAAACTCTCCCCACTGTCTGCAATACAATGGTTTGTATGTACCTTTGGAGAAATTGGTGTGGGATCAGCTTAAAATCCCCTTATTGATATTTTTCTGTATTCTCATTACTTGTCTGCTTGACATTGTATTGATATTGTAAGGAGAAGTCTGGTCTTGGTCACTCATTACAGTTGACATCCTATTACTGATATTTTGAGATGAATGATCCAGATTTTAACTGAAGTCATTTAAAAAAAATTGGTTTCAACTGACAGCAGTTTTTTTTTGTTTATTGACAAATTTAGGTACTAATAGATTACCCCCTGAAGGTAAGTCAGACTTGTTTTCAATTGATAAGTGAAATAATTTGTGTAGTTGGTTGTATAGTGTTGATGTTCTTTGCTCACTCCATACAGTAGTTATATAATGATTATTTTGTGCACCAAAGAATTCATTAGTCTTAAAGAATTCTTCCTTCCTGCTGTCTTAGACTTTAATTAGTTTTTAGATTAAGCGTTGCAGTCCTTTACATTAAAACAGTCTCCACTTCGTCACTTTTTGCAATTTTGAGAGGTTTACACAAACTAGAAATTTTTCACCATCTACTTTCCTTTGTGATGTTAATTGTGAACGAACCTTCAGTGGGTAGTTGTGGATTTCCTTCTATAACTCATCAACCTGACATGTGGTAACGGGTATGCAGTGAGGACTGAGCACTATTTATTTCCTTCTTCTATAACTTATCAACCTGACATGTGGTAACGAGTATGCAGTGAGGACTGAGCACTATTTATTTCCTTCTTCTATAACTTATCAACCTGACATGTGGTAACGAGTATGCAGTGAGGACTGAGCACTATTTATTTCCTTCTTCTATAACTTATCAACCTGACATGTGGTAACAGGTATGCAGTGAGGACTGAGCACTATTTATTTCCTTCTTCTATAACTTATCAACCTGACATGTGGTAACAGGTATGCAGTGAGGACTGAGCACTATTTATTTCCCTGAAGAATGAGAAAAAGATAGTTGGGTTTTAAATTCTGAGTCACAGTAAAAACCCACTTACAAGAAACTAAACTTTAAGAATCTGTTGGACTAAAATTTCCCAGTTAAGTTCCCTTCATATAAGAACCATTCTAGGCTAAAATTTCAGTTTAACTGAGAATTAGCAAATTTTTGTCTTTGCATCCTGATTCACAGCCTGTATCCAAATTTTCATCATTTTACTCTCAAACTTCAATTCCAACATTTTACTTCTTATCCTACTTTGAACTTACAAGTTGAGTTTGGGTACAACTAAAAACTGCTGAAGACCATATTGTGCATCAAATGTTATAATTTGATATTCTAGCATATTTAACGAAAACAATTTTCCAACTTTTTATCATCTCATGGTGAAGTGAATACCTACAGAATGTTGCTAGACTTCTTTATTACCTCTAGGTCACATTATTGGTCTCCCCCAAAGTTCTCCTCTCCTCTAGTTTCTTTCACATGCATATTTCCTCCTCTGCTGACCATACCTCTGATCTCTGTGTTTACCACTCCTTCATCACCCCTCTAGCAAACAATTTCCACTCCCTACTTCTTCCCTGGCAATTTAGACCTATGATCTGCTTGCTCAGCACCCGAAAGGACGTGTCTACCATATCTAGAAACTATCAGCCTTTACCATGTATATCCCCCCCCCCCTGGCAATCCATGGCCATCATATATAGTGTCCCCTTGATACCCTGTGCTCCTCCTTGGCAATCCATGGCCATCATATATAGTGTCCCCTTGATCCCCTGTGCTCCTCCTTGGCAATCCATGCCCATCATATATAGCGTCCCCTTGATCCCCTGTGCTCCTCCTTGGCAATCCATGCCCATCATATATAGTGTCCCCTTGATCCCCTGTGCTCCTCCTTGGCAATCCATGGCCATCATATATAGTGTCCCCTTGATCCCCTGTGCTCCTCCTTGACAATCCATGCCCATCATATATAGTGTCCCCTTGATCCCCTGTGCTCCACCTTGGCAATCCATGCCCATCATATATAGTGTCCCCTTGATCCCCTGTGCTCCTCCTTGGCAATCCATGCCCATCATATATAGTGTCCTCTTGATCCCCTGTGCTCCTCCTTGGCAATCCATGCCCATCATATATAGTGTCCCCTTGATCCCCTGTGCTCCTCCTTGGCAATCCATGCCCATCATATATAGTGTCCCCTTGATCCCCTGTGCTCCTCCTTGGCAATCCATGCCCATCATATATAGTGTCCCCTTGATCCCCTGTGCTCCACCTTGGCAATCCATGCCCATCATATATAGTGTCCCCTTGATCCCCTGTGCTCCTCCTTGGCAATCCATGCCTATGACCTATGATCTCCTCGTGCAGCACCACACAAATATTGTGCAATGAATAGTTTTTTCCCAGCATGCTGTTCATGCCCACCATATACATACCAAGTGTGCCCTGTAAAGGTCCTACTTAGCAACCCATACCACGTCGACAATTTTGTCGCCGATCGTAGAATCTCTCATGAAGTAAGGTAAAATTACAGCTTAAAAAAATGGTTTTAAAGTATTCGAATTAAAAAATCTTTTCTACTTCAGCGTCCTTCTTAATCTCCGAAGTCGCTGCCAAGTCGGAACGCTGTTTTAATTACAAATTGGTGTTTTAAAGGTTTAACAAATCCAATACCAAAAGTTCCCGGATTGGCAACGAATTGGTAAAAGAAATTTGCAGGACTGAGATATCCTACTCTTGAGGGAATCTCCTCGAGGTCTATTTAGATTAAAGTGAATCCTTCTCACCGCAAACAGTTTTCCTTGGTTTCATTTTAGAAATTCAGAGTTATGAAAATAAGGTTTTTCGAAATTGTCGGAAATATCTATTTCTGAAATTAGTCACCGGAGGTCTTAAGTACGATGGAGTTTGAGAAATGCAGATTTTTCCATCTTTCATGGCTGTGAGTGACTTAATTGTACCGGTCAAGCGTTCGGAATGAGACGTCACGCAACTCTTAATTGTACCGGTCAAGCGTTCGGAATGAGACGTCACGCAACTCTTAATTGTACCGGTCAAGCGTTCGGAATGGGACGTCACACAACACTTGTCAAGCTATTCTGACAACACCCCACTCCCCTCTGAAGGATAATTTTTTCATGAAATCCAGTGTTGTTGTTACAAACATAAAGCGGTGGGGGAGGGAGAGATTTGTCAAGGATTATAACGAATTATAACCTAGCCACTGGTTTTCGTGCGATGTTACTGAACGTCGCGTGGGGAAAAATCAATGGACAGTTATCAAGCAATAACTACCGTCTGCTTCAATACTTTTCCTCTGATTCATTCCGTCATAAAGAAGGAAAGCCAGTGTAAATAAAGCTTGCTTAAAATTTTATCTTTTCATCTGTATTTTTTTTTAACACACAAGAAAAACAAAATCGTTTTGTTGAGTCCAGTGATAGTGGTATTAAAAAGCTGGTCGCATATACTCATCCGCCGTTAGATCAACACTGGGGAGCTTTAGCAACGACGACGGCGACGGCAACGAAAACGGCGTGTCGAAATCTAACTTTTCGTTTTTGTAACTCTTTCAAGGTTATTCTGATGTGTTTCACTTGGAAAATGCTGGCGAACTATTCAGGGACTTTATCACTACGAACGGCGTTAAAGTAAGGAGAAAGAAAGAAAAATTAACCGTCATGCGCTCACGTTCTCGAGAAAACCTAACGTTTGGTTATTTCACGTTGTTGTTTTGCCGGGAACGGCAAAGAAATGTACCAAACTGTTAAACGCACGTGCAGGGCGATTGTTTTTGCTCATTAAGCCTATTGTTTTCTGCCGTTCTCGTTGCCGTCACCGTCGTCGTTGCTAAAGCTCCGCCATAGCTTTTCAAAGAGCAGTTTTCCCACGATATCAAAAATTATCTTAGGGATTACAAAAGAAACCCTTTTCTGGTTTGCTGGCTGGTAATGTTCTTGGCTCAGAGACTGTCCTCATGATGTTACATTTTCTCTCGAAGCTTCGCTTGTAGGCCTTCTAACTTGAAGGCCAAAATAATAAATGCTGATTGGCTGAGACAGAAAACATTTTTTATTAATTTTGGTATTTGCCTGGGCGAATACCAAAAATTTAGGAAATATTAAAATAGCCTAACTGCCAAAAAATGTTATAACTTCATTTATGGCAATATTTTTTAACAGGGTTGCTTTCATTTCTTTGACGTTGTTGAACAAAAGTAAAACTTGAGTGAAAACTGAAATGGCTTTCTACAAACATACGTAACAGCGTGCAGTATTGACTTTATCAGATTTCTGAAAACATGCGTGAAATTAATCCTTAATTTTACTCGGCTCTATGCGATTACCCATGCAAATAGTCACTTTTCAGACAGTCTCTCGGAAGTGGACATTATCAGCTGATATACCAGCCGCCCAAAAAGATTTGTTTACCTAACTTACTTGATTTTCAAGGGAGGAGTGACGCTTTAACGAAACAAACTTTTGTATCCTTTGAATAGGGATCGATTTGTTATCTGATAGACACAATAGACACTTTTCAAGCTCTGTGCTAGTTAATCTCCCTGTGCTGAATTCGATAGAAATTATTTAAACTGCATTTCCTCGCGTTCGCATTATTAGTAAGACATTTTCCTTTCCCTTTTTCTTTAGCCGTAAGTCCCTAAACAACAGCTTTAAAAGTTCAACCCTGTGGAGTAAGAATTAAAGTACTTAAACTCTTCTCCTCGCGTTCTTGTTATTTACTACTGAAGTATTTTCCCTTTCTTATCTTTCAGCCATGAGTGCCTACACTACAGCTTTAAAGACTTCCATTTTAAGCGAAACGGATTTCCAACCCAAACTGTTGGCCTCTCACACCATTTCCAACTTGAAAACGGATGAAATATTCACTAACCTTCTCATACAACATGGAAGAAAACGCCTCACCAGGAATGACGAGACATATTCAAGGAGTGAAGAGCTTAAGTATTTCGGAAAAGTCAGCGGTACTCCAGTTAAGCACTGTGATGAAATATTTCTTGGCACGAGTAGTGATCAGGAGAATCCTAATTCTATTCTTGTCGTTGGGAAAGCAGGCATTGGGAAATCTCTGTTTTGCCAAAAGCTGATTCGCGATTGGGCCAAAAACGAATTGTTCCAAGCAAGAGAAACCGTTAAAATCCCAAATTTTAAATTTGCGTATTTGCTTACCTTCCGTGAGTTGAATTTGCTTAATGAAGAGCGTGTGACTTTAAGAGAAATCTTAAACTATTCTTCGATTTTAGAAGACAACTCTAACATTGATGACGCTACATTTGAGTATATTGTAAGTCATCCCAGGGAAGTTTTGATTATCCTTGACGGCTATGATGAGTATACCAAGCAAGATTATATCACTGGAAACTCGGGAAAAGGACATTGGAATAACGCTAGAAGTAAAATGCCGGTGGCCGCATTATGTTCAAAACTCATCAAGGGTAAGATGCTGAAAGGTTCTGTCGTTGTTGTAACCTCGCGGCCTGATGAATCGGATAAGCTGGGAGGAATCCGTTTTAAACGGTACGTAGAAATTGTGGGATTTTCTTCACAACAGGTTAAAGAATACATTGCAAAGTACTTCAAAGAAAACGAAAATATGAAGAGCGCTGTGCTTGAACATGTCATGAAGAATGAGAACCTAGTCAGTTTTGCTCATATTCCTATGCTCTGTTATCTGTTGTGCTTCGAGATGGAGTATACTCTAAACGAAACAAGAAATCCTCGTGACCTTCCTGTCTCAACAACCGACATTTACACAAAACTTATTGAGATTTTTGAACTTAAGCACTGCGCCGAGTCAGAATACAGACAGAAAGAAATTGCTGAACAATTCAACCTTCCTCCGGTTATTAAAACCACATTAGAGAAATTATCAAAACTAGCGGCAAAACTTCTGCTTGAAAGGAAGCCAACTTTTGATGAAAGCGAGATAGAAGGCGGTTTTGAGTTGGAAGAAGTCAATAAACTGAAAGGTAGCGGTCTTCTTTACTGTGGTCAGCCTTACAGGACTGGTTCGATCAGAACCACGAAACACTTCAGCTTCACACATCTCACTGTCCAAGAATTCTTAGCCGCCCATTGGTTTGTAAAGGAAAATTTTATTCCAGTCGTGAAATGCTCTGAAATGGTTTTCCAATTCATGGCTGGCATTTTGTCAAGTGAGAGAAAAGAGGAACTGATGGAAAAGTTGTTGACCAGTCGTCAAGTTTCAGGGGATGATACTGGATTTCTCAGAGCAAAGTGTCTGAGTGAGTATCAAGACAAAGAATTCGCTAAAACGTTTATTAGGAATCATCAGCAAGCGTTCAGTAGTTCAGACGGCGTCATGTATTTTGAAGGTTTATCAGATATAGACAGCATTGCATTATCATTTGTGTTGGACATTATCAGTGAACTAAATAAAGAGGAAGCTAGAGAGGCACAACACAAATGTTCTGATAAGTTCGTCCCAGTTAAGAAGTTGGAGCTTTCACTTCCCCACCTAACAATGTCTGGAATACAACAAGTCTGTAATTCACTGCTCAATGAAAACTCTCTTGTGTCTGAATTGGAAATAGGAGGATCAGCCGCAACTACCACTAATAAGATCTGTACCAGTGTTGCCAGTCTGTGTGAAGCTTTACAGCATCCAAGCTGTAAGCTAACCGGACTAAACCTGCATCTTAATGATATCACTGATACCGGTGTTGCCAGTCTATGTGAAGCTTTACAGCACTCAAGCTGTAAGCTAACCACACTAGATCTGAGGGATAATAAGATCACTGATACCGGTGTTGCCAGTCTATGTGAAGCTTTACTGCATCCAAGCTGTAAGCTAACCACACTAAATCTGAGGGGTAATGAGATCACTGACACCGGTGTTGGCAGTCTATGTGAAGCTTTACAGCATTCAAGCTGTAAGCTAACCACACTAAATCTGAGGGATACTGAGATCACTGATACCGGTATTGGCAGTCTATGTGAAGCTTTACAGCATCCAAGCTGTAAGCTAACCAGACTAAGACTGAGTTATAATGAGATCACTGATACCGGTGTTGCCAGTCTATGTGAAGCGTTACAGAATCCAAGCTGTACGCTAACCAGACTAGATATTCGGTGTAATGATTGTATTAGTAAGTTAAAAAAGGAATCTCTTCAAGCCATAGTGGACAAATACAGACCAGGTTTTGAGCTTACAATTTAGAAATATAGCTATTTAAAGCACTTTCTGTAAAAGTGCGAAGCAGCGTCAAACTAATCTACATCATTAGCTTACAGGAGATCTCGCCAATTTATTTTAATGATCTTAATTTTAAGCTTAATCTTGAGAAAGGAACTGTTACGAAATGGTTGGAAACAAAATATTTTGAATCATTACGGATCATAGTAGAACTTTATGGTAAAAGGCTGTCGTGAAAGCAGCTTGAAGCCTGAAAACGTTAATAGTTTCTGTGGACTTGATAGTTTATTATTATAGGTACTCAAAGTAACTTTTGTAGATCTTTTTTTCTGGGTCAACGAGAGTTACAAAGTACTTGAACTGTTATAACTCAATGTGAGTAAAATAAAACGATTGTTGTAAACAGAATCGCATTGAATAAAGAATTTGTTGATAGTTCGCTCGCTGGGAATATATTGCTTCCTATACCTTTGGTTTGTGGGTTTAATTGCCTGAACCTTTTTACTCTCAAGATCTGATTGTAAATTCTCCCCTCTAGTTGATACACATTTCCTAGTTAATTAGTTACGAGAATTTGGTGTTAGATTTGTAGTACTAAGTGTTAAATTCTCATTACCTGTTTGCCAGATAATATATGGATATCACAGGGAGAAGTTACATGTTAATCACTTATGGCATTTTCTGAAAAAAGGCTTGTTTTCTTGCACTTACTCGATTTCGAACTCATTCTTGAGCCATTCTTGAGCCGAGCCAATTATTGCAAAGATAGGTTGCGGGATTAAATTTTTTATTGCGTCAACCAAGCCAATTTATCGTACAGGTTTATGCCTTCAGTAGTTTTTCGTTTTTGCATGCACCGTTATAGGAAGTAAAACCGAAGGAGAGTGCAGATCACGGTTAAGTTGTTGAAGTGAGCGCTAACAGGAAGTTTTAATTATTTAACACAAAAATCGCTCTCTAGGCCATGGTGACACAGACTTCAGATTCCACGTTGCCCTGTATATGCTACGTAATAGATTGCAGATTACGTCAAAATGTGGAAAGGAAAAAAAGTTAGCACACTAGGCTCAGTCGAGTGTGTCACTAGCGGATGTGAGAACCGCGTTCCAAAGGCCTTTGCCCTTAGTTCCCACCTCAAGCTCCACCCCTTCACCTCGTTAAGTTAGTGACGAGCTTTTGTTCGGCTTAGATAACAATCAAGTATGCGGCATGGTCCTGGTCGATTATCGAAAGGCTTTCGACATGGTGGACCATAAGCTATTGTTGCGCTGGTTGGAGCTGTACGGTATAGTCACCCGGGAGCTTGCCTGGTGTCACTCTTATTTGTCGGATCGGAAGCAAATTGTCCGTGTAAATGGGAGTGAGTCTAGCGAAGCTTTGATGTTGCATGGAGTCCCTCAGGGCAGTATTTTAGATCCTTTATTTTTCATTTCGTTTATTAACGATTTGCCCTTGTATACAAGTGCTCAGTTGGACCTTTACGCAGACGATATGGCTGTCAACGCTTTTGCGGATGTGAAAAACTTAGCCAACTTAAGTTCCTCACTAAATAAGTCTCTCTCTGAAATTTAATTTTGGGCTTCAGCAAATAAGCTCCCCTTAAATGAAGACAAGACTAAAGTACTCACGATCACTGGGAAAGATGTGTGGCTGATATAAATGGAAGTGACATACTTGTTACTGTAAACGGAAAACAGCTCAATAATGTGGATTGTGCTACCTTATTAGGAGTAGAAATTGACAGCAAATTGTCATTTAATGAACATATTGAGAAAGTATGTAAAAAGATGGCCTCTAGAATCGAGATACTGCGTAACATTCGAGCCTGTTTACCTCTTAAACAGCGACCTCAGTTTTATAATAGCATTATTCGCCCTGTTATGTCTTACGCCAACGTGGTTTGGGCAAATTGCGACAAAGAGTCGGTTTATTGGGTCTTAAGATTGCAAAAACGTGCGGCACGAGTTATTTCTTATGCCGATCGCACGACACCCTCAGTTGCTTTGTTTAACAAGCTAGGTTGGATTCCGTCTTATGAGCAACATAAGATAGATAAATGCATAATAATGTATAAGCGAATTGATGGGCGTTTGCCGAATTATCTTAATGAACACCGAATTTTGAATAATAAGCGGCACTCCCGCAACACTAGATATTCAAGCATTAATGCTGTTTGTCCTAAATACAAAAAAGAATCAGAGAGAGGACGCTCTTTCGCTGTTTCGGCTACAAGACTGTGGAATAGTATACCTCTTGAAATTAGGAAACTAGATTCTATAGAATGTTTTAAAAAGAACATGTTTGCCAAGATTTTTAAGGAACAGCAATGTTTGCATCATTTTACTATTTAATAATATCTTCGTAATTGAATCTTGTCTTATTTGAAATGCTTATTTTAAATGTTTACATATTTTAGCTTACATATTTACCTGATTATATCGCTGTGTAATCTGTGAGGGCCATAAGTTTATTAGCCTCTGGCTATTAAGTGCTACCCTCTTTAAATAAAGGCTTTCATTCAATCATTCATTCATTCACCCCCAACTAAGGGAAAGGCCCTGGGAACGAGGTTGACTGATGTGACTGTAAATAATGGCGTAAGAGTGGCCTAATGGAATTATTCTCACTTTCAATTCATTCCCGATTGATCCTGTCCATGTTTTCTTTTCTTATCGGCACGTTCTTTTCCTTTCTTGTTTTTCCATGGGACATTAAACCCTCAGGTCAGTATTTTAGGAAAAGCCGTCAGTGATTAGGAAAAAAGAGAAATTCTTCAAAACTGAATGAAACAAGAAAGAGGGGCAAATTGTGAAGGTGAGCAATGACTGTTGTCAGTATTTATGTGAGAGGCTTAACATAAGACAGAATACGTTTATATTATTTTCTTTTCTGGCGGCGTGTGGTGGGGGAGAGGGGGTATTTCTGTCAGGTAACGCTTGCCTGTTCAAGCGTCTGTGCAACTGAAACACGGATCAACTTCAAACTACCTGTCCACCTCATTTACATGTGTCGGAAGGCTTTGAAGAACGAGACATAACACAATAGACGCTATTCTTATTTAATGACATGTAAATGAGTGGTCGGGTATTCTGCAGTCTAGCCCAAAATACAAAGAAAAGTAAAAGAAAGGTTTGTTTCAGTGATGGGTTCTCTGCAGTCGTATAGGAAGTTCACCATGCACTGGATTTTGCAGGAGTATTTCCGTTCATTTCCAAAGAGAATACGTCAGAGAAATAACCTTAACCGTCCACTGTGGTAGAAGAGTTTAAAATGAAATCGCATAAACAAGATGAGCAACGTATCCAGCAAAATCAGCCTCTAATCAAATCATGTAGTCACCTGTATTATGGTGTAACTGCAATCACAAATTCGTCAGCGGAGAGAGGAAAGAGAGATTATGAAAAAGCTTAAAGTGAAACGCTCGAGACAGCGCTTCCTTTATTTTTCAATCTTAAGTTTTCGTTCCCGCGCCCGAAATGTCATGTTTAGAAACTCTTAACAGTAACCAATTTGCATTATTAAATCAGTTGATAAAAGCAAATTTCTCTAAAAATTGCCCTCTTTTTTCATTGTCATGGTTGAATTGTCCACAAACAACTTGATCAGTGTACCTTAAATCCATGTTATCCTTCAGGTCTGACATGTGCGCACGTGAATCTCTGCCATGCGTGAAAACCCTTAATATTTGCCTTTAATCACGTCACGTGACAGAGGATTGGGTAGAATGCATTTCTTTTATCATAAATTGTTTTCAGTCTTCTTCTTGCTGATCATTTTTGAAATTTTGATAACTCACAGTTAGAGACTAATTTGACACGAAGATCTACTGTCACCAACATTGTCACCGCGGTGCACGCTAAAGCATTTGAATTTTTTTTTTGTTTTATTTTGTTTTTGTTTTTTTTCACAGCCACGTCCTTCCAATGCACCGTGCTGGGATCTCCACTTATCTCCCAGGGACAATTATTGCACAGTACAAGTTTCACGACAAACGCTCACAAGAATTTATGCATCATACCACTCTAAGATTTACAGAGCCAGTCTTGTTTGAAATCGATTTATATGATTATTATTCAAGTGTCACGCACAATGATAGAGTCGGAGATTTGGTCCGCGTGAGTTCCTCGCATGATAGCGTGCCACTTAAAATAAGCTGGTGACGCAATCCTTTGTTTATTTCTCTCGATCACTACGCGGAAACTAAGCGGGTTTCTTGGAGTATTACTAACTTCTTCATCAAGCCTTCGGTTTCATCTCTGAGGAAAGGAGCAACTTGCAGTAGGACTTTCGTCTAACTATCAGCAAGACTAATTAATCACTGTGTCAGTCAAAATGTAAATCGTCGAGTTAAGATTTGTTTTATCAGAACATGAGCTTCCTAAAGTTGTAGAATTCAGTGGTTTACGAGTTCCGCATCAGTACGGAACTACTAAATTTGAGAAAGGTAAGTGCTATTTTGACGCTTCTTTACCCTCGCTTTTTGGACGGAACTGTTTTCGTTTCTCTTCTCTATTGCGAAATGTTGTGATAATCGCTCACTCAAGCCAAACAACATGTTATAAACAATTAATTTAAGTGTTGATGTACAGAGAACCAAACACCGCGAATGTCAATAATTGTGTAACTGTAGAGCGTTCCTTGAGAAAACAATGTTTCGAATCGCCAAAAGGAGCACCGAGGCGGTTATTAACGCAGTTGAATAGACAACGCTGTGACTAATAATTTCAGCTACACTACTCAACAGACACTGATATAGTGCACCATTAGGTTTTTTTTGCATGTTTCGGCCGAGCACCAGCGTACAATAATGAAGAAACACAGAGAAAAAACTGTTGCATTCTCGGTAATCGTTAGCAAGGCACACGACAAAAAGACATACCCAGAGCTTAGCAACCACTAGCAAACATCGTGGTTAGAACGGCGGCCAGAAAAAACCTGCCATAAAAAACCTCGTTGGGAAAAAGAGACAGGAAATCTGGGTAGGAACCAGGCCCAAGGTCACGTAACCTTCCTACTAGGCTATATGCATACTTACAAAAAAAATAAATAAATAAACTTAGCAATAGCGGAGAAGGTGTCGGCCTAGAATGATTGCCCACATGCAATCACAAGCTTTAATACTCATATCACTATACCCATAATGCATCTATACTCAAGGGCCCAGACCCTTGTCCTGTTGCTCTCGTGCCGCAGATATATTTAATTTCCGGCTTATTTGTTGGCACTCAAACGCCAGAAATTCCATATTTCAGCCACACTACTCAACAGACACTGATATAGTGAACCATTAGGTTTATTTTGCATGTTTCGGCCGAGCACCAGCGTACAATAATGAAGAAACACATAGAAGCCAAAGAAAGGGCTTGAAGAAGTAGACAATTGCTTAGGAGCTAAAAGCCTAAGGATTTAGAGACTGAAATTCTAGATGCAATATCATCTTTAACATAGCCGTCCTTGGCTGAAAAACTCTTCCATCGCCCATGCCTCTGAAAAACGCGATCACCCACTCCACTATTGGCAGCCTTGGAAGCCCCACCTTACTCAAATACTGTTGAAGAATGGAAACTGGACAAGCGCTGCCCCCTGAACTCGCGATAACAACTTCATCTCCTTGCCTAAGCTGATCAGTTTTACTCTTCTCAACCTTAATTATCATGTGGTCTTCAAGAAACTTTAAATGATTTCTTCATATTCTTGTGACTTCCTCCGACCTAAAAAATCCCCTTTTAGTGCCTAAAATTTTCTTGGCGGCATCCCGCACCCTGTTAACTAAAGGGTTATCCGTTGGGGATACAGGACCCGCTGACTCGTGAGCCCACTTGATACTATAAAAAGCAGTATCAACAGAGGCACTCGATCTGGTGGATTCTAAAACATGTTGTAAATAAACAGCAACGTGCATAGGATTAGCAGGGAAATACGACGGCTCCTGCTTGCGCAAGGCGAATTCCTTCCACTTCCTAAAGGCTCTGTCATACATGTTTACCGTCCCAGGAGCCCTCGCTAACAAAATGGTCGTCTGGAGCCTGGAGCTAAGGGACTGTAAATCTGGATCCTTAAACGAAGTATCTTTCCAGAGGCCCTCTTGGAAAATCTCTATACAGAAAAAGAAAACACGAAACAAAGGAGAAATCAGAAGCAACAAGATAACTTTTTGCGAGTATTAAGGTAAATAACGAACCTGAAAATAAAGCTGCTCCCATTTAATAGAATTCTGAGGAACTCCTGCAAATAATAACAAACAAATAATGGCAAACGTGAATTCAGACCGTGGAGTACCAAAAGACTCCGCTAACTGTGTACAAAAGACGCTAGCTGTTGCGACATATAGAACAACAGCCACTATCATAAGCGCAAAATCCTTCTTGATTTCTCCTCATAAATTTTTTTCAGGTCTGATCTTCGCTATTGCATAAATAGCGCTATCTACTGCGAGGATCGCACATCATACGCATCTAATACCGCAGTTTAAAATATATGAACTTCATATATTCATTGCATCTCATTTATCACTTTCACGGGTTTATTACGAATCAACTTAACGGCCTGCTCCCAGTTGGCTTGTTAGCTCAATTGGTAGAGCGCTGCACTAGTATCGAAGAGGTCAGTGGTTCGAGTCCCGTACAGGCCTGATTTTTTTCAGGTCTGATTTTCGCTATTGCATAAATAGCGCTATCTACTGCGAGGATCGCACATCATACGCATCTAATACCGCAGTTTAAAATATATGAACTTCATATATTCATTGCATCTCATATACCACTCTAAGATTTACAGAGCCAGTCTTGTTTGAAATCGATTTATATGATTATTATTCAAGTGTCACGCACACTGATAAAGTCAGAGATTTGGTCCGCGTGAGTTCCTCGCATGATAGCGTGCCACTTAAAATAAGCTGGTGACGCAATCCTTTGTTTCTTTCTCTCGATCACTACGCGGAAACTAAGCGGGTTTCTTGGAGTATTACCGAACTTCTTCATCAAGCCTTCGGTTTCATCTCTGAGGAAAGGAGCAACTTGCAGTAGGACTTTCGTCTAACTATCAGCAAGACTAATTAATCACTGTGTCAGTCAAAATGTAAATCGTCGAGTTAAGATTTGTTTTATCAGAACATGAGCTTTCTAAAGTTGTAGAATTCAGTGGTTTACGAGTTCCGCATCAGTACGGAACGACTAAATTTGAGAAAGGTAAGTGCTATTTTGACGTTTCTTACCTTCGCTTTTTGGGCGGAACTGTTTTCGTTTCTCTTCTCTATTGCGAAATGTGGCGATAATCGCTCACTGGAGCCAAACAACATGTTATAAACAATTAATTTAAGCGTTGATGTACAGAGAACCAAACACCGCAAATGTCAATAATTGTGTAACTGTAGAGCGTTCCTTGAGAAAACAATGTTTCGAATCGCCTAAAGGAACACCGAGGCGGTTATTAACGCAGTTGAATAGACAACGCTGTGACTAATATAATACTTTTGAGATGACGCAAAGAAGAGAAATTGGACGATAATTTCATCTCAATTCATCTCAATTCCTTTTCTATGGACTGGAACAACTAAAGAGTTTTTCCATTCAACAGGGAGTTCACCAGTTACGAGAGATAAATTAAAAAGATGACAAATAGACGGGGCTAATTCCAAAGCACATTTTTTAAGTTTATTGGTTTAATTATCTCAACCTTTTTACTCTCAAGATCTGATTGTAAATTCTCTCCTCTAGGTGTTACGCATTTCCATGTTAATTAGTTACGAGAATTTGATGTTAGATGCGCACTACCAGGTGTTCAGTTCTTATTACCAGTTTGCTGGATAATGTATGAATATAATGGGGAGAAGCTACGTGTTAATCACTTCTGGCAATATCAAGTAGGCGATTGGGATTAAATTGAGGTAAGGCCATTACGAGTTGAGAAGAGCGTCTAACGTCAAAGCTCCTGACATTTATTTAAAATGTAAATTTTGTACTTGCTCGATTCCGAACTTACTGTGGACGATAGATTACGAGTATATCTTTTCAGTGGGTGAACTCAGCCAATTTAGTACACAAGACAAGATCTTAGGCTTTTAAAAGTTTGTTTCTGTTTTGTATACACCGTTGTTTGACGGAGTGTTTCTGGAGAGTTGTTGTTTTGTGAGTAGTGACTTGTTTTAAGAAAATCAGACGCCCAGCATTGTATTTAAACTACACATCCCCATATTCCTGACAATAAATGAAAGCCACTGTTTCCCGCTGTTTATTTTTTTATTTATTTATTTATTTTTTTTTACGCGCCTGGCTTTTTGTTCGTTTCCAGTGACTTAGCACCTGACACATGCAAATACAAATTTAACCCATAGTTTATTTCTCCAACGGACACGTTGAGACCACCTCACCCCTTCCTTCCACCCTGCTCATGTATTGTTCCTCTTGTCTCTTAACCCTTTAACTCCCAACATCTGATCGTTAATTCTCCCCTTCAGCTGATACACATTTCCCTGTCAATTAGTTAGAATTTGGTGTTACCAGGGATGCTGCTTTCAGAGAGGTCCGCATTACCCATTGAAAATACTCGTACATGTGCTGATTAAAACGCTCCTAACTTTTGAAAAGTCGAAAACGAACAGGGGTTTTGCATATGTTTACCTATAAAGGTCTAAACTTAACAGCTGTGTCGAATAGAATTGTCAATCAGGTCCCAAATCCCAAAACTTAACGTCTAAATCAAGGTTATTTACGGCCATCGGCCGATGGCGATTTATAGGGATCAAAATATGCTAAAATTCGCCTATTCAAATATATTGAGACGAAAATTCTAACTTTCTTGGCAAACTAGACAGGTTTTTTAGCAATCTGATTCAAACCTCGTGGCGTAACTACGTGAATCAAATGTCTTACAATGTTACAAAGGATGCCTGTTATTCAATTTTTGAGACGTTGCGACGGCCCCTACGGATTGGGAAATAATTAGTGCCCCTAATGCAGTCAGAAGTTTATCTCGAATCAAAGGAATTATGAAAGGAGATATCGGGGGACTATAGTTGAATTAATGCCGATTTAATGCCAATGACAACGGGGAAGGGGGGGGGGGGGTGTGGGGGAAAGAGGAACTTATGAATATTACAGAGCTGAGAAAAACACAGAGTGAGTCTCAGTAGCCTGATGGTTAGTACACTAGACCCTGGTTATAGACCTGGCTTAAACCTGGTTATAGACCTGGTTAAACCTGGCCGTGTCAACGTGTTTGTGTTTTTGTGCAAGACATGACACTTTACTCTCACACTTGCTCTTTCTTGCGTATTATTTTTACATGTTAATTTGTTAGTTAACGTGTTTGTACGTTTCATTAGTTGTCACCCGGGCGGTGATGTGTACCTGCGGTTCATGTTTATATCGTTGCGTAATGTTACGTAAATTATGTCGAGTTATTTCGTGGGGTTTGTGTAGAAATGTAGTCCTGTGGATCAATGTTTATGTCTAGATTACTGTGATGTGGTCTGGCCTGTTTACTGGGAAGGGGGGGAGGGGGCATCTGTAAAAATTTCTCCTTTATTAATTGTAAACTGCCGCCGGCAGTCTGGAAAAGTCCCCCGCACAGTGTTGTAAAGCGCATTAGAGCATTTACATGGAAATGCGCTATAGAAATTGATCTATATTAAGAAGCAGTGTCCTGTTTTTTTTTTTTAAATGCCTGTAAAGTTATCCACTGTAAGATAAATATTTTTCTTTATGGTAAGTTATTTTTAAATTTTCGCTCGAGTACATTTTTCCATGGGGCACAGACAAATTTAATTCTGGAACAATCAAAATCTTCTCATCTCCCCAATTACTCCACCACACCCCGCCCCTCAGGGAATAAATAATGACCGGTCCCTTAGCAACCAAGCCACTGCAGTATAACATACTTAATTTTCAAAGGTTTACCTGGCAAACCAACCATCCAATATGACATCAAGAATCGGTTATATATCCTAGTCTTCTCGGATAGGGACGAATAAATGGAGGTCCCGTCTCCTGCAGGGTTGGGGGTAGGAGACGTTAATTCCCCATGCACGAGATTACTGTGTGATGGGTGTCCTCCCCTAGGGCGGGATGGGTGGGTTTGTTGGAGCTTAAACCTTGTAGGGGACCCATGTCCTATTGTTTCTGCTCCAGTACTTGGTACAAATCCTCAAATAAAAAAAAGATAAATGAATAAACATGGAGAAAGTGAGCCAGAGATCTTAACATTTAAGACAGAGACTGGTGTGTACCTAATTATTTTTATTGCCACTTAATTTCAGAACTTTTTGTATATTGCAACACATGGATGCGTTCTAAAGGAAAACCTGTAATATGTCTTTGAAAAAATACCAACTTTTAAAGGGGTTTTGCAAAAGCAACCTTAAATGGTAAACAGTTTCAATGAAGGAGAGGGAGAATCTTGATTGGCAGCAAGAGAGAAACCTATTATCTATGTGATTCTGGAACCCTCAGGATTAGCCTTTCAACCCCTAAAGGTGATTAGCATTAAAATTCTCCTTACAATATCATCCCTAAATCACACAAGAGTTAGGGTAATGATCACAAGCTATAGAAGCTTTCGATTCTTAAACAAATTCTTGGTATTTGCATCTTTAAAGAAGTGTATAGAGAACCGTATGGAGAATATGTATAATGATGTTAGGGTAGAAGGGTTCATATCATTTGTAAAAAAGAAATGACAATTCCTCTACATGTGTTTTTTTCTTCTTTGTTTCGATGACGGCTGATTAAAACTACCTTGAAGTTAATTAGCCGAATCCTCTCAGACTTTAAACTTTCTCTACAGGTTTGAATGCAACTAAGCCATGGAAATAATGGAAATGATTTACAATGTAAATCCCCTTGTATCAATATTTTTCTGCTAATCGAAACAGATTAACAAGTATTCATGTTTTAAATAAAAAAATTATTTTGATAATATTTTCTATTTTATATAATTTTTCAGATAAAAAAAAATTAAAAAAATCACATTTCAACACTACCACGAACGGCACAGCGAAGTCCCGAAAGACCTACTGAAACGTTTTAGCATTCTGAAAAAGTGTAGTAACAAGTTCGATTGTTTGGTGAACGAAATGCTTTTCATCAGAGACTTAAAACCCACTCTGAACGTGCAAAGCGATTCAATTCGCGCAAAAGTATTTGTTGAATTAGCTCGTAACATATTTATGCTAATTTAGTGTTACACCTTGCCACAAACTTTATTTTTATTTCTCCTTGACAATGGCGTCATGATGACACCGAAACGTCGGTTTTTATCGTTAGTTTTTGCTAGTCTTTGCATATCAACAAAAAAAATTAAAAAAATCACATTTCAATAGGTTTACCTGGCAAACCAACCATTGACATGTGTCTGAATGTAGACAGGGAAATTGACAAGGAGATTATTTTGACCTGGTTTTAAGTTGATCCAATCCCTAATTCTCCAAACTTACAAGATAAGAATTGTAAAACAGACAGTGAGGAGAATTACCAAGAAGATCCTAGGAGTGAAAGGGTTTACCATGTTACAGATACGGATGGATTATTTTACTTGGGTTAATTTAGCTGTAATGACTACGATAAGGAATGAAATGAATTAGTCAGGGAGCTTGAGTTTGCAAAGTCCCAAAACCGCCGGTATGAAGAAGAGCTTCGAATCGAGTTGTTTAGGAGGACATTAATGTTTTGTCACCTCTCCATTCCTTCTAACAAAGGAATTAATGAAAGGAGATATCGGGGGCCTATGATTTGGATATGATCAAGTTTATTACATTCACATACCAGCTAACTGTTAGCAAAAGCTAATAAAATGCCGTGGGGATAACTCTGCGATGAACTAGCATCCGATCCGGGGGGACTAGGATTACTCTTAGTCGCTTCATGCTGTGGAAACCGGGAGGAGCTTCGGCTAAATGTGTAACTAGGCCCGAGTATAGTTTTATAAATTTATATATATACATATATACATATATCGCAATTTAAGAGTCTTCGAGCCAACAGAGACGCCGTGCCAGAAGGATCCAAAAGGATTCGCAGTCCAAACTTCGACAAATAATAGAAGAAGTAATGTGGCACAAGAGGACGGGGACAACTTCGAGCGAAGGAAGACATATACTCAATTAAAAATCTAAAAAGTTTAATAAAAAACGTTTCGGTCCGAGACCTTCATCAGCTGATGAAGGACAGATAGAATTATAGCTAGCATACAGCGTGCTTCTGTCATGTGGTGTATTGTTAATTGTTAAGTGTTCATTGAGATAGTTCGGAGGAAAGCCATTTACGCGCTTACAAAAAATTGCACATTCGTTAATTTTACTCTGTTCATAAAAAGGTATCCATCCCAGCTTATTAGAAAGTGTCACAGATGGTGCTAGGCGGTCGGCATCTAAAATTATTTTAGCTGCGCGCTTCTGTAATTTCACGATTCTCCAAAGTGATTCCTTATCACATGATGACCAAATGACGTCAGCTTAGCTCATTACTGGGCGAATAATGGCATTATAGAACAACAACCGCTGTGTAAGTGACAGAAAGGCTCTGATTTTACTCAAATTAAAACACCTAAGCTCGCGGCAAGCTTATTGCAGAGCTTTTCAACATGACAATTAAATGAGAGTGAACATTCGATTGTTAAACCGAAGTGCTGCACCTTTTACATTTACGAGCCTATTGTCCTCAACTGTGACAACAAGTTCATATTGATCTTAGACGCCAGCCGCTTTCCGGTGATCGTTCAGACGTTGGACTTTGACTTAATGACTGGGAGTTTATATTAATTATTTGAGTCAGCCCAGTGACGTGTTTCATTGGCTATTTCTCTTCCACAGAAGGAAAACTTGAATTTGTATATGATTCTATCATTCAATCGAGTTTAAAAACGATTTCAATGAAATGGTTCTTGCGAAGAGCTCGAAGAATTTATCGAATCTAAATTCGTTTACACTGTCCAAGATGAGGATGGTGGGGACTGTTAGTGAACTGCGTTGGGCAGTAGCTCCATCGCGGTATTGAAGTTACTTCTCGTGACATTTAACTTCTATCTAAAAACTAAAACACTGCAAATTAAAAGCAGTAGAAGCGGTGAAGTAAGAGAGTTGTCTAAACGATAGCCTCCATTTGCGCGAAAATATGCAGGGATATTTGTTCGCAGACATAATCTGTTTCAAAACGAGAACAGTTTTCTAAGCGCACAGTTCGACGAAACTGAGCTTCGAGGAATATACAAGCATATTTTCGCGCCAAACAGAGGCTTTTGTGTTTATTATCCTTCAAATATTTTTCAACGCGCGCGAATAATGTTAACGAACAGCCTATCGTTTATGGCATGGGAAGTTCGCTTTTAAGTGTTCCCTGGTTCGACTCTTTGAAAAGAAAACAAAATGTCACTTCCACACAACACTCTCTCTTATTTTGAATTAAATTTTAGACGAATACTGACGGAAGGTTTACAAATCGGGGAATATCACTAACCTGGGGATAATCCCCAGTTTTAGCTGGGGCATGTTCGGTCACGTGATGTATTTGGAGCAGTCGCACGCGAGCAATTATATCTGATGGATAGTAATTGTTGAATATTGTGAGAAATGCCGCACCTTTGCTGTCGATTGAACATGATGGCGCTCGAGTAGCTAATGCCAAAATACAAAAGTTTTCCAGCTGATGACCTCGGTTTACAAAACATGGCTATCGACCATGAAAATCTATCGAAATTTCAAGATGGGAAATTGGATAAAAAGGAATTAAATAAACCAAAAATGGATGAAACTTGTACTAGGCATGTCGACAATGTCGAAGGCAGCATTTATTCTTGGCTGGGTAAGCCCTGTGAAAAACCACGTGAGAGAATCGACTCCCTACAGTTTGACTTAACCCTTTAACACTAAACATCTGATTGTTAATTCTCCTCTCTCGCTGCTATAGATTTTATCTGTAAATGAGTTATAAGAATTTGGTGCAAGATCAAGGTGACTTTTATTAATCGCAATGTTAAACTTTCAGTTCTTTCTCTCACACACTTCATTTCTTTCCGTTTTGCCACCAAAGAGATAAAAGGTGTAAATTATTTTCCTTCTCGAGCAAAAAGGCAGTGGAAATTCGAAAAAAAGATGTTAGAAATAAACGGCTTGTAAATTAGGTAAACTACCACCATTATCCTTAAATAGTGTGAAGATTGTTTAAAAAGTTTAATTTGAAACCGAATGTAAAAAGGAGGCTCAAATAAAAGATGTCGAAGGTTCTAACGTGCACGACTGACCTTGCTTCCTATTCGCTAACGCAATGACAGTTCTGACAAGTTGACTTCAAAATGGCTTTCTGGCTTTTCTGGGACTTCAAAATGGCTTTCTCACAATGGAAACAAACAATATTATTGCTGTTTTCTGGTTTTCCTATTTTTATTCAGTGATGCGATTCAAGGAAAATTCATTACCTGACTCGTGAATTCCGCGTTAAATTGCACATCGGTTTTCGCGTGCAATTTAACGCGAAATTCACGAGTCAGGTAATGAATTTTCCTTTAGAATTGCGAGTTGAAAACGAGGCTAAGTGATATTGTTTCGCATCTATGTAAACGTAACAATTTTAAGTAATGCTGTTTCTTTTCATTTTTTACTCATTTTTATTCGCTTCCCCACTCGTGCGATATCGATTTTCGCGTGCAATACGAATTGCATTACTCGACGCGGAATTCCCTCGTGAAAGCAATGAATTTTCCTATAGAATTGCCTTATAATTCTGTGGATGATTTGCTCTGACGAAGGGCTCAGTAACGCTCGAAACATCAGCTAGATAACCTTTAAAGTTTGACCAATTCAATTCAGTTGATAAAACCAAGGAGGAGAAGGGCCCTTAAAAATTGCACTGGCAACGTTTTTGGCATAATTTTTGCATTTCTTTCCCTGAAAAGTAGCACTGCTGACATAATCAGTGTATTTTTAGCTTTTTTTTGAAGGGAACATTAGCAGAGCCATAACCCGCTTGATCTCTAATATTGATTATCTTCAAGCTCGGTCCATGGTCCGATTCACTCTACTTTTAACGTCTAGCTTGGGAAAAGAAGGCTACTTGCACAACTGCATCGTTCGTAGAGGCCCAGAGGACTGTGCACACCGGAAGTGAAGATTGCGTTAGTTCCAGTTACCGTTTAATTTACACGGGCTACGAGATGGCGTCGAAGAGAAACGTGATGCCAACATTGTACATTTTGGCACGTACACCGCCAATAGTGTGGAATTAGGTAGGGTAACTAATTCTGTTTTATTAGAGCAAGTATGTATCTCAAAATAATTAAAGAGGATATTATGTTTTATTAACAATAAAAATATACTTTGGACTAGTGTTAAGTTTATTTGTGAAAGCTTACTTTGAGAAAAAGCGGCATAATTTTCAAATAGGAGCATAATTTCCAGCATATAAATATACATGAAAAACTGCGCTCGTCTGATTGGCTGAAAACGAGTACATTTTTCATGTAACACAAGTGCAAAGCTGTAGCACGAGTGCAAATTACAAATAGCATGCGCGGTCAAAATTTCCTCCGCTCGATCTCTCATGTAAATTATTAACAAGTAACAACATGATATCTCGTGCAATTTGGTGTAAATAGGCACTTGTAAATTGTTCAAAGACCACAAATTGCACACACCCCGTGTTCTATTTTGTTGTCTTTGAAAACTTATATCTGCTTATCAACACCAAATTGCATTCGAAATAAAGCTATTACCATACTGATATGGAAGAAAATCGAGCAATTCTTGTAGCATAATATGCTAAATTTATAAGCACAATCTAAAATGGCCTTGGACCCCAACGACACTGCACCACATCTTCAGAAATATAACCCTCTTTATTCCATTGGAAAATTGTAAGAACCAAGAAAAGGGAAAAATCAAATAAGGAAAAACCGAAAAAAAAAGAGAATCAGTAAGCATGTCTTTAAATACCTTATTCCAGTGTTTTGGTTATTTTTGTCTTTGACAGTTGAGAATGTCACAGGCATCATTGACTGGTTACCAGTCTATCCGCTCAGTGTAGTCTTGAAACATGGCGGATGTAAGAGTCGGCTGCGGTTGATCTCAACATTGAAAGATTTATTTGCTGTTTCTGAGCGAACGATTCTTGTCAAGGTAAAGTAATTCAAGCACCATACACATTTCTATTTGATTCTTGTAACTGGAAAATGTATCTGTTAGGCCTCGTCAGCGCTCTAAGGTGCGACCATTTTGGTCGCCATAGCGAGTGAAAATATTTTCACTCGCCATGGCGACAAAAATGGTCGCACCTTAGAGCGCTGACGAGGCCTAACAGATACATTTTCCAAAATATTTGGCGACTAATATTCTGGCGAAAGTCGTCAATTGGCGACCAACAGGTTAAAATAGAAATTTACTAGAAAAATGATCAACAATAGGATGAATTTAATCAATAGTACAAGTGGTAGCATCACCTGAGTTTCTCTTTTCGCCTCTCGTCGTTCAGAAACTCGACTGCGTTAAAAAATGGCCAATTCGATCGATTTGAAGGGGAAATTGGCAATGTTGCATGGTCTCAGCAGCTTTGTAATGTTGAAATAAATCGTTTTTGCTACTAGACAGTCTCTTCCTTTTCTTTCTCTTATGTACAGTAGCAAACCTAAGCGATAAAACGTGCCGTTCGGCGCATTAGCCAATCGTGTAATATATCATGAAGTGTCCTCCCCTTCTGTTTTTTTTTAGGGGGGGAGGGGAAGGAAGTGACTAAACTTTTCTTATGGTGACCATTTTACAATTGAAGGTGGCCAAACGGTGACTTTTTGAAAAGTTGAGCTTAGAGCGCTGCTCTTGTCTTAGTACATATTGGCATTTTTTAACCATCTGTTAATAATTTGGAGCCCATAAATATACTTTATATCTCTATATTCAGACAGTATTTTATGTGGGTTTACTAGTTCGTCGTCACTGTGTGAATTGAAGTTGACTGCAATTTTTTACTATTAGGTACTACAGTAACTGTACGTGCTTGTTGAAGGCATCTTCATACAATGTTTTTACATTTGGTAGTGCCTGACGTTGATTGACTGATTATCTTATTGATTAAAGGAAAAGAAAAAAAAGAAACCTGGCACGGCCAGGGCGCGAATCTGCGGACTCCAGAGGAATAGGTATATCCATAGTACCAGGTATGTAGAGCGAACAAAAAGGGAAGTTTTGGGCTCATCCTCGGCGTAAAAACCTGTGAAGCTCACAAGTGGCGTAAAACAAAGACAACAAAACATTTTAACAATAGTACACAGCAAAACAACACCTCATGAAACAAAGAAAGCCTAGTCAGGTTTTTACACTGAGGATGACCCAAGTCTTGTGATGAAATAAACTTGATGTACATTTATTACATGTATCCATGCTATAAGTTTCCTACCCTGTCCTGGCCATCAATTGACCAGTGCACAAACTGTGCTCCAACCAAGTCTGCATTGATGAGAGCTGTTTCATAAATCTTTGCATTTTACACCATATTGCTTTTTTTACAACAATACTCTACAACTACAGTAAACACCCGCATATAAGAACACATGATTTTGGAGGCCAGGCTGATCAGGTTCTTATTTATCGGGTGCTTAGTGAAAAATCAGCCTGAAGGTGTTCTTAAATTGTTCTTAAATTTTGTTGTTGGAATTCAGAACTGTAACAATGCAAAAAATTGCTTGAGATTAAATTAGCATATCTAATGACAAAGCAAATTAATAAATATCGTGACATTATTGTAACAATTAGCCTGCAAAAGAAAATCAACCTTATTACCAGTTAACTAGCGAACAGAACAAGAAAATACATCTAACATGAAGGGCATGTTAATGTCTTATCCATTTTATAAGAACATTTTATATTTCCAGGCTGATTTTGTTCTTATAAAAATGGTGCTTTATTTGCAAAATTTCAGCCTGATGTTCTTAATCCATGTGTTCTTATATGCGGGTGTTTACTGTATACAACAGTAGGCACATGCAGTCGTAGACTGCCAGTTATTGTTTGTGTTTTGTAATAGTACTTACCTTGTATATTAATTACAAGAATCTCTTTATAAAGGACATGTCTTCATGGCTTCTGTCATTCCATCAAATCCTTCTACAAAAGAAACCTCTAACTATGCCTGGCTCTGTCGCCTTCTTGTGGATATTGGATCTTGTGTTCTGAGGGAGATCTTTGACAGGATATGTCCACCAGGAAACCTTAACACAATTCTTGCTCATCCTCGGAACCATGCAGAATTACAAACGCTTAGAAAGAAGAGAGTCCTGAGTACCTTCCAGTGGCGCCAACTGTATCCTCCAATCAAATCTTCAGTCTCCTCAGGGAACTTTGACACATTTGTATTGCTACTTCTTCTGAGGAATATCTTTGGTGTAACTCTCCCTACTTCAGGCCATGATGTCTTTCCTCCATCAACAGACACCACTCCAGCAGCTGACATCACTCGCATCAAGATCCTCAGAGACAAAGTTTACAGCCATGTTACCAGTGGTTCACTTGATGATGCAACTTTCAGTTCCTACTGGAACCAGATCAAAGACACCTTTTTGGATATTGCAGGGCCTCCCTATCAGGATGCCATCAACGAAATTAAACTTGAGGATATGGATGCCAATCTTGAGGAAGACTACGGAGAGCTTCTAAGAGAGTGGTTGAAGGATGAAGACTGTATTGCAGACAAATTACATGAAGATGAAACAGTTAAAAGGGCCAGGAAGGAAGAGGACATGGAGGATCTTATTAACATTTCAGGGCAAAATTCAGGAATGGAAGGTGTGTGTGTAATTTTTTTGTTGATACCAACTGTTAAACTTACTCTACAGTGTGAACAGTCTTTGTCATATGGTTCATCAAAGGCAAGTCTGCTCTGGAGACTTAAAGATTTTTCCCTTTGGATTTAACCCTCACATGTAGATGCTTGAAAGTGACTATCGATATCATCTGCATGAAATGTCTCCTCACAATGTCCCTGAATCAAATATTCAGGTCAGGAGAGGAAAGGAAATGATCACCAACTAAAGAACTCCTGATTGTTAAAGAAATTCTCATCATTAGCACCTTAGGAAATTTAGGGAGAACGGTGTAGAGAATTTGCATGCTGATATGAGGGTGACATGGGTTTTAAAAGTAAACATGAAATTGTGACGTTACATTAAGTGACTGACGGGTGTTTTGAAATTTGGAAGAGTAACCTAATGTGTTTCAAAACTTGACTGCAAACATGTGAAAAACTGAATTTTACATGTTAGTGCATTTTTAGTCAAATCTTTTAGTGACTATGTTATTCTTTGGATTCTCAAAGCATGGTAAGAGGTTCAGTATTTAGTCTTTCCTTTTATAATTGGAGTTAAAAATGGTACCATGGTTTTTGGAGCATTAAACTCTTTACTGAGGTAGTAGAATTTTAACTTAACTTTTTATTTACCCTTTAACTCCTGTAAGTGACCAGGAAAGATTTTCTCCTTACAATAGCAATACAATGTCAAGCAGATGATTGATGAGATTAAAAAAAGTTATCAATTAGGAGATTATCAATTGATCCAATCCAAATTCTCCAAAATACATCATAAGAACTGTATAGCAGACAGTAAGGAGAACTGCTAAGAAGATCTTGGGAGTGAAAAGGTTTGGTCAAATCTGACAATTAGGTTTTCAGTGTTGTTGCTGGAAACATTTGTCATGTTACATGGATATGATTTTAAACAAGTCCTTCACCAACAATGTTTGGATGTATTTGCACTTGTGATCAAATTTATTATCAGTATGTACAATGATTTTGTTTAAAACTGCATTTTTCTTTTACAGAGACAGAAGTTAAGTGTGCTGAAAATGGATCAGCAGAGAAAGCCAAGGTCAGCTCACCAGAGCTCAGTATTGAAATTCCAAAGATGTGCGATCTTCCAGGAACCTCTTCAGCTTGGATCAATGTTGAACTCCCTGTTGATATTGTGTTATTAACAGTGGAGGACTTTGAGTTCTTAAGCTGCTTTGCCTACCTGAAGGAACCCTTTAAGAGTTACCACAACAGTATTGGCTATGTGTACTTTGGCTGCATGGGTGATGATCTAGGAAAAAAAATGAAAATCGCATTGATGAGGTGCTCCAAATGTCCTGATGTTCCTGGGGGCTCTTTGTCTGTGTCAAAAGATGCCATCTTACTCTTGAGACCCAAGGCTATTATTTCTGTTGGTGCCTGCAGTGGTTTGGACAGGAAAGAGGTCAACCTAGGAGATGTGGTTGTTTCAGCAAAGCTGATAACAGCTGCACACAAAACTCCTCCCAGCAGAGATATTGGTAACCTGATCAAACATGTGGCTGATGGGTGGAAGGCACCTTTACAAAATGCTGATGAATATAATGCCAAAGTGCACTGTGATGGAGTGTTTCTGAGTATCTCAGAGGCAAACAAGGACATGATTGGCCAACATCCTGAAGCAATTGCAGTTGAAATGGAAGGTGGAGGTGAGAATCATGTTAATTATGATGATTTATGAGTCAAAGATACAGTATTTGCAGATGTAGCAAGTGTTTTTAGAAAAGCTGTGCTAGAATTGTCCCAGCTTGCTCAAGAAACTTTACAGGAATTGTATATGCAAATTTGATTTTGTTTTAGGCTAGGGTTTGGTAGGAAGATGTTTTTGTAAGGGTGAAGGTGACAAATTAATTAATTTACAATTGATTTGCCCCTTCAGGATGTCATGAATTGTCAAAGTTGTGTCTTCTAAAAATGTAGAAAGTATCTTGCTGAATTGTTTGAGGCCTGGGGAGTAGAATCACAGTCCTTATTAACCCCTTAAGTCCCCAGACTGACCAAGACAGAATTTCTCCTTCCAAGATCAATATGATATCAAGCAGACAAGTAATAAGAATAGAACAAATATCAAGAAAGGGGTTATTAGTAGATCCAAAACCCAATTCTCCCAACCAACATTATAGGATAATTAGATCTAGGGAGTGAAAGAGTTAACTCTAATTGATAACATTTTGTCTCTTGAGAAATGTAAACTGAAAATTAATTTTACAGTCTTGGTGTACAAGTTTTCTTGTAAACATTGGTTGCACATGTAGGGACTTACACAAACCTCTTTCTGTGATGTGTATGTTTACCAGAAGCTAGAGTGTGAATCTGTGTGAACTTCAATTGAACAATAATTATCACAAGGATGCAAAGAAATAAGCTTATATGGTTAAGAGACATGTCAGTGTTAAGAGACATTCATGAATGTTTTTTTTCAGGAGTGTTTGCAGCAGCCCATGATTTTAAGACAGAATGGGTGGTAGTCAAGGGCATCAAAGACTTTGCAAATGAAAGGCAGTCTTCAAGTGAGAAATGGAAAAAAATTGCTTGTGTGATGGCGGCATCTGTTGTGGCCAACATTTTGAGTGATCCAGTCATATTCCAAGATTGGCCTCACTATAATGCAGGTATTTCTATCTCAATCTTTTTTTCAAGGGATAGATGTGATTTAGATCTTATAAGTTCCCACAGCATAAACTTCTATGGATTGTAATCAGAATGAGTCATTCAGTAACAGTTTAAAAAATAGGAAATCAATCAAGTTACACTAATTTTGATTCCCATAAGTTGAACATGGTTTCTTTACACCTTTACACCCTGATATCCGTATTCATATTCTCCATACTTTTTTCTATACATTTATTTGGGAACTGACAAGTAGAATTCATTCGACAATCAAAGCTTCCTAGTTTGCCAATAATTTCCTCTATTCCCATCATCTTTATGAATGACTCAGCAGTATTACTGTAATGAAAAAATAGATGCAGGCCACTCAAAGGATTTAATTAAAATTACTGTAAGTGTTAGGGAGAAACTTTTGGTTACATTGAGGGATGTAACAATGGATAACAATTCATTCTGTGAGTGAGGAGAAAACCTGTATTCTGTAGTTAGTGTGGTTTATATAACACAGCCAAAATATGGAGAACTAACAGAGGCTTATGACATCTACAAAAGAGATTTGATGTGATTTGAAATATATTCCAGGGCCAATTTCCAACACATCAAATTGTTTTCACACGTTTTACTCCCCTGATCTCATTAGAAATTCTCTCTACTGTCTGCCATTACTTCTTATGATGTTCCTTTAAATAGATTGGTGTGAGATCAATTTTTAATCCCTTATTGATATTTATTTTCGTTCTCATCACTTGTCTGGTTGATACTGTATTGATATTGTAAGAAGAAATTCGGTCTTGGTCACTCATGATATTTTTTAAAGGATTAAACTAATAAAGAAGACTTATTGAGTGATATGTGTACAACTGTATTTTGATGTTGGAACTTTTTGGAATGGGAAGGAAAGTGATGGATGCCAGCTCACATATTTATGTTTTTTTTCAACCTTTTTCTTGGAACTTAAAATTGATATCACGTTGGTTTTATACCATTAATTTTTAAGTGAATGTCTTAAGAACAAATTGGTTTAACATTTTCACTCCTACGATTCCTTTAGTAATTATTGTCTTCACTGTCTGCCACATAATTCTTATGATGTTACATTGAAAAACTTTTTGTTGGGTCAACCAACAATCCCCTTGTTAATATATTTCTTAGTTCCCATCACTTGTCTGCTTGATGTTGTATTGATATTGTTAGGAGAAATTCTGTCTTGGTCACTTGTGGGAATTAATGGGTTAAACTGACAACATTGTTTTTGTTTCTTGAATAATTTAGGTGCCAGTGAATTACCTGTTCAAGGTAAGTTCCACATGTTCTCATGATTGAAATACTTGTAGCCTTAGTGATGTTTATTGCTCACTACATACAGTAGTTATATAATGATTAGTGAATCATAGAATGCGTCAGACTTTCAGAATTGCTTCCTTCCTACTGTGTCAGACTAAAATTAATTTGTAGATTAGGCTTAGCAGCCCTTTCCATTGAACAGACTTCATTTCTTCACATTTTGCCACTCTGAAAGGTTTGCACAAACTAGTACGTAATTTTTCACTGCCTGCTTAACTTGGTGATGTCAAGGTGGCTGAACACAGTTTTCGCGCGCGCTTTTGCTGATGCAACTGAGTGCATGCCCAAGGATTGTGAGAAACAAACATGCCGTCAATGGAGCATTCATTTTATTCACTCAACACGTACCCAAACCATCTGTGCTATTTTCTATACTTGTACTTGCTTTACTATACTTGTACATTTCAGTACCAATCATTATTATAACATAACCAAAGTCAAGCGAATTCATTACGCACATCGCTGAATGTAGCAACGCTCCGCCTTGAAACGGTTTTTAACCAGATTTTTCACCTCGACTTTACTCCCAAACTAGATGAGAACGGAACCAATTGTCAAAGCATCTGTCTGTTTCAATATCTGTCGTTCGATGATGTAAATATTTCTCTAAGAGCCTGGGACTATTCAGGCAAATAGGTTAACTTAACCAGGGCAATAGAAAGACTAATATGTTGACAATTTTGTTGCCAATTGCAGACTTAGACTTTCCCATGAAGTTAGGTAAACTTCAAAACTTAAAAAAATGGCTTTAAAGTATTCAGATTCAAAAATCTTCTCTTAACTCCACCTCGGCGGCCTTCTTGATCTCCAAAGTAGCGGCTAAGTCGGAACGCTGTTCTAATTACAAATTGGTGTTTTAGGTTAAGTGTATCCATTACCTAAAGATCCCGGATTGGACACGAATAAGAAAAAGAAATCTGCTTTAGCGTAAACCAGATCAGAGATATCGTGCCCTTGAGAGATCCTCACTGACTTATATTTAAACTCAAGGGAGTGCTTCTTACCAGAGATTCTGAATTAGGAAAATCTGGTTTTTCAAAATTGACGGAAATATCAATTTCTGAAATTAGTTGCGAGGGGTCTTAAGTGTGATGGAGTCTGAGAAATGTAGATTTTTCCATCTTTCATTGCTGTTAGCGACTTAACAGGACCGGTTAAGCGTCCTGAATAATACGTCACGCAACCCTTGTCAACCTACTCTGACAACACTCCACTCCCCTCTCAAGGATAACTTTTTCATAAAATTCATTGTTGTTGTTACCAACCTTGTCAAGCGAAAGGGGGAGGGAAAGATTTGTTAACAATTATTACGAATTACAACCTACCATTAATTTTCTTTCGATTTTATTGGATACCAAAGTTAACAGGCAATAACTTCCGTCTGCGTCGATATTTGTCCTCTGATTCTTTCCGTCAGAAAGAAAGAAAGCTAGTGGGAAAAAAAGCCTCCTCCAAAGTTTTCTCTTATCATCTCTGTTTCTTTTTTTTACACAGAAGAAAAACAAACTCGTTTTGTTGAGTCCAGTGATAGTTGTATTAAAAAGCTGGTCGCATATACTCATCCGCCGTCAGATCAACTGTGGCTTTTTAAAGAGCGGTTTTTGCGCGATATGAAAAGTAAGAGTTACATAAATAAACTAAACTCTTTTCTGGTTTGCTGGCTGATAATGTTCGTGGCTCGGAGACTGTCCTAATGATGATACATTTTCCCTCGAAACTTCGCTTCTGGGTCTTGTAACATAGACTGAGGGGAAAGTTACCAAATGCCGATTGGCTCAGACAGAAGGCAATTTTAAATTAATTTTGGTAGTTTCCCCAGGCAAGTACCAAAATTTAGAAAACGTTAAAATAGGTTACCTTTGCCTTAAACTTTTGATATCATTGCTGGCAAATGTTTTTCAACAGGGCTGCTTTCATTTCTTTGACTTTGTTGTACAAAAATAAAGCTAAGTGAAAACTGAAATGGCTTTCCACGAACGTGCGTAACAGCATGCGTTATTGATCTTCTTATTAGATTTCTGAAAGCACGCGTGAAATTAATCCTTAATTTTACTCGGCTCTACGAGGAATAACGCTTTAACGAAGCAACCTTTCTATCCTTTGGACAGGGATCGATTTCTCAACTGATAGACACAATAGTCACTTTTCAAGCACACAGCTCTGTGTTAGTTAATGTCCCTGTGCTGAATTCGATAGAAAGTATTTAAACTGCATTTACTCGTGTTCACATAATTAATAAGATATCTTCCTTCCCCTTTTGTTTAGCCGTAAGTCCCTACACAACAGCTTTAAAAGTTCAACCCTGTGGAGTAAGAATTCAGTAAAGTACACAAAGTGTTCTCCTCGTGTTCTTGTTATTTATTAAATATTTTCCCTTTCTTATCCTTCAGCCATAACTGCTTACACTACAGCTTTAAAGACTTCCATTACAGACCAAACGGAGTTCCAACCCAAACTGCTAGCCTCTCACACCATTTCCAACGCGAAAACGGATGAAATATTCACTAATCTTCTCATACAACATGGAAGAAAACGCCTCACCAGGAATGACGAGACCTATTCAAGGAGTGAAGACCTTGAGTATTTCGGAAAAGTCAGCGGTACTCCAGTTAAGCACTGTGATGAAATATTTCTTGGCACGAGTAATGATCAGAAGAATCCTAATTCTATTCTTGTCGTTGGAAAAGCAGGGATTGGAAAATCTCTGTTTTGCCAAAAGCTGATTCGCGATTGGGCCAAGAACAATTTATTTCAAGCAAGAGAAAACATTAAAATTCCAAATTTCAAATTTGCCTATTTGGTTACTTTCCGTCAATTGAATTTGCTGAAGAAAAAGCGTGTGACCCTCAGAGAAATCTTAAACTTTTCTTCAATATTAGATGACCTTACATTTGAGTATATTGTAAACCATCCCGAAGAAGTTTTGATTATCCTTGACGGCTATGATGAGTATTCCCATCAAGATTATATCACTGGAAACTCGGGGAAAGAATATCAGAATGACGCTAGATGTAAAATGCCGGTGGCCGCATTATGTTCAAAACTCATCAAGGCAGAGATACTGAAAGGTTGTGTCGTTGTTGTAACCTCGCGGCCTGATGAATCGGATAAGCTGGGAGGAATCCGTTTTAAACGGTACGTAGAAATTGTGGGATTTTCTTCACAACAGGTTAAAGAATACATTGAAAAGTACTTCAAGGAAAACGAAAATATGAAGACCGCTGTGCTTGAACATGTCATGAAGAATGAGAACCTAGTCAGTTTTGCTCATATTCCTATGCTCTGTTATCTGTTGTGCTTTGAGATGGAGTATACTCTAAACGAAACAAGAAATCCTCGTGACCTTCCTGTCTCAACAACCGACATTTACACAAAACTTATTGATATTTTTGAACTTAAGCACTGCTCTGAGTCAGAATACAGACGCAAAGAAATTCCTAACAAATTCAAGCCTCCTCCGGTCATTAAAACCACATTAGAGAAATTATCAAAACTAGCGGCAAAACTTCTCCTTGAAAGGAAACCAACTTTTGATGAAAGCGAAATAGAAGGCGGTTTTGAGTTGGAAGAAGTCAACAAACTGAAAGGTAGCGGTCTTCTTTACTGTGGTCAGCCTTACAGGACTGGTTCGATCAGAACCACGAAACACTTCAGCTTCACACATCTCACTGTCCAAGAATTCTTAGCCGCCCATTGGTTTGTAAAGGAAAATTGTATTCCAGTCGAGAAATGCTCTGAAATGGTTTTCCAATTCATGGCTGGCATTTTGTCAAGTGAGGGAAAAGAGGAACTGATGGAAAAGTTGTTGACCAGTAGTCAAGTTTCAGGGAATGATACTGGATTACTCAGAGCAAAGTGTCTGAGTGAGTATCAAGACAAAGAATTCGCTAAAGCGTTTATCAGGAATCGTCCGCAAGCGTTCAGTAGTTCAGACGGCCACATGTCTTTTTTTTTTCTATCAGATATTGACTGCATTGCATTATCATTTGTATTGGACATTATCAGTGAACTAAACAAAGAGGAAGCCAGAGATGCACAAGACAAATGTTCTGATAAGTTCGTCCCAGTTAAGAGGTTGGAGCTTTTAGATTCCCGCCTAACAATGTCTGGAATACAACGAGTCTGTAATTCACTGATCAATGAACACTCTCTTGTGTCTGAATTGATTATAGAAGGATTATTCGTGAATAATAAGATCACTGATACTAGGAGGATTATAGGAGGACCATTCAGGAGAGGACTATCAGTCACTGATACCGATGTTACCAGTCTATGTGAAGCTTTACAGCATCCAAGCTGTAAGCTAACCACATTATATCTGTGTGATAGTGAGATCACTGATAACGGTGTTGCCAGTCTATGTGAAGCTTTACAGCATCCAAGCTGTAAGCTAACCACACTAAATCTGAGTCTTGCTGAGATCACTGATACCGGTGTTGCCAGTCTATGTGAAGCTTTACAGCATCCAAGCTGTAAGCTAACCACACTAAATCTGAGTCTTGCTGAGATCACTGATACCAGTGTTGCCAGTCTATGTGAAGCTTTACAGCATCCAAGCTGTAAGCTAACCACACTAAATCTGAGTCTTGCTCTGATCACTGATACCGGTGTTGCCAGTCTATGTGAAGCTTTACAGCATCCAAGCTGTAAGCTAACCACACTAAATCTGAGTCTTGCTGAGATCACTGATACCGGTGTTGCCAGTCTATGTGAAGCTTTACAGCATCCAAGCTGTAAGCTAACCACACTAAATCTGAGTGATAATGAGATCACTGATACCGGTGTTGCCAGTCTATGTGAAGCTTTACAGCATCCAAGCTGTAAGCTAACCACACTAAATCTGATTTGTAATAAGATCACTGATACCGGTGTTGCCAGTCTATGTGAAGCTTTACAGCATCCAAGCTGTAAGCTAACCACACTAAATCTGAGTGATAATGAGATCACTGATACCGGTGTTGCCAGTCTATGTGAAGCTTTACAGCATCCAAGCTGTAAGCTAACCACACTAAATCTGAGTGATAATAAGATCACTGATACCGGTGTTGCCAGTCTATGTGAAGCTTTACAGAATCCAAGCTGTACGCTAACCAGACTAGATATTGAGTGTAATGATTGTATTAGTAAGTTGAAAAAAGAATCTCTTCAAGCCATAGTGGACAAATACAGACCAGGTTTTGAACTTACAATTTAGAAATATAGCTATTTAAAGCACGTTCTGTAAAAGTGGGAAGCAGCGTCAAACTAATCTACATCATTAGCTTACAAGAGATCTCGCCAATTTATTTTAATGATCTTAATTTTAAGCTTAATCTTGAGAATGGAACAGTTACGAAATGGTTGGAAACAAAATATTTTGAATCATTACTGATCATAGTAGAACTTTATGGTAAAAGTCTCTCGTGAAAGCAGCTTTAAGCCTGAAAACGTTAATACTTTTTGTGGACTTGATTGTTTATTATTATAGGTACTTAAAGTAACTTTTGTAGGTCTTTTTTTCTGGGTCAACGAGAGTTACAAAGTACTTGAACTGTTATAGCTTAATGTGAGTGAAATAAAACGATGGTTGTAAATAGAATCGCATTGAATAAAGAATTTGTTGATAGGTTGCTCGCTGGGAATATATTGCTTCGTATACGTTTGGTTTGTCGGTTTAATTGCCTGAACCTTTTTACTCTCAAGATCTGATTGTAAATTCTCCCCTCTAGTTGATACATATTTCCTAGTCAATTAATTACGAGAATTTGGTGTTAGATTTGTAGTACTTAGTGTTAAATTCTCATTACCTGTTTGCCAGATAATATATGGATATCACAGGGAGAAGTTACATGTTAATCACTTCTGGCATTTTCTGAAAAAAGGCTTGTTTTCTTGCACTTACTCGATTTCGAACTCATTCTTGAGCCATTCTTGAACCGAGCCAATTATTGCAAAGATAGGTTGCGGGATTAAATTTTTTATTGCGTGAACCAAGCAAATTTATCGTACAGGTTTATGCCTTCAGTACTTTTTCGTTTTTCCATGCACCGTTTTAGGAAGTAAAACCGAAGGAGAGTGCAGATCACGGTTAAGTTGTTAAAGTGAGCGCTAACAGGAAGTTTTAATTATTTAATACAAAAATCGCTCTCTAGGCCATGGTGACACAGACTTCAGATTCCACGTTGCCCTGTATATGCTACGTAATAGATTGCAGATTACGTCAAAATGTGGAAAGGAAAAAAAGTTAGCACACTAGGCTCAGTCGAGTGTGTCACTAGCGGATGTGAGAACCGCTTCCAAAGGCCTTTGCCCTTAGTTCCCACCTCAGGCTCCACCCCTCCACCCAATTAAGTTAGTGACGAGCTTTTGTTCGGCTTAGATAACAATCAAGTATGCTGCATGGTCCTGGTCGATTATCTAAAGGCTTTCGACATGATGGACCATAAGCTATTGTTGCGCAAGTTGGAGCTGTACGGTATAGTCACCCGGGAGCTTGCCTGGTGTCACTCTTATTTGTCGGATCGGACGCAAATTGTCCGTGTAAATTGGAGTGAGTCAAGCGAAGCTTTGATGTTGCATGGAGTCCCCCAGGGCAGTATTTTAGATCCTTTATTTTTCATTTTGTTTATTAACGAATTGCCCTTGTATAAAAGTGCTCAGTTGGACCTTTACGCAGACGATATGGCTGTCAACGCTTTTGCGGATGTGAAAAACTTAGCCAACTTAAGTTCCTCACTAAATAAGTCTGTCTCTGAAATTCAATTTTGCGCTTCAGCAAATAACCTCCCCTTAAATGAAGACAAGACTAAAGTACTCACGATCACTGGGAAAAGATGTGTGGCTGACATAAATGGAAGTGACATAGTTGTTACTGTAAACGGAAAACAGCTCAATAATGTGGATTGTGCTACCTTATTAGGAGTAGAAATTGACAGCAAATTGTCATTTAATGAACATATTGAGAAAGTATGTAAAAAGATGGCCTCTAGAATCGCAATACTGCGTAACATTCGAGCCTGTTTACCTCTTAAACAGCGACTTCAGTTTTATAATAGCATTATTCGCCCTGTTATGTCTTACGCCAATGTGGTTTGGGCAAATTGCGACAAAGAGTCGCTTTATTGGGTCTTAAGATTGCAAAAACGTGCGGCACGAGTTATTTCTTATGGCGATCGCACGACACCATCAGTTGCTTTGTTTAACAAGCTAGGTTGGATTCCGTTTTATGAGCAACATAAGATAGGTCAATGCATAATAAGGTATAAGCGAATTAATGGGCGTTTGCCGAATTATCTTAATGAACACCTAATTTTGAATAATAAGTGGCACTCCCGCAACACTAGATATTCAAGCATTACTGCTGTTTGTCCTAAATACAAAAGAGAATCAGAGAGAGGACGCTCTTTCGCTGTTTCGGCTACAAGACTGTGGAATAGTACTGAAATTAGGAAACTAGATTCTAAAGCCTGTTTTAAAAAGAACATGTTTGCCAAGATTTTTAAGGAACAACAATGTTTGCATCATTTTACTATTTAATAATATCTTCTTAATTGAATCTTGTCTTATTTCAAATGCTTATTTTAAATGTTTACATATTTTAGCTTAAATGTTTATCCGATTATATAGTTGTGTAATCTGTGAGGGCCACAAGTTTATAAGCCTCTGGCTATTAAGTGCTACCCTCTTTAAATAAAGGCTTTCATTCATTCGTTCATTCATTCATTCATTCATTCATTCACCCCCAACAAAGGGAAAGGCCCTGGGAACGAGGTTGACTGATGTGACTGTAAATAATGGCATAAGAGTGGCCTAATGCAATTATTCTCAATTTGAATTCATTCCCGATCGATCCTGTTCATGTTTTCTTTTCTTGTCGGCACGTTCTTTTCCTTTCTTGATTTTTCCATGGGACATTAAACCCTCAGGTCAGTATTTTAGGAAAAGCCGTCAGTGATTAGGAAAAAAGAGAAATTCTTCAATACTGAATGAAACAAGAAAGAGGGGCAAAATGTGAGGGCGAGCAATGACTGTTGTCAGTATTTATGTGAGAGGCTTAACATAAGACAGAATACGTCTATATTATTTTCTTTTCTGGCGGCGTGTGGTGGGGGAAAAGCCGTCAGTGATTAGGAAAAAAGAGAAATTCTTCAAAACTGAATGAAACAAGAAAGAGGGGAAAAATGTGAGGGCGAGCAATGACTGTTGTCAGTATTTATGTCAGAGGCTTAACATAAGACAGAATACGTTTATATTATTTTCTTTTCTGGCGGTGTGTGGTGGGGGAGAGGGGGTATTTCTGTCAGGTAACGCTTGCCTGTTCAAGCGTCTGTACGGATCAACTTCAAACTACCTGTCCACCTCATTTTCACGTGTCACGAGGCTTTGAAGAACGAGGCATAACACAATAGACGCTATTCTTATTTAATGACATGTAAATGAGTGGTCGGGTATTCTGCAGTTTAGCCCAAAATACAAAGAAAAGTACAAGAACAGTTTGTTTCAGTGATGGGTTCTTTGCAGTCGTTTAGGAGATTCACCATCCACTGGATTTTGCAGGAGTATTTCCGTTCATTTCCAAAGAGAATACGTCAGAGAAATAACCTTAACCGTCCACTGTGGTAGAAGAGTTTAAAATGAAATCGCATAAACAAGATGAGCAACGTATCCAACAAAATCAGCCTCTAATTAAATCATGTGGTCACCTGTATTATGGTGTAACTGCAATCACAAATTCATCAGCGGAGAGAGGAAAGAGAGATTATAAAAAAACTTTAAGTGAAACGCTCGAGACAGCGCTTCCTTTATTTTTCAATCTTGATTTTTCGTTCCCGCGCCCGAAATGTCATGTTTAGAAACTCTTAACAGTGGCCAATTTGCATTATTAAATCAGTTGATAAAAGCAAATTTCTTTAAAATTGCCCTCTTTTTTCATTGTCATGGTTGAATTGTGCACAAACAACTTGATCAGTGTACCTTAAATCCATGTTATCCTCCAGGTCTGACATGTGCGCACGTGAATCTCTGCCATGAGTGAAAACCCTTAATATTTGCCTTTAATCACGTCACGTGACAGAGGATTGGGTAGAATGCATTTCTTTTATCATAAATTGTTTTCATTCTTTTTCTTGCTGATCATTTTTGAAATTTTGATAACTCACAGTTACAGACTAATTTGACACGAAGATCTACTGTCACCAACATTGTCACCGCGGTGCTCGCTAAAGCATTTGAATTTTTTTTGTTTTATTTTGTTTGTTTGTTTTTTTTTTTATCACAGCCACGTCCTTCCAATGCATCGTGCTGGGATCTCCACTTATCTCCGAGGTACAATTATTGGACAGTACAAGTTTCACGACAAACGCTCACAAGAATTTATGCATCATACCACTTTAAGATTTACAGAGCCAGTCTTGTTTGAAATCGATTTATATGATTATCATTCAAGTGTCAAGCACACTGATAGAGTCAGAGATTTGGTCCGCGTGAGTTCCTCGCATGATAGCGTACCACTTAAAATAAGCTGGTGACGCAATCCTTTGTTTCTTTCTCTGGATCACTACGCGGAAACTAAGCGGGTCTCTTGGAGTATTACTAACTTCTTCAAGCCATCGGTTTCATCTCTGAGGAAAGGAGGAACTTGCAGTAGGACTTTCGTCTAACTATCAGCAAGACTAATTAATCACTGTGTCAGTCAAAATGTAAATCGTCGAGTTAAGATTTGTTTTATTAGAAGATGAGCTTGCTAAAGTTGTAGAATTCAGTGGTTTACGAGTTCCGCATAAGTACGGGACGACTAAATTTGAGAAAGGTAAGTACTATTTTGACGTTTCTTTACCTTCGCTTTTTGGGCGGAACTGTTTTCGTTTCTCTTCTCTATTGCGAATGTGGCGATAATCGCTCATTGGAGCCAAACAACATGTTATAAACAATTAATTGTAGCGTTGATGTACAGAGAACCAAACGCCGCGAATTGTGTAACTGTAGAGCGTTCCTTGAGAAAACCATGTTGCGAATCGTCATAAAGAGTACCGAGGCACATTTTTTAAGTTTATTGGTTTAATTACCTCAACCTTTTTACTCTCAAGATCTGATTGTAAATTCTTTCCTCTAGGTGTTACGCATTTCCTTGTTAATTAGCTACGATAATTTGATATTAGATGCGCACTACCAGGTGTTAAATTCTTATTACCAGTTTGCTGGATAATGTATGAATATAATGGGGAGAAGTTACGTGTTACTCACTTCTGGAAATATCAAGTAGGCGATTGGTGAAATAAAACGATTTATTCACTAAACGCAACGAAAAACTTTGACATTACAATTCATTCCGATTATCTCAACCCGAACGTCGAGCTTACGTTTCTGCAATACGTCATAAACTCGCACACAGTCTCCATTCACTTGGACCCAGTGTCCACTCACTCAATACGGAACGCCTTACACATATTGAAAACAAAGCAACACGGAACATAAATTTTCAGCTCGGAACAATTGGGATTAAATTAAGGTAAGGCCATTACGAGCTGAGAAGAGCTTCTAACGTCAAAGCTCCTGACATGTATTTAAAATGTAAATTTTGTACTTGGTCGATTCCGAACTTACTGTGGACGATAGACTACGAGTATATCTCTTCAGTGGGTGAACTCAGCCAATTTAGTACACAAGACAAGATCTTAGGCTTTTAAAAGTTTGTTTCTGTTTTGTATACACCGTTGTTTGACGGAGTGTTTCTGGATAAGAGAGTAGTTGTTTTGTGAGGAGTGACTTGCTTTAAGAAAATCAGACGCCCACCATTGTATTTAAACTACATATCCCCATATCCCTGACAATAAATGAAAGCCACTGTTTCCCGCTGATTTTTTTTTTTTTAGTTTTTACGCGCCTGGCTTTTTGTTTGTTTCCAGTGACAGCACCTGACACATGCAAATACAAATTTAACCCATAGTTTATTTCTCCAACGGACACGTTGAGACCACCTCACCCCTCCCTTCCACCCTGCTCATGTATTGTGGTGAGCGTTTCAACAGGCTTGTTCCTCTTGTCTCTTAACCCTTTAACTCCCAAGATCTGATCGTTAATTCTCCCCTCCAGCTGATACACATTTTCCTATCAATTAGTTAGAATTTGGTGTTACCAGGGATGCTGCTTTCGGAGAGGTCCGCATTATCCATTAAAAATACTTGTACATGTGCTGATTAAAACGCTCATAACTTTTGAAAAGTCGAAAAAGAACAGGGGTTTTGCATATGTTTACCTATAAAGGTCTAAACTTAACAGCTGTGTCGAATAGAATTGTCAATCAGGTCCCAAATCCCAAAACTTAACGTCTAAATCAAGGTTATTTACGGCTATCGGCCGATGGCGATTTATAGGGATGAAAATATCTTAAAATTCGCCTATTCAAATATATTGGGAGGGAACTTCCAACTTTCTTGGCAAACTAGACAGGTTTTTTAGCAATCTGATTCAAATTTCGTGGCCTAACTACGTGAATCAAATGTCTTACAATTTTACAAAGGATGCCTTTTAGTCAGTTTTTGAGACGTTGCGACGGACCCTACGGATTAGGAAATAATTAGAGCCCCTAATGCAGTAAGAAATCTATTTCGAATCAAATCAAATCTAGTTTTAATTAGCTCGGTCCTAAGTTAAGTCTTTCAGGTGACAGCTAGAGTTTCAGTCAAAATTATTTTTGGCGCGAAATTGACCGGGTGGAAATAAGAGACAACCTCTTCAATGGTTAACCATCTTGTAAAAGCGAATGGATTATTTTACCTGAAATAGTCAGCTTCATGGCCAAACAATCGCTGACAACAATAGGAAATGAAATTAATTAGTCAAGGAGATCTTTAGCTTGCAAAATCCCAAAACCGGAAATATGTAGGACAGCTTCGAATTGCTAACGAAGAGAAACAATGTCTTGTCACCTCTCTGCGCCTTTTAACAAAGGAATTATGAAAGGAGATATCGGGGGACTATAGATGAATTAATGCCGATTTAATGCCAATGACAACGGGGAGGGGGGTATGGGGGAAAGAGGAACTTATGAATATTACAGAGCTGAGAAAAACACAGAGTGAGTCTCAGTAGCCTGATGGTTAGTACACTAGACCCCGGGTATAGAGGTCTGGGTTCTAAACCTGGCCGTGTCAACGTGTTTGTGTTTTTGGGCAAGACATGACACTTTACTCTCACACTTGTTGTTTCTTGCGTATTACTTTTACATGTTAATTTGTCAGTTAACTTGTTTGTACGTTTCATTAGTTGTCACCCGGGCGGCGATGTGTACCTGCGGTTCATGTTTATATCGTTGCGTAAAGTTACATAAATTATGTCGAGTTATTTCATGGGTTTGTGTAGAAATGTAGTCCTGTGGATCAGTGTTTATGTCTACTCTATAAGAAGCAGTGTCCTGTTTTTTTTTTTTTTAAATACCTGTAAAGTTATCCACTGTAAGGTAAATATTTTTCTTTATAGTAAGTTATTTGTAAGTTTTCGTTCGAGTACATTTTTCCATGGGGCACAGACAAATTTAATTCTGGAACAATCAAAATCTTCTCATCTCCCCAATTACTCCACCCCACCCCACCCCTCAGGGAATAAATAATGACCAGTCCCTTAGCAACCAAGCCACTGCAGTACAACATACTTAGACACCACAATATGCGGTACAAACCTATATTGTTGTAGACTGTTGGAGTAATCATTATGATAATAATGATTATATCGACAGGTCAACCATCAGCAACACTATATCACAATTTTTTATATCTTGGTATTCAATGTAAAGTTTGTTGTTTTACTGAAACTCGTACTGTTTTTTTTTTTTTTTTTTTTTTTTTCTGTTCCACACACTTATCTCAGAACTTTACATCCCAACATCAGCATTACTTTATATATTTCCCATGGTATTGACGAGAAGGATTTAGTTTAAAATGCAATCATTTCCATAATTCTCATAAGCAGTGATACGTTGGTGAATACATTAGATATTAGTCACCCTCACGTGTTTAAGCGTTAAAGAATGTGCGCCCCAGCGTCGAATCAAAATTGGAGACAGTATATAAGGTAGCTTTTAAAACATTAAGCCGCGATTGTTCAAATAATGGTTAAGTTATTGAAGGAAGCGTTGATAACATAAGGTTTAATCATTCAATGGATACATAAATCTCTCTCCAGACCACGGTGTACATTGAGACTTTTTAGCTTGATATTTTTGTTTGCGTGTTGTATGTGTCAACATGGGTAAAAATATTGAGTTGTTGGAGTCTAGAAATGTGATATTGATTGCATGGAGAACCCGGTGGCCGCCAAGAAGCTTGGTTGATGATTACAATTTGTATCTGGAGAGTTTTTGTTAGCTGCAACTTAAACGACGAATTTCGAAACGGCATCCATCTCTTTTGACAGACGGCAAAGAAAATCAAACAATTACAACGGATCGATCTTCTGGAAACTTCCTTGGTTATCTAAACTACCTATTCTTTTTTCCACTAAACAACCGAGCATTTGCCTCAAGACACGTCACCTAATACTTTCACTTCTTAAATGGCCAAAAGTCATGATACAAATATGTAAGGTATTGTCCAATGGCATAATATGAAGCATCCGTTAGTTACTCATAAATTCTGCTCATATCACCTGCGCTCGTTTTGTTATTCAGTAATGTGTAACTTTTAGTTCGCTTTCAACCTAAGAACTCACCTTTGTCATTTACCCACCCTTCTTCTCCCTCCCCCTCCCACGGGTGCATCAGAGGGGATAATGGCCACGGCCTTACCCCCCCTTGAAGCGAGTTCGCTTGTTCTGGCAAACAATAAAGATAATTTTGTATATGTATGTATGATTGTTGCTTCTCAGTACTCAGGGTTACATAATATGTTTTTGACATGTCATGATAAGTGTCTAGTATCGCGGAAATTTTTTTTTTTTGGGGGGGGGGTTTGTTTTTAATTTTTTGACAGTTCAGGATGTCACAGGCTTACTACAAATCTGCCAGTTTCTCTTTCAAATTTGCTGACAGGAACTGGTAACCAGTCTGGCTGCTCAGTGTAAGGAAATGGCGGATGTTAAAGTTGGCTACGGTTGGTCTCTACTTTAAAAGACCTATTTGACGTTCGTGAGCGGATGATTCTTGCAAAGGTAAAGTCACTCATGCACCATACACTTTCTGCTTGATTCCTGTAATTACTAGCGTGGAAAATGTATCTTAAGAGCCAAACTGTAGGCCTCTTGTGTTGTAGTCCCTTTGTGCTTCGGTCAGCACTTCCTGGACATGTTGGTATTTTCAAATCATCTTTTTAATGGAGCCCATAAATATACTTGATATCTCTATATTCAGCAGCAATTGAGTTGGTTCACTAGTTCGTCATCACCGTGTGAATTTTACTGCATTTTTTACTACTAGCAACCACTATAGACGTGCTTGTTGAAGACATCTTCCAACAACGTTTTTACATTCGGTAGTGTTGATTTGATTGACCGATTTTCTTATCGATTAAAAGGAAAAAAAAACACCTTATGCGGCCAGGGCGCGAATCTGCAGACTCGAAAGGAGCAGGTATAGCCATAGCACCAGGTATGCAGAGTATACAAGAACGAGAAGTTTTGTATTGAGATAAATTTAAACATGTACTTGTAACGTTCTGGAGTTCACTTAGACAGTTCGCTTACACTTCGCTTACAGCTCTTTTAGTTGTTCGTTATCCTAGATTGTATCCCCTCCGTTCTCACTTTACCGTGCATAATAAATACTCGAGTAAATGTCTCCTGGGGCCTTGGGCGTGAGCTTGGAGGCCTGGACACTACACCTCCTCCCTTTTCTCTAGTGAGGCTTGAAGTCTCTGTAAACTGTTTCCCACGTGGACGTTCTGGCTCGTACTGATCTCCGGGGTTCCGATGGCGCGATTGTCGGTCCCCTGTGCGTCTCTTGCATGACTATATTTCCTTCTCCAGGAACCTCCCCTACTTCAATATGGCGGCTCGTTGGTCGCCTGCTCATCGGTTGTTGTTCTTTGTCCCAATCCAAATCGTCGCGCTCCTCCTTTCCAGCATACTTGAGTACCTTACAGTGGGAAGAATTGCGGGATTTGACTTCCTTTCCTCTCTTCACAGTGATCATGCTCCCTTTTATTCCGACGACTGCATATGGTCGTGGATCATAGGGCGGGGTCAACGTGTTACCCCTATTCTGTTTCAAAAGGACACGGTCACCAATTTTGATGGAGCTTTGTGATGTGTGTCTGCGCTCATCAGCATAAGCTTTCAATTGCTTCATCTTTCTCTGGTCTCTTTCACGGCGTTGGCGTTGGCGTTGTTCTTCCTGGGGAACGACCCTTTCTGGCAGTTTTCTTCTTATCTCTCTCCCGAACATAAGCTTGTCGGGACTCTCTCTCGTCACAGGATGGGGTGTAGCACGATAGTTGCCAACCGTCCTTTGGATCTCTTTTTCAAATGCTTTCCCCTCAATCTTGGCAACCCTCGCGCTCTTTTTAACCGTGTGGATGAATCGTTAGACGTCACCATTTGCCTCCGCCCATCCGGGTGTGACTTTCCTGTGCCTGAACCCTTGTTCTTGGGCATATTTTGCAAATTTGGACCCATTAAATGGGGGACCGTTATCTGTCTTCACCTCTTCTGGAATTCCACATAAGTAGTGAAATCACGTGTGAGCTGGGGAATTACAGCCTCTGCGGAGGTACTTGTGACAAATTCTACGACAGGATACCTTGAGTACTGGTCCCAGAACACTAAAGCCATGTCCCTATTTGGAAAAGGTCCCGCAAAATCCACACTGATCTTCTTCCACGGACCTGTTGGTAGCTCTGACATTTGGAGTGGCTCTCTGGTGTGGCAAGGGATGGTAGCTTGACAAGCTAGGCAATTCCCAACGTGCTTTTCAACCATCTTATCGATTCCGGGAAACCAAACGTGGGCACGAAGCAGTTGTTTCGTACGAACGATGCCCTGGTGACCCTCATGAGCAATTTTCACCATAGTATCTCTGAATTCTCGAGGGACTATGATTCCTTCACCCCGAAGGACAAGACCGTCAGCCACAGCCAATTCATCGTAAATATTGAAGTACGCTTTCATGTCTTGGTTCCTGTGGTCGATCTTCCTCTCCCGTATGCAGGTGATTGACCCTTTTAGTTCCTCGTCGTTTTCCGTTGCTTTTACCAGGTCCTCTTTGCTGATAGCCCGGGGAATGTCACTTGCGACCACGAAATTGACGTACTGCTTGACATCCTTGGTAGTGCCTAGTTCCCTTCTAGTGCAGGTTTCACGAGGCAGCGGGTGCCTAGATGTATAACAGGAGACATTCGTCTTTCCGGGCCTATATTCGACCTTGAACTCATAATCGAGCATTCGTACCATCGTTCTTTGCAGCCGTATTAACGTCTGATGCCTTGGGTTGTTCAGGATGACTTCGAGCGGTTTGTGATGGGTGACTATTTTGAACGGCAAGCCGTACATGAATACATAAAGTTTCCTGCACGCAAAATCTGCCGCCAGCATCTCTGGCTCGATTTGGGAATAGTTCCGTTCCGCATCTGAGAGGGCCCTGCTAGCGTTTTGCACCACCCTTCAGCCTTTGTCACTCGACTCACGTTGGACCAAGGTCGCTGAGATTCCTAATGGACAGCCATCCACATGAACCTCATGCTCTGCGGCGGGGTCAAAATAGACCAAGACTATGTCTGAGCTAAGGCCTTCTTTCAAACTCTCGAACGCTTCCTGATGATTTCTCGTCCAGGCGAAAACGTTGGCTTTGAGTAAACCTCTCAGAAGTTCGGTTTTAGGAGCATACTTTTCCATAGATCTCGCGTTGTATTGCACTGTACATAGGAATGAGTTCAGTTCCTTCGCGTTGCGAGGAGGCTCGGCCGCCTTGATAGCCTCAACCTTTCGCGGGTCAGGGGATGCTCCATCTTTAGAAAACTTCATCCCGTAATACACACAACTTTGCTTATTGAATCACACTTTCCCTTGTTAAATGTGATCTTCTTTTCTCTAGCCTTCTTGAATAATTTGTCTAGATTCCGATCATGTTCCTGTTGTGTTTTTCCGTACACAAGAATGTCGTCACTGATGTTGAGGCATCCAGGTATGTCTCGGGTGATCTCCCCGCTCACGGTGTCTTGAAAGATTTCACCCGCGGATCTCGTGCCAACATTTAGCCTTTTGTATCTGTACAACCCGATGTGCGTTGAGAATGTGGTGATGTCCCGACTGTTCTCTTGCAGTTCCAGTTGATGATAGCCATGATTCATATCCAAGAGGGAGAAAACAGTTGCTCCATTGAGGTCATGTGTGATATCCTCGAGAGTAGGCATAATAGTATGGGTCCGCGGAATGGCTTTATTGGCCTCTCTCATATCCACGTTCAGTCGAATTTCATTCGCCGTTCTCTTGGGTGTAATCACGACTGGGGATACCCAACTGGTAGGCTCTTCGACCTTCTCGATTACATCATCTCTTATAAGTCTCTCCAACTCCATCTCCAGTTTTGGCCTGACGCTGAACGGGATCCTCCTGTGAGGTTGAGCAACTGGTGTTACTGTACGGTCAACGTGTAGATCTACCTGCACTCCTTCCATTTTCCCGATCCCCAGGAACAGGTCTGCGTATTCCTCAAGTAATTTGCTTGTGAACATTTCAGAATCAGTTCGTATTGCATTCGTAATCACCACCAGGCCCAGACTTTCGGCAGTGTGAAATCCTATCAAGGGTTCCGTGTTGGTGTTACCTTTAATGACGTGGAACGTAGCCGGGATGATTCTAGTGTTTGACTCTACGACTGCATCGAATTTTCCCATAACTGTTAATGGCCTGGACGGGTTTTCATTCGTTTGGTACGAGCGCAAAACACTTGTCGACTTCTCCAATTTGATCTTATATGCCAGTAGCTGCTGAAAGGTGCATTCATCCATTACGTTAACCGACGCTCCCGTGTCGATCAGCACTTTGACTTCGTGGTTTTCGATTTTTATACTTCTTATTGGCCTGGGTTTTGTGTTGCTTTCGACAGCCCCAACTTCTTCAATCCCACAAAGGGATTCCGCGTCACTGCTATCTGATTGCACCTCCTGACGAACTGTCTTTACGATACTCTTATTTACTTTCCTTTTACTCCTACAGCATTTGGCAAAATGATTCAGCTTCCCGCATGTGGTGCATTTCTTTCCCCATGCCGGGCATTTCTCCTTTCCTCCCGCGTGTGGAAATGCGCCTCCACAAAAGTAACACTCTTTGTTGATACCAGGCGGGCTCTTTTGCCTTCCTAAAAAGACTCTCTTCAATTCTTCCTCGGTATTGTTCCTTCGACTTTGTTGCTCCATTTCGATTCTCTTCGCTTGTTTATACGACAATTCCTGTGCTCTAGGGTAATCTAACGCCTCCTGCAGCGAGTGCGGCTTACTGAGCAAGCGGCGTCTAACTCTCTTCGATTTTCCCTTTTCAATTAGCTGCATTTGTATTTCAACTTCACGCCAACCCTCTGGAAATTCACACGGAGCCGCTGCTTGCTTTAAACGCGTGGTGTAATCATCGTACGACTCCTCTTCCTCTTGGGCTAACTGCCGAAATTGGTATATGCTAAAAAGATGATGTCTTTTAGGCTCAAAATACTCTAGAAGTTTCTGTCTTGCGGTTTCGAAGTCTTCTGCCGTATCTTCTAGTGTGTCAAAGATGTCCTGTACTTTCGGACCAGCACAGTGTAGGAGTAGTGCTCGTTTTCTCGCTTTGTCCTTTATATTCATCGCTGCAGCGTATACTTTGAATCTTTCGAGATATTTCCTGAATCGAGTGCCGACCGATGTCGGATCTAGGTCCGGTTTAAACGGTCCGAAGTTGAGATTTGTATCATCTGCGGCCATTCGCAGAGGTTTCTCGATCGAAACAATTCGATCGAACGCTTATGAGATGATCCTCGTCGCCAATGTAACGTTCTGGAGTTCGCTTATACAGTTTGCTTACAGTTCGCTTACAGCTCCTTTAGTTGCTCGTTATCCTAGATTGTATCACCTCCGTTCTCACTTTATCGTGCATAATAAATACTTTAGTAAATGTCTCCTGGGGCCTTGGGCGTGAACTTGGAGGCCTGGACACTACACCGGGTTTTACACGAAGTTTTGTTGACAAGTTGAGGTCTCATACATAATTTCACTACATAATTTCTTATTGTTTCATTTGAGAAGACATGTCAAAAACTCGGTCTTCGGCCTCGTGCTTTCATCTGTTTCTCGGTGTTTGGAACCCGTGATGAAGCACTCGCCTTCGTTTTTGATATATTACATAAAAACCTCCCTATGTTGCGAGGCGGTAGTCCGAAATGTACGTCGTTTACTTGCACATATATGTCACATTCCCTTTCAGCGGTGTTTGGCATTTTGTCCACGGAAAATGGCTCAAAATGATAACATTTATCCTCTTTCAGTGCGCCTTGGTCGCCTTTAGGTCATATAATGTGTTGGGAAACAGCGATGAGACTTGTTCTTTTAATTTCAAACTAACCTCGGGAATAAGAAACAACATTGGGAAACCGCAATTCCAACCCAAGCTAACTTAAGATAACTGAAATCGATTTATCCCGGCCAACATCTCGATTTTCCCCCTACCTCCTCTTATGACATCGATAAAACCAAATTTCTTTAAAATTAACTTCTTTATTCATTTTCACGGCTTAGTTGTCCTCAAACACCTTGATCAGTGTGACTTATATCCATGTTTCCTTCCAGGTCTAACATGTGCAAACTTGAATTTCTGCCATGCGTGAAAATCCTTGATAGTTGCCTTAAACGCGTCACGTGACAGAGGGTGAGGTAACATGCATTTCTTTTCACTGTTCTTGGTCGGTTTTTCTCGCTGATCGTTTTTTAAATTGTGAAAACATTCAATTACAGTTGCACAATTTTTTTTCTTTGTTTTTTTTATCACAGCCAGGTCCTTCAAATGCACCATGTCGGGATCTCCATGTATCTTCGGGGTACAACTATTGAGAGGAAGTCTTTTTTGTAATGTATGAAATGAATATTAGTCAAATGTCACGCACACCTGGAGTGTAAGAGACTTGCTCTTCATTGAGTTCCTCGCGTGATAGCGTGCCGCTTAAAATGGTCAGCATTAGATTCCATCCACCAAAACCATCTCGGTCGAGAGGGACTGAGGTGGAATACTTAACAGCTTCCAAATCATAACCGAAGATTCTCGGAAATCCGCGCGGAGACATAACCGAACACCCGAAGAACAAACAGAAACAATATGGCGGGAATTTTAAAGCGTGAACAATTTGCCTGATGGTAGAGATGAGGACAATTTTGGATACATAACTTCTGTTGATGAGGCGTATTAACTTATTGCGGAATTCGAAACAGGATCGACGACGAAGTTTTCTGGCTTTAAGGCTGACAAAGGTTTCGGAAACACAGGTATGCCCATATATATTTGAAAGCGTTACGTCGTGCTAGCTTGTATCACTCTCGTCCTTGCTTAACTGATCCTATCTTCCACCACAATTTAACAACAGATCACTCGAACAGAAGTCACAAAATACTCTGGGAAGATCCTCGAGACATTAAAGGTACAAAAAATTCCGTTTAATGGTGTGCCTTTCATAATTTTGGGAAGGAAAGTGTTCGATTGTCAGCACGGCAAAGAAAGAAAAGCTGGAGAGAAAAGGAAACGAAAAGACGCAGAAGAAGTAAATGAAATATTGCACTGTACATACACATATATTTCTCATCCGCGACATTGGTGTTACTACTGTCACCTATGGCTTGTGAACCCGAAAGGTCAGATACACATCGATCACTGGGTCATATGACATTGATATCAGAATACTTTTATGACAAACGGGATAACACGTCAATCTCGGCTAAATTGAAGATGGTTTAGAACTTACCAATTATAAAAACCTTTCACTGACGTATGCTGCTTACAGAAGAGAAAATAAACGCAATTCTACGCTTTTTTATTTCTATCAAGCTGTCGTATGTCGGCTCCTTATCTTTCAAGGCATCACGCAATGACACTTCTGTTTCTTCACATTCCAAAAAATATACAGCTTGAGAAATGCACTCTCACTCATCTTACGCTGATATACTTGTCTTTTACAGAAGGCTGGTCACAAAAATTTCGTGTGCAAGAAAAGATTTCTCGTTCAAGACACGCGGAAGTTTGACTGCAAAGTACAGATAAAAATGCGAGAAATTTTATTGTTTGCAGCGCACAAGGTAGTTCCACTTATGTATTGACAGAACGAATTCGGTTTAATAAATCCGATAAGCGTTATCACTGTCCAAAATCCATGCTACATAATCACCTGCTTATTGACTGGAACGAAACTGGGTGGTCTCGTTTTTGATTATTCAAGACACTTCGAGCTTCCTGATGTTTTTTTCTCTGTGTCTGGGACGTTAGTGTGGTCAAACAAAGCTAACACACTGCCAGCACCAAGCTGTCTTTTCATCTACGTAAACGCCGTGAATCAATTTTAAAACCTGACAGAAACGTTGAGTTGAAGCAGCGCGAAAAGCTTATTTGTGCACTGCATCAGAGGTATTCAGTTTAATGTTACAAGGCATCCATTTTTTCCTTCAAATGTATGATATTTAGTCTTTCAGATTCAAGAAGACAGCAAAAAGGGATGGGAGACTGCGTCTAGAAGTTTGCGAAAAGCTTTACAAGGAATCGCTAAGTACGAAAGAAGGATTTACATTGAAGTAACTCTCATTACAGACCATCAGAATCACTTTGTTGGCGAGGTAACTTAGTGTTCAACACGAATTAATGCAACGGTCAATGAAAAAAAGTACGCGGCGGGCAAGCCGGTCAAAGTGTGACATAAAAGTGCCTGTACATTTTTTGACATGATTTCGTTTTCTTTGTTGTTGTTAAAGTACAATTTCAAACATTCTCACAGTATGAAAAAAATGGCAAAGGAGTAAATAACGTATAGGTGTGTATTACTAGGGCGTTCCCACTTGAAATAGCGAGCATTTTCACAGTTTTTTATTTCTATAGGTCGCTGGAATATCTCAACCCCTAGATGACAAGATCATCAAGAGGATCCACGAGCTTGTTGCGGGGGGAGTTAAGGAAAGATATGAAAAGAGACGGCATTTGAAAATCTTTGTGAAAGAGGTCTTGTTTCGAGATGATCAGCACAAGACACAAACCGATCATACTTCCCTAGGACATCTGACCTGCGCACGCACATGCATCGAGCTACGGTTAAAAACCGCATTTCAAGAATTGACCCGGCAAATGTCCACATAAAAACAGATAAGTGGAGAAAAGTTTACAACGCTGATTCCTTTTTCTTTTGTCCGCACTGAGAACAAGTAAACACGCATATGGAGGTTTCAGTCTGGTCTGAAAATGAAAAAGAAGAAGGTGATCACTTCAAAATGAAGCATTAGGGTTCTTCTTTTATAGCGTATTGATTATGGTATATCTGTGATCTTTGCCCCTCCTTGACGAGACATCCCTTGATTTTACCATACCGCTTTCTTTTGTTGTTGTTGTTATAGATGAGTTGGATGAGGAAGTAAGTCTCACTCAAGAGGGGGGAGAACAAGATTGGGAATCAACTCAAAGAAGAAATGGCAATGCCAAAAGTGTAAAGATCACAGAATATTAAAACTTCAAAACAGTTTGGTCTAAATATCAAGAAATTAATGTTACGAGTAGCAGCCAGTTATTGGTAGAGTTTTATCAAGTCCATCACATTATTAAATTCAGAGTTACTTTGTTTTGAGAGAAGGAAATTGAGGAGCTGTAATATACTTATCATCATGGCAGGACCACATACTAAAATTTGTTTATAAAGACTTTAGGAGGAGAGGGGGGAGACTTGTGACAAGCTGGCTGACATATACATGAACTTTACCAAATGGGTTAAGTGCTCAGTATTTCAATCAGCTATGGCTCAAATTAAACTTTGCTTTAGCTTCAAGTTTATTCCTTTGTTCCTTTGTACGTATGATGCACGATCCTCGCAGTAGATAGCGCTATTTAAGCAATAGCGAAAATCAGACCTGAAAAAAATCAGGCCTGTACGGGATTCGAACCACTGACCTCTGCGATACCAGTGCAGCGCTCTTACCAATTGAGCTAACAAGCCAACTGGGAGCAGGCCGTTAAGTTGATTCGTAATAAACTCGTGAAAGTGATAAATCAGTACAATGAAATATATGAAGCTCATATATTTTGAACTGCGGTATTAGATACGTATGATGCACCATCCTCGCAGTAGATAGCGCTATTTAAGCAATAGCGAAAATCAGACCTGAAAAAAAAAAAACCAGGCCTGTACGGGATTCGAACCACTGACCTCTGCGATACTAGTGCAGCGCTCTTTGATTGGGACCATTCAGGACAGTACCCGGCCTAATACTGAGAGAATATTGACCGGCAATAGAGCATTTTGATTGGTTGATTTTAATTATTGGCCCTCTTACTACTCGAGTCGTGTAATAAGTTTTTATTATTTTCTTTTCTGGCGGGGTAGTGGGGGAGGGGAGGGGGTATTTCTGTCAGGTAACGCTTGCCTGTTCAAGCGTCTTTGCAACCTAAACACGGAGTAACTTCAAACTACCTGTCCACCTCATTTACACGTGTCGGGAGGCTTTGAAGAACGAGGCATAACACAATAGACGCTATTCTTATTTAATGACGTGTAAATGAGTGGTGGGTAATCTGCAGTTTAGCCCAAAATACAAAGAAAAGTAAAAGAACGGTTTGTTTTCAGTGATGGGTTCTCTGCAGTCGATTAGGAAGTTCATCATCCACTGGATTTTGCAGGAGTATTTCCGTTCAGTTCCAAAGAGAATACGTTAAAATGAAGTCGCATAAAGAAGATGAGCAACGTATCCAGCAAAATCAGCCTCTAATTAAATCATGTGGTCATCTGTGTTATGGTGTAACTGCAATCACAAATTCATCAGAGGAGAGGGGAAAGAGAGATTATGAAAAAGCTTAAGGTGAAACGCTTTAGACAGCGCTTCCTTTATTTTTCAATCTTAATTTTTCGTTCCCGCGCCCGAAATGTCATGTTTAGAAACTCTTAACACTGGCCAATTTGCATAATTAAATCAGTTGATAAAACCAAATTTCTTTAAAATTGCCCCTCTTATTCATTGTCATGGTTGAATTGTCCACAAACAACTTGATCAGTGTAATTTATATCCATGTTATCCTCCAGGTCTGACATGTAAGCAAGTGAATCTCTGCCATGCGTGAAAACCCTTAATATTTGCCTTTAATCACGTCACGTGACAGAGGATTGGGTAAAATGCATTTCTTTTATCATAAATTGTTTTCAGTCTTTTTCTTGCTGATCATTTTTGAAATTTTGATAACTGTTAATTACAGTTACAGACTTATTTGACACGAAGATCTACTGTCACCAACATTGTCACCGAGTGCACGCTAAAGCATTTTACTTTTGTTTTGTTTTGTTTTGTTTTTTTATCACAGCCACGTCCTTCCAATGCACCGTGCTAGGATCTCCACTTATCTCCAAGGTGCAATTATTGGACAGAACAAGTTTCACGACAAACGCTCACAAGAATTTATGCATCATACCACTCTAAGATTTACAGAGCCAGTCTTGTTTGAAATCGATTTATATGACTATTATTCAAATGTCCCGCACACTGATAGAGTCAGAGATTTGGTCCGCGTGAGCTCCTCGCATACTAGCGTACCACTTAAAATAAGCTGGTGACGTAATCCTTTGTTTCTTTCTCTCGATCACTACGCGGAAACTGAGCGGGTTTCTTGGAGTATTACTAACTTTTTCATCAAGCCTTCGGTTTCATCTCTGAGGAAAGGAGCAACTTGCAGTAGGACTTTCGTCTAACTATCAGCAAGACTAATTAATCACTGTGTCAGTCAAAATGTAAATCGTCGAGTTAAGATTTGTTTTATCAGAACATGAGCTTCCTAAAGTTGTAGAATTCAGTGGTTTACGAGTTCCGCATCAGTACGGAACGACTGAATTTGAGAAAGGTAAGTGCTACTCTGACGCTTCTTTATCTTCGATTTTTGGGCGGAACTGTTTTCGTTTCTCTTCTCTATTGCGAAATGTGGCGATAATCGCTCACTGAAGCCAAACAACATGTTATAATTATTTAATTTAAGCGTTGATATACCGAGAACCAAACGCTTTCGATTGACTGGCCGGGTATAGGAGTTGTGGAATGTTCTTGGATCTGGTTAATCTTCTATTTTCTTTCAACTTAGTGAGGTTTGCAGGGATTTGTTTGGTTGATTTTTTTTTTTCGTGTGTGGGATCAATTTGAGATAGTTTGAGCTGCTTTGATAATCTACCAAAAATTGAGCGCGAAGAGTAACAGCGCAGGGATCTAATTAGAGTCTTGCTTACAGTGATTAGGAAGACAACAGTCATTGCTTTGTTAAAACGTTTTTCAGTCGTCCTGTTAATATGGATTTTCATAAAAATAAATAAGTTCTTGCTCTCATGAAATTTAAAAAAGGGGAAATCTTTCAACATATATGTCAAAGGCATTTGACTCGTTGCACCCACCACTACTTCTATGCAAGTTTAAAGCGTACGGTCTCCAGGAAAGCGCTATTCAACTCTTTAACAGCTATTTAATTGAACTGAAATATCAAGTAAAGATCGGTCGTCATGTTAGTTCGAGCCGATTTGTGAGTCGTGGCTGTCCTCAGGGTTCCGCACTTGGTCCGTTGTTATGGAATGATGTTTCAGTTCCAGAATGATCTATCCTACCGCCTTACAGCGAACTTGTGTATGTATGTAGACGACCACCAGATTTACCACGCCGGTGCAGATCAGGCAGCTGTCACATCCCAGTCAATGGATAGTGCCAGCTTAGCCAACGTGGTATGACTCTTAACTTGCTAGCGGGAAACCTTAAGAAGTATCGGGTTTTGAACTTGGGCCTCACTCAAAATTACAGTAATGTCTGTGTGAATGATCAATGTTGAAATCGAAACTAAAGATAATATTTAACTTCTAGGAGTAGAATTAGATTCCAAGCTAAATTTCTCTGAGCATATAATCTCTATCTGCAAAAAATTAAGGCTAGCCAGAGAATTGGTGTTGTAATGAGATTATGTAATTTAATTCTTACGAAATCTAAGCTAATACTGTTCAAAAGCGAGGTTTTACCCACAGGCAGCCCCAGCTCACTACTAGAAAAGCGGACGTGACCCTCACAGTGTTCCGCAACGTTTTATATTTATAAAGGTTTGTATGGGATGTTATCAGTTTGCCTTAAAAGAGAGAAAAAAATGTCTTGTTTTGAAATAAAATGGACTTACCTTATTGCCTTGTTGTTTTCTTTGTTGATTCCCAGCGTCTCAGGCCATTTTGAAGCGTTTTCGGCGAGTTAGCGCTATTTCGGTGTGACTTTTTTTTTTAGCAGTTGAACACCAAAATAGCGCGATCTCGCCGAAAACGCATGTACAGTAAAAACATGAACCAATTGCTATGAAATAGTATTTGCATCAGGGCAATAAAAGTTTTCATCCATATCTTGGTATGTTGAAAGCATGAACCAATTGTTAAGTATTTCCTTGCAGCTATCAATAAAATTTGTCAGACATACCTCAATTTACCAAACGTTGAAAGGACACACCAATTGTAAAGTCTTAATTTGCATGGGCAGGAAGGTTTTCCACCCATCCTTAATATACCTGTAAGATTTTGTAAGGATTTATTCACGCTATTGTGTTTGGGTTTGGCCTTACGGCCTCTTTCTGGTCACGGCTACGTAATACACCACCCGCAACTTCCGATGGAGTACATTCTGGTTTCTGTGGCCAATTGGATCGGAGTTGGTTGTTAGGGGAATCTCGATGTAAACATCATAAATTTTTTGAGTTTGAGAACTTTGACCCTCCACGTGGCTTCAGGGATAAAGGTGAACGCACGCACACGGTACGCTCGCACGCTAAAACAGAGGAACGAACTCTTAACGCGTTAGCTGCGTGTTAGTTACTTGCCTCATAGCCTGAGGATCAGGCTCTCTCAAGGGGAAGGGAGGAGGGGAAGAGGGGAGAGGGAAAGGAGAATCTGACGCAAATCTCTCTCGAGAGCCGTGTTATTCAGCCGCTGAACGGTCGAAACGCTGATTGGCTAAGGCGACAATAGAGGAGAACCGGAAATGAATTTGTTCGCACTGTTTGACTAGTGACTAAATAGAGGAATGGCTCCGACCTGTAAGTGGATGATAAAAATAGTAAAAGTTACATCTTAACTCCTTGCACGTGAGTATTGTTTAACCGTGTGTCTCCAAGCGGAACAGGGAAATATCAATGCGCCTGAAAACTCAGATGTGTCAAACAAGAGATGGTTACTTACATAACGAAGGGGAGACCTTTCTCGTTCAGCGATATTCCGGAGAGGACTAAGTCATCTGCTGACTCGTTCCGCTGACTAAACTCATTTAGTCAGCGCAGACTCAGTTCAGGTGGACAACTAGAGAATCGAGCCATTCTTGTATTTCACCGCTGGCAGGAATAGCTCCGACTCATGCGTTTATTAATTTTCTTTTTTTTTTCCTTTTAGGCCAAATAAATTGTACACTGAAATTAAAATCGAAAGAGCTTTTTATTAAGTTCTTCTTAAGTTGAACATTACAATGCTTGTGAATGGAGCCCTCATAAGTTAATACAAGGCCATGTGATGTCTAAAGTTTAATGCAGCGACTGCATGTCACGTTTCGAAAATCAGGCAATGTTACGTGACGCTCTGACCGATATTTTTGATTTACGTTACGCTCTGCTGGAGAAAGGTGGCTTGGCCGCAATCGAGGGAGTTTTCTTCGTGGAACATTGACTGGCAAGAGTACCATATCACCCCATACATTAATTATGCATTCAGACTAGTAGACTTTGTTTTTAAAGTTTTGTCGTGAAAGACAAAGAAGTGGAATGCATAATTAGTGTATGGGGTTATATGGTACTCTTTCCACTTTGAATTTCTGGGAAAATTGTTCATATGAAAGACAAATCCATTCATCGGGCTCCTCGTCTACTTTTGCACAACACCGAAAGGAAGAAAGTCGCGGATTACTTTGCAATTTTTAACAACTCTACTATACCTGAAAAAGGGAAATACTCACGTCCAAGGAGTTAAGATATAACTTATTAACTTTTACTATTTTTATCATCCAATTACAGGTCGGAGCCATTCCTGTATTTAGTCGCTCCAATAGCTGTTAGTACGTCTGAGCCAGCGATTCAGCGGTCGTTACACGGGAACGAGGCTATTGGGTCAAGACCTTAGATTTTCTAGAGTTCCTTTGTGTCATCATTTATATTTCACAAAAACAGTGCTGAGTTCTCCGAATCTTTTGAAGAAAGGAGATGGTAAGGCATTGTATAGCAGTTGGCTGTGTGAACAGGAGTAACAAGGTTGAATGTAAAGGCCTTTCTTGGCATTCGCTGCCCCTAAATGACTCGAAAAGACTAAAAAAATGGCTGATCAACATACGAAGAACCAACACTCCAAAAACGAAAAGTTCATTTTTGTGTAGCGATCATTTTGCCCCAGAATGTTTTCAAAAGTCTCCTGGAGGCGTAAGGGGAAGGCTGAAGGTAGATGCTGTGCCTACTCTTTTCAGCTTTACAAAAGTTCAGACACAAAGAAAAGCCCCACAACACCGTTCGAATATGGCCACTCAACGTCAAGAAACTGCAGGCTTAAATAGTGACGAAAGTATTGCTAACGCCGTTCCATTAACAGAATCAAATGAAGTGGGACAGTCCATAAAAGAAGCAGACAATAGTCAGGATCAGTCTCTACAATTAATTATCAACGAATTGGAAGGGAAAGTAAAACAATTGGAACACGAACTTAAACAGGAGAGAGAGACAAGAAAGACACTAGAAGAGAAGCTTAATCGAAGTTTGTTTAATATCGACAACATCAAAGAAAACGATAATTTAATGAGATTCTACACTGGCTTCAACAGTTATGCTGTTTTTACTACAGTTCTTAATTTCCTTGGAAGAGAAGCAGCAAAACAGTTAAATTACACTAACACTGAACTAGTGCTGAATCCACCCAAGAGAGAGAAGCAAGGTCCAAGAAGAGCTCTCTCTGTGGAAAATGAATTATTTCTCTTGCTGTGTCGTTACAAAGTTGGTCTTTTAGAGGAGGATGTAGCAGTCAGATTTGGTATTTGCCAAAGTCTTGTGAGCCGAATCATCATTACATGGACAAAGTTCATATATTTTAGATTCTCAGAGCTAGACATTTTCCCAACAAGGGAGGTAATTGAAGCACATAAACCTGAATGTTTCAGGAATAAATACAATGGTACAACAGTGATAATTGATGCAACTGAATTGTACATTGAAACACCAACTAATCCTGAAGCACAGCAGCTCACTTTCTCTACCTATAAAAACGGCAATACTCTGAAGGCCCTAGTTGGAATTACACCAAGTGGTAGTGTTTGTTTTGTGTCTAATCTTTATGGTGGGTCTATCTCTGACAAAGAGATAACTGTGAAATCTAAACTCATCGATAAACTTCAATATGGAGATGAAGTGATGGCTGACAGAGGATTCAATATCCAAGAATTACTAGCAAGTAAAGGGGTTAAAGTAAATGTTCCACCTTATATGAATGAGGCAGGACAATTTACTGAACAAGAAATGCTCAACACAAGAAGAATTGCATCATTGCGAATCCATGTAGAGAGAGCTATCGAGCGCATCAAAAACTATCACATTTTAGATTTTATTCCCATTACTGTCTGCAAGAATGGGCTGGTTGACATGATTTTCTTTAATTGTGCTATGTTCACAAACTTTTTGCCACCTCTGGTGAAATGAATTTTTTTCAGAATCTTTCTTGAGCTATTCATTTGTTTGCTTGTAATTGTCTGGTGTTATAGACAGAATCAATATTTTTTAGGTGGGTGTTTCAATAAGGACAGCACACAATTTATTTACAACTGACAGAGTAATGAGTAAAATATTCATATCACTAGTTGATCTGAAATAATCTATTACTGTTAACAATCAAGATAGATTTAATCTTCTGCAGATGTCATATTTATCTGGCTAATAGAAAAAATGCTCATTGTATCTAAATTTATTCAAATGTTCTACATGTTAGTATTGAAAATCAGTTAATGTCATGCAAAATTAAAGTTGCAAGTTTTGCTGGTTCAAAGAGTATAGTGGAGTCAGTTTCCAACCAGTAAAAGTAATTATTACAATAGAAATTCACTTCTCTGTCAATGAGACAATAATATCCATATTTAAAACGATATATTTCAAAAAACACAACATCAGTAATCATAATTTTGAGATCATGCAAAAGTGAAATAATTTATAGATAGTGATTCCACTGTCATGTCGAGTTCTAAAAAAGACTGAAGTACACTGTTACATTAATCTTGATACTTTTCCAAGCCTGGGAAGACCTAAAGTTAACCGTGGATAAGCAAGTTCTACAGCAATATAGTTATCATAAAAACTTTCTAGCTTTGGGATAACTTTCTCTTCTAAATTGTAAATTATTTTTGATGCTTATTATGATCATTTCCTTTAGATCTGATATCACCAGATCAGCCCACTGTAAACCAACACAAAATAGTTGTTGTTGAACTTGAAAATGGTATGGGTGATTTGTGTTAATAAGCAGGCCATGAACAGTCCTCTTGCAAATTCCCCTGCTGCAAACTGTCTGGTCTCTGAAGTACTCTCTTGCATTTCGATGCAGTAATTCTTGTTTTCCTGTGTTCAAACCACTTTTGACAATCACTTTGATTTTTTGTTGCTCTGCTTATCAATTCTCTTTCTTTTTCTCCTACAAAAAGATTTGACTTAATTCTTTTAGCTTTTGCATGTATTTCTTCCAATGACATTGGTTGTTCCTTTATGGGTGAGACAATTAAACTACTTGGACATAGTGGCTCTTTTGATAAAATAGAGTAAAATCCACAATTTAGACTTTCTCTCGAGATTTCTTGAAGCAAGGTCTGATTTGCCTTCTCTGTACTTGGTTCTCTATAGATGCAAAGTCTTGGTTCGTGCAGTGCTTTATTGTGTTTTAAATTCTCTGTGCCAAAAACTTTTCTACTGAAATCAATGTCGTATACTGAGAGTGCCTCCAGCTTTCGCTTTCGTGGTTGATTCCAATTCTGCAATCTTTCTGTACAGGTAAGAAATTCTTGACTACGACCAAGTCTAATGTACTCTTCAAGAGCAAAGCATAGAGCTGCCAAATGTTTACATGATGCAAGTGGTGGCTTACCAGCTGGACAAGGATTACAGTTTCCATATATTATATCACCAGAACCGTCTACTGTCATTTGGATCTTATATTTTAGAGTTTTTTTCATCTCAGGTAAGCATTCGCATTGGATAAAATACTTGCCATCCTCATTCGCAACCTTAATATTCTGGACGTGACCATGTCTGAAAAGACCAAAAGCTTTGCAGTTTAAGCTTTTATAGTCTTTATTACTTTCATCGTCTCTTGCACGCCTAGTAATAAAGTAGCTCATCATATTTGCAATAGAAAACTCTGGCAGTTTGTTGCATTTTTTCAATTCGGTCCACGTTGTTGAAGGCAGGAAATTTTGTATATCTTTCCCTGTTGGCTCCTCGTTAGCATTTGCCGAATTTTCCTTTAAGTTCTCGTTCGATTCTCCTGACAGATGCATCCATTTTTCAGTAAAATTCGCGTCCCAGCCATTCTTAATATAGCTTACGACCCTGAAAAACAAAGATGGTTTTAATTACCGTCTAAAACTATCCTCAAAATATCAATGATATTTTAATTATTTTTACGTACCTTTGAACCAGTTCTCGTTTGTTTCCATCCGCAGAAGCACTCCCGTTTTTTGAGGTTCCTACTCGATAGGACAACCATGATCTTAAGACCTGTTTAGTAATGTTTCGGGGACAATTACCATTCAACAACTGTAGTTTCTCTTCAGCCGAAAAAAAAGCATATTTCGGCTGTGATTCCTCGTGGGTTTCCATATCTTTCCTTTGATTTAGTTCTTGAAACATTTCTTGACCCAATAGCCTCGTTCCCGTGTGATGACTCCTGAATCGCTGGCTCAGACGTAATAACAGCCATTGGAACGAGTAAATACAGGAATGGCTCCGGTCTCTGATCGTTTGCCTGAACTGAGCCAAGACTGACCAATTGAGTTTAGTCAGAGAAATTTGTCAACGGATAACTTAGTCATCGTCGGATCACCGTTGAACGACCTCGCAAAACAAGATAGGCCCTCTCCTCGTTATGTAAGTAATCATTTCTTGTTTTACACATTGGTGTTTTCGCTCGCATTGTTATTTCACCGTTCCGCATGGAGACACACGATTAAATAATACTCACGTGCAAGGAGTTAAGATGTAACTTATTAACTTTTACTATTTTTATCATCCAATTACAGGTCGCAGCCATTCCTGTATTTAGTCGCTAGTCACTGTTTGTGACGACGCCATCTTGAAATGCCGAGATTCAATAATTGCTCTTCGACGTCTCTAATAATGAGCGAAAACAAGTTTCTAAAGTGTCTTCAGACTGCTCTAGAATATTTTCCAGGAATGACTTTGAAGTCGAGTCAACTCGAATGCATAAAAAAACTAGTTTTGTGCCATCAAGATGTTCTCGGCGTCCTTCCTACAGGTTGCAGGAAAAGTTCATTTACCAGATTCTACCAAAGTTGTTCTGTTTCATCTGGAAAGATGTAAAGAAGAAAGGAAAGGACTTTAAGATAATTATAATTAAACCTCTCGAACTTATTCGACGCCAAAAAGTCGATAAGCTCGTAGAATATGGAATAAAAGCTGTGACATTAGACTCGAGCAACAAAGGAACCTTAGCGAATGCAGAAATAATCTTTGGTAGTGCTGAGCGGGGGTTATCCGAAGGAAACAAACAGGAACTTAAATCTGGTTCTTTGATGGATGCGTCGGTCTTGGCTGTCGACGAAGCACATACTGTTGAAACTTGGTGAGTCCGAATCGATTTGTGTTTACGTTCGTTTGTGCGAGCGTTTTAATTCAACTCTTGAGGACAGTTGATATATGACCCCACATCTCGAATATCAGGGAAACCGGAAAAGGTTTTGATTGGCTGAAAGGTTTTGTCACGCGTCACGAACTACAAGGGGGCGGAATGGCTCTCGATATAGATTTGTGTCAGGCTCTCCTCCCTTCCCCTCCCCTTGAGAGAGCCTGATCCTCAGGCTACTTGCCTCATTAACTTCGCAGCCATTGTCTTGGTTCGCACGGTACAAACAAAGGGAAGTGTTATGATCTTGCTTGCAACTTTGCACGATAGAACACGGTGATCGTACCAATTTTATAGCACGCCTCTTACGGTTAAAGTTGCCTTCGCTTTCCACAAGAAGTACTTCCTAGGCTTTAAGACTTTTTAACTCACCCTCACGCCCGGCCGACATGCGATACTCAAGATCAGTGCAACTAAATCGTCGAACATAAAGGAATATCTCGACTTTTAGTCCATCATTTAAAACTGTGTTTGAGTTTTTTTTCTTCATTTCCGAATTCCTTCTTTTCTTAAAACAGCTTGCCAAACACAGGCCGCTCTTGAAATCATGCGGTTCTGAAGGTAGCAATCATAAGCTTTTTGAAAAAATAGCAGCGATCCTGTATGATGCAAAGGAAATCATTATGGCTACTCCGTTGAGGGTAAATTGTGTTCTCACCGTGTTTGTCCATTCTGCTAATCTTTGAGGCACTATCAATTTATATAGTTAAATTTGTAAACCGACAAGTACGACAGTCCGTGTCATCTTTTTTTTTTCTTTATAAGGACGGAGTTTACAAACTTTAAGCGTTTTAAATTCCTTTCACTGTCGTCACCTAACGTGTTGTACCTGCATTATTTTGGGCAGATAAATGATTTTCTAGTCAACGTCTCACCTTCTTTATTCTCTTAATAATTAGCAAGGTTTACATGGTACAAGCAGCCAAAATCAAAATAGCTTAGATGGCGGTTTGTTGAACAATGGTTAAACTCACTTTGCGGCTAAATGACTCGTTAATACCTTCGACAATTTTAATTTCTAATTATCCTCACGTTACAGTTGCGTTACAGTTGCGTTACAGTTGCGTTACGCAAGGTATGGACCACACTACTAAAGACTAAGAGCTCGTAAGATGCCAAGATCCGTGTACAGTAAATAATACGCGGCTTCGCTCGGAAAGCTTCGTTTTGCGCTGGCTAACTAGCGGTTATTTATTTTAGAAATTTCGACTTGTATAGAGTGCGAACAGCGACCACGTAGGAGACATGGAAATCTGGTGAAAAAGGACTAAAAAAAAATGCGGTACTGGGCTTATTAACTGTATGAAGCGATAAAAATTTATATTTAATAATGTAAGAATTAAGTTTAAAAAAGTAATTCATGCGTTCAAACTAAGCTCTTCCGGACCTTGTGAAACACTTGCAGTGGGAAGGACTAGAAAGGAACATACGAACCATTCGTGCTAGTCCACCCTCCCACCCATCCCACCCCAGGGGAGAACATCCATCACACAGTAATCTCGTGTGTGGGAAATTTACGTCTCCTACCCCAACCCTGCAGGAGACGGGACCTCCATTTATTCGTCCCTATCCGAGAAGACAATAAATTTGCATTATGATAGTTGCTCATAACACAAAAATGTTTTTTTTTTTTTTTTGTTTTCTCTGGTGAATTAAGTTCAGTTTATACACAAGAATTTGGCCAAGTTTTCTTTCCATGTCTTTCTCGATTATTTTCTCAACGTACTCTTTAACTCTTAGAACAAGAATTTTCGTACGTAACAGTACTTACACACCTGCAGGTCGTCAAGAAGTTTTTCGATATATTTGCGTGTCCCAATTCATTCTTATTTTCTAGGTTAATACTCCCAGCACTTGAATAAAGTTCATTTATATTTTCATTCCCTACCTATTTATCCATTCAAAGTCAGTAGCTTTAAGTTTAATTCACGTTAGCAGGTCTTTAAAATTTATAAAAATATGACTACTGTGAAGGTGTGTTACGTCCATGACATGACTCACAAAGAAAAAATTTATTTAATTTATTTGAACGAACACTGTTTATTTGTTTGTTTAAAACGTTCCATTCATTTTCTTCAAGAAAGAGAGCATTTTTGCCAAATATAATCCTTGTTCATTGCGGCTCCACATCTGATTAAATAATATAGCCCAACTGGCCATCTAAATTAACCGGAGAATTCTGCGTAGTTGTCGGAGAATTCTCCAATCTCGGATACCTAAGGAACACCCTGTAAGTGACTAAGATAGAATTTCTTTTTACAATATCGATACGATATCAAGCAGACAGGTGATGAGATGAAAGAAAAAATTTAATGTCAATTAATATAGGATCATTAGTTGATCCAATTTACGAATTTCTCCAAACCAACATCATAAGAATTGTATTGAACATAATAAGGAGAATTGCTAATGAGATCTCGGGAGTGGAATGGTTAAGGATTGTTTTACTTCTGGAGGAAATGCTTGCATGCATACCAACAGTCATAATGTAACATCTGATTGCGGCCGCCAATATATATTGGAGACACAAGAGCATGGATCAAACCAACACATTTTGACTTTCTCTCCCAACCACTTTATGTGTCCTTGGCTGGTGTGTTTTTTGTAGAATCAAATCCTTTTACATTCTTTGTTGTGAAAATTGAAGTTCCTTGTTGCTTGTTATTTTTACGGATTTTGTCTTGTGCAAATCAGCCTTAAAGGATTTTGTGCCAAAGTTCACTTTGGTATTAAGAGAAATTCATTGAATGTGACAGGAATGGCTGTAACCCATGATGATTAAGCAAAATATGATAAAATACAGTTAATATTCTCTTGTTAAATAGTAAAGATATTATTTTAGTTACAAACAAATCCCTCGGTTTTTTTTTTTATTGTAAGTATTACAAATACGTTGTTGCATTTTTTGCATTTGTTACAGTTGGCATTCTTTTAATTAAAATTGTTTCCACTTTTAATTTGTAACTGTTCATTATTAATTGCTCATGTCACTCACTGTCTGGCGTGGATAGGTTATGGGAAAAGATTGTGGCCAAAACAATGGGCACTGAACTTAGTGTGAGGGCACTGGCTGCAAACAACATTGCAGAAGGGAAGGCAGAAGGGTAAAAATCTCCTCACAATTTACTGGCTTGGATATCTTTTATGAAATGCCCAAAATCCAAGGATCAAGATCATTAAAATTAATCCTGAGATATTGTACATGAAACTTTGCATAATAATATGTAACTAGCTTTGAACAAGCGGAGTTATATGTATTCCAGGCCTGTCAGAATTCTGCGGCAGATTTATCAATGAGAAAAGTTTGTCTTCATGCCTCGCACTGGACCTTGCATGCCATGCTGGCCAGCATTCTGGTAACATTCTCTTCCCTTGACAGCACCTACATGTAAGTTTAACATGGATTTGCTATTTTTGTGATTGACAAACAAACCGCCTTACACCTTCTGCATGTTTTTTGAAGACAAGATGACAAGATTCTTCTTACACAAGGAATATATGAAATTCATATATCTGAACTGGGGTTATAGAAACGTATTTTGTGCATGATCCTTGCAGTAAAGAGCCCTATTTAAGCAATCTTATGGGTTTATATTGGACCAATTTTATGACCTCTCCCAGTTGGCTTGTTAGCTCAATTGGTAGAGCGCTGCACTAGTATTGCAGAGGTCGGTGGTTTGAATCCTATACAGGCGTGAATTTTTTCAGGCCTGATATTTACTTTTGCTTAAATAGCGCTCTTTACTGCGAAGATCGTGCACAAAATAAGATTTTTCTTATTTGCTAACTATCTGTTTATTTGTTCTGAGATCAGCAAATATGATGTTACATTTAGCAGTGTTTGCATCAGATATCGATGTTGACTGACTCATTAATTATTATTTTGCAGAGTCCAGTTATGTTTGCTCAGCAAAAAATTGCCTTTGAATACTGATGTATTCAGAGGAATTTTAAATAAGTTTTGGAAAAGCTCTTTTCTAGGTAGGCTTGGCAGAGAGGTTGAACTTATGCAAATCATCAAGTCATTTGGTGCATTAAAATTATTTTTAATAATTATTTTCCTTGTGCGCCTTGTTAGGTACTGATACTTCATGGAAGATGGCTGATAACACGTGGTGTAAACTGATTGTCAAGTCACAAACTGCTCTTGGAGGATTTCAGAGTATTTTCTTCACTACATTGCTGAGTGCCATTCTTGTCACTCTACAAGTTTATTATGCCAGTGATAGACTTAAGTTCAGCTGCGATCCCGAACCCAGTGATTTTATCAGAAAATCTTGCTATAACAACTACATTGACACAATCAGCAAGCCTCATGGGTTAATACCTCAGAATGTTGTGACCTTAACCTTTACTGTTTTGTGTGCATGTTGGATTGGCTTTGCAATATTTGGTGCTGTGACCCTTTGAAAGATCCAAAGATCAACAGGCAATGTAAAAATCAGAAAGACTTTTCGCTGCTTCTACTTTATCCATGTGTTCTTTGGAATATTTTTCCTGGGTGGTATGTTGGGGCTGTCCTGCAATTCTCACGCTCGTTAAAAGTCTTTGAATTTAATCTTTTGTTTTCAAGAACTTTAAAACCCTTAAATTTATACTCAGGTCCTTGAAAAATTCTGAAAAGTCCTTGAAAGTCCGTGTAGATGAATCAAAGTCGAAGTTTTCGTTTACTTTTGGTGTGGAAAGTGTAAGTTTTTTAACACAAATCGCGAGAGCGAGTTTTCCTTTCAAATCCCGCATCCGATTATGATGTTTGACACGTGATATAATATTTCTATTTCTATTAGTTCCTATTTAATGTAAAAGGTCTTTTAATTTGAGAGCCAAGGTCTTTAAAAAATGATTTAAAAAGTCCTTAAAAGTCCTTGAATTGGGTTCCTGAAAAAGCACACGAGCCCTATCCCTGGCAATGCCTGGCAGTGGCTGTCCAATAGAGATATTATCTCCTGACAGTGTCTTTCCAATAGAGAGACTATCTTCTGGCAGTGGTTGTCCAATAGAGATATTATCTCCTGGCAGTGGCTGTCCAATAGAGATATTATCTCCTGGCAGTGTCTGCCCAATAGAGATATTGTCTCCTAATGATGATGGTTCCTCCCTTGCAATCCATGTCTATGATCTTTATGTTCAGTACCTGATATGTAGTGTCAGTCTCCCGCATAGATCCTCCCTGGGAATCCAGGGAGGATCTCTAGCTCAGAACCTTATAGGTAGTATTATTTGCATAATTCTTACATGGCAATCCATGTCTTTAATATCCATGTTCAGCATGCCTATAGATAGTTTCCCCTGCATAATTTGTTCCTGACAATTCATACCCAGGATATTCATGTTAAGCACCTCATAGATAGTGTCCCCTGCATAGATCCATCATGGAAAACTATGCCTATGATCTCCATATTCAGCACCTCATGGATAGTCCTCGAGTTAGATCCATCTTAGGAAACCATGCCTATGATCTGCAAGCTCAGCATCCTATAAATGGTGCCTCCTTCAGAGTTCTTCCCTGGCAATTCATGCCTGTGATCTCTTTGTTCAGTAAGATAGTGAAGGTTTCAGAAGGTTTTTACATTATTTTATTTGCCACTTTGCCACTACAAAGGGGGGGGGGGGGGTCAAAAACTGCCTCTCAGTGTTTTCAATCCCACCTATCTTAAAAAAAATCAGCAAGTTGGGAAGTGTCAGAGAAGTAATTAATAAAACTAAAATATCCACTGGTTTATTTGGGGGGGGGTAGAGGGGAGCTGTGTTGCTAGGGAATTCGAATTCATTACACATACCGATGAATCTAGCGACGTTCCACCGTGAAACCGTTTTAACCAGATTTTTCAGCTCAACATTCCTCCCAAACTAGATGAGAACGGAGCCAATCGTCTCAACAACTGTTTCAATAATTATTTCAACATCTGATATCTGATAATGTTAATATTTCTCTTAGAGCCTGGGACTATTCAGGCAAATAGGTTAGCTTAGCGGGGGCAAGAGAAAGACTGATATGTTGACAATTTTGTCACCGACTATAAATGCAGACTTTCCCATAAAGTAAAGTAAAGTAGACTTAGAAGACTTTAAAACATTTTTTTAAAGTCTTCGGATACAAATATCTTCTCTTAACTCCACCTCGGCGGCTTTCTTTAAATCTCTAAAGTATCGGAACGTTGATTTGATTGCAAATTGATGTTTTAAAGGTTAACTGAATCCATTACCAAAAGGTCCCACATTGGTCACGATTCGGAAAAAGAAATCTGCTTTAGTGTAAACCAGGTCTGAGATATCCTGCTCTTGAGGGAACCTCATCGACGTATATTTAAACTAAAGATAGACACAATAGACACTTTTCAGGTACTCAGCTCTGTGCTAGTTACTCTCCTTGTGTTGAATTCAATGGAAAGTATTTAAACTGCATTTCCTCATGTTCGCATTATCAGCCGTAAGTCCATACACAAGGGAGTTAGGATGATTAACAATTGGTTCAAGCTTTAGCGTGCACCATCGAGTTATGGCGTGCACTATCGAGTTATGGAGCACGCAGGAAGTTTGGAGAGCACAAAAGAAGCGTAAGAGTTGCCCGAGGCGAGAGCCGTAACCATAACTCGATAGTGCACAGCTGAAAGCATGAACCAATTGTTTTAGAACATCCGGTGGAATTGTGCATCAAATCCGACGCGAAAAACGGACAACAATATCAGTTGAAGCGAATCGTGACGGCGCTGATGCCGAGTCTCCTTTATCTTTGTTTCTCTCTTTTTCTGCCTCATTTAAGAACACTAGCCCAAGGGAAAAGGTCGAAACATTGTCATCGTTTTCGGACTAGTAGGTCGAGTCTCTGTTTGTATCCATTATTGTAGCGAAATATATTAGTTTTCCCCGCGCTAACAGTGGCCGCTCGCGCGAAAAAAAAATTTCTGGCGAAGTCGGATTTGCTGACGCTATCAGCTTGCAACATCGGGATTTTGAGCACGCTTACGTATAATGAATTTGATTGCGCGACTCTGCTAGCTATGTTCTAAAAGTACTTAAACTGTATTATTCGTTCGTATTATTTACTAACTATTTTCTCTTTTCCTTTAGCCATAAGTGCTTACATCACAGCGTTGAAGACTTCCATTATAGATGAAACGGAGTTCCAACCCAAGCTGCTTACCTCTCACACCATTTCCAACGCTAAAACAGATGAAGTATTCACTAATCTTCTCATACAACATGAAAGAAAAGCACTCATCGGGAATGGCAGGACAAATACAAGGAGGGAAGACCTTGAGTATTACGGAAAAGTCAGTGGTACTCCAGTTAAGTACTGCTATGAAATATTTCCCAGCATGAGCGATGATGAGGAGAATCCTAATTCTATTCTTGTCTTTGGGAAAGCAGGGATTGGGAAATCTCTGTTTTGCCAAAAGATTGTTCGCGACTGGGCGAAGAATGAATTATTTAAAGAACGAGAAAACACTAAAGTTCTCAGATTGATTTGTGTGTATTTGTTTTCTTTCCGTCAATTGAATTTGTTTGAAAATAACTATGTAACTTTAAGAGAAATCTTAACCTTCTCGTCGCTACTGGATGACGACTCTAACATTGATGACTTTACGTTTGATTACATTGTAAAGCATCCCAAGGAGTTTATAATCATCATGGACGGCTATGATGAGTATCCAAAGCAAGACTACATCACTGGAAACTTAGAAGAGCATCCCAACGACGCTAGACATAAAATGCCGGTGACCGCATTATGTTCAAAACTCATCAAAGGGAAAATCCTAAAAGGGACTTACGTCTTGATTACCTCGTGGCCTGATGAGTCGGACAAGTTGGGAGGAATCCGTTTTAAACGGTACGTGGAAATTGCGGGATTCTCGCCAGAACACTCAAAGAGTACACTGAAAAGTACTTCAATAAAAACGAAGAGATAAAGAACGCTGTGCTTGAACATGTCATGAACAATGCCAACCTTGTCAGTTTGCTCATATTCCTATGCTCTGTTATCTGTTGTGCTTTGAGATGGAGTATACCCTAACCGAATCAGGAAATCCTCATGGCCTTCTTGTTTCAACAACCGACATTTACACAAAAGTTATTGATATTTTTGAACTTAAGCACTGCGCCGAGTCAGAATACAGACAGAAAGAAATTCCTGAACAATTCAAGCCTCCTCCGGTCATCAAAAACACATTAGAGAAATTATCAGAACTAGCGGCTAAACTGCTGCTTGAAAGTAAGCCAACATTTGATGAAAGCGAGATATAGGGCGGTTTTGAATTGGAAGAAGTCAGCAAACTGAAAGGTAGCGGTCTTCTTTACTGTGGTCAGCCTTTCAGGACTGCATCGATTACAACCACGAGACATTTCAGCTTCACGCAACCCACTGTTCAAGAATTCTTGGCCGCTCGTTGGTTTGTAAAGGAAAATCGCATTCCAAACGAGAAATGCGCTGCAATGGTTTTCCAATTCATGGCTGGAATTTTGTCAGTTGAGGGAAATGAGAAACTGATGGAAGAGTTGTTAACTAGTCGTCAAGTTTCAGAGTCTGTTATTGAATTTCTCAGAGCAAGGTGTTTTAGTGAGTATCGAGACAGAAAATTCGCAAAAAAATTCATTAGGAACCATCCCAAAGCATTCTGTAGTTCATACGGTGTCATGTATTTTGACCGTTTATCAGATGTTCACTGCATTGCATTATCATTTGTGTTGGACATTTTCAGTGAGCTGAATAAAGAGGAAGCTGGAAAGGCTCAACACAGATGTTCTGATAAGTTCGTTACTGTTAAGAAGTTGGAACTTTACGAATCACCGCCAAGACTGTCTGGATTACAACGAGTCTGTAATTCACTCAACATTGACTGTTGAATGCGTTGATGTTATTAAAAGATTAGTAGTGAGTAAGTTAGCCGCACTAAATCTGCTGTTTATACCAATCACTGATACCGGTGTTGCCATTCTATGTGAAGCTTTAAAGCATCCATGCTGTAAGCTAATAACACTAATTCTGAGGATTAATGAGATCACTGATACCGGTGTTGCCAGGCTATGTGAAGCTTAACAGCATCCAAGTTGTGAGCTAAGCACTCTAGAACTGGAGATTCATAGAAGTACTGATACCGGTGTTGCCAGTCTATGTAAAGCTTTACAGCACCCAAACTGTAAGCTGACTACGCTAAAACTAAAGGGTGATTTGATCACTGATACCGGTGTTGCCAGTCTCTGTGAAGCTTTACCGCATCCAAGCTGTAAGCTAACCACACTAGAACTGCCTAGGTCTACAAATCATGAATGTCAGGAAAGTCTTCAAGCAATAGCTCAGACACACCGATCAGCTTTACACCTGTCCTTCTTTTCTTAGTAAAATTAGCGCTTTTTTAACTAAAATTAATGCTTGCAAGTCAAATCTTTATTTTGGATCAAAGACTTACCAAGTAGTTAAAGTATTATAGTCATAGGAGTGAAAGCAACGCTCAATGTACATAAAATCGCAAAGATTTTGCAAGAAATTTTTTTTGCTTGTTACATGGTTCATTGTACTTGGTTTGTGGGTGCAGACTGCTCAAGGGTAGTGACAAGTAAGACTTGGGGAGGGGTGGGTGGATATTCTTCGGTGAGGCTAATGAGCGACTAAGGAGGCTTTAGGACAGAAACGTTTAGCGAGAGTTTTCTCGAGGAAAGAGAAAAGAGGAAAATCTCCTCTCATCCGATTCTGGGTTATTACTTGGTGAAAATACACCCTTCTGAGTACTGCAAAAATGAGATACTTTTTTCTTTTATTTTTATTAAACAATTTTTTGTCTGTACTGTCAGCCATTACACTGTACTGATCGTTGTCTAAATTAGTCGTCCTCGTTTAAAATGTCCAGCTTTGTGTTCTGGACGAATTACATGTAGAGAGCTGGGTCGAGAGATAAGGTACGAGGTTAACTCCTATTTGAGAACCCAGCTTATGTATGCGCCGCGAGTTTTGACCCTTTAGGAGTTAGTTGCCGTGCTGTATCTGAAATAAGACTGGTTCACAGATTGGGCGTTTACTGTTACTCACGCGAGGTCTCACCCAAACCGCGGTCTTTCGCAAGCAGTGAGCCTTGGGGATGCTCTAAAGGAGAATTGATGTCATTAGATACGATGAAGGTGCTTCCACTATTAGCTTTTGACCCTCTTGACACTGTTCCAAAAAAAAAAATGTTCAACTAAAAGGCTCGGCTAAATTGAAGACGATTTTTTTTAAACAACGGCTAAACTTTGTTTAAAGAACCCGCCCTTAATCTTTGTTTCACCTAATATCTCGGTTCAGCTCTGTTAGTGCAACTTGACTAAGACAAAAAAATGGCGATAGAGAATATGATAGACATATTTTTTAAAATTTGACTTAGGGGAAAACCAAATATGACACGTTCGTGGTATCTTTCTTATGAGCAACTCCAATCTTCAACATGAGAACTCGACTGGCCCCTTGTAGCCCTTTATGGATCGTGCTAGTAAAAGTAGCATACATTCTATCAGTAGCATTGCTCAACTGCATTCCTAGTGGTGATTACAATTAGGTGCCATCATAATCTGCTTCCGGTGATCACTCATGTAGTTAATTTGTCTCCTGCAAGTGGCCAAGTACCTGATAGATTCAAGGTTGCCATGTTGAAACCATTGTTAAAAAAGAGTGGAGCTGGTCATGAACCATTTCCCAACTTTCGTCCTGTCTCGAGTTTATACTTTTTGTCCAAATTAACGGAAAAAGCAGTCGCAACACAATTTATGGACCATCTGATAATGAAGGCTTATTAGAAGAATTTCAGTGGACACAAAAATCTTTCAAAGCTCTGAGTGGACTGGCCCCAGATTACATTAATAACCTATCATTTAACCGCCTCCCGGTTAGCTCAATGGATAGCTCAATGGATAGAGCGCTGGACTGTGTTGCGGGAGGTCGAGGGTTCGAGCCCCGGCCGGACCAATACTCAAGGCCTTAAAATAATTGAGAAAAATATGCTGCCTTTCTATAACATCAAGAAATGGTTTAGATATTCTAGTCTTCACGGATAGGGACGAATAAATGGAGGTCCCAAACAATATGGGTAACCATGCTCCGCGTAAAGACATTAAAATTTGATTACTATTACTATTACTATCATGACGGTACAATGACTTTCGTCGCACACTAAGATCTTCAAACAACAGGTTGCTTGATGAGCCTAGAGCGAATCTTAAAACGTATCGTGAAAAGGCTTTTTCCGTGGCGACACCAGGGCTTTGGAATAAAGTACCACTCCTGATCACGCTTTCATCATCTAATCTTAACACTTATCTCTTTAAGCGTGGATTTGACTTATAATGTTACTTATTTAATTATCTGTTGCCTTCCACAGAAATAGTGACCTACTGCTCCTGGTTGCTTTTCTTCTGGTGCCGCTTTAGATACTCAGCACTTACAAGGGGTGGGGAACGAAAAAAGCAAACGTCAGTTGTGTCTTCAGCTTTGGTAGGTGACAATTGGTGTTTCCAAGAAGGCGCTTTGAGCCCTTGAAGCAAATTGAGCTAGCGGCAGATATTGTCCTTGTTTTCTTGCCTTTTTGTTTTTGTTGTTGTTTTTGTTTTTTACTGTTATTTTCATTGATTGTTATAAAGAGAATAGCAGTTCAAGTTCTCTTGGTGGTATAAAGAAAAAGGAGTCGTCTGTTCGAAGTGTTTAAAGTATCACAGCATGTCTACAGATGATCTGCATGTCCGATTGAGCGCGCAAATTCCGTCGGCCTCGGCCATCGACCCCGCTCTCAGGGCATTCACCCCATGATCGATGCAAAATCCGAAAAAAATAGGAATTTTTCATAAGGTTTACAGTTGCATGATTTGAACTACAGCTTGTACTTATGGCTAAACAACGCTCGTTTCTAAGGAAACCCACTCTAGTCGTCAAATGCGGGGTATTTGCAGCACGCTACAATTTGATTGAACAAAAATTCAACGAAGGTAGTTCTGATGGCAAGCAGCTTCTAATTGAGGTTTGGAATCTGCATCCCAGGAAATGATTATTTTTTATTATTTAAACAATGGTATGGCTCATTGTGCCTCCCACCTGGCAAGTTCTGTTGGAGGAGCTATTCATACTTCTTGGACAAAAAGAAAAATCATCCTATTCTTGATTCTCCACCCCAACCACTCACCTATCGTTACTACCTCATGAAAAGAGAATTATAAATCAGTCAAGTTCAATCTCACCTTTTAGCTGAAGTCATTGCCGGCCTTGATATTTTCTCATTTCATTTGATAACCTAACAACACTTACAAAGCTTCACTAATGTACGAAGGTAGACATAAAAATTAGCGAATAGACCACTTTCATAAATGGCTGCCGGATTAATATTCTTTTGTTTAAATTTGAATTAGCCCTTCTGGCCTCGCTTTAGATAATGTATTCTTTTGAATTTTGTATTGGAGAACGAGGCCAGAAGGGCTAATTTAAATTTAAACAAAAGAATATTAATCCGGCAGCCGTTTATGAAAGTGGTCTATAGTTTTCATAATTGGATAAAGGGGGCAAGTTTCTAAAGAAGCTGTACTGCTGCGTGGTTGGGAGTAACAAGGTTATTTGGGTTTTATTCAACTGAGTTGACAAAGTAAATTGGCCACCCTAAAGAGTTTCAAAGCTGACATTTGGACGGTGAGTCCTTCGTCAGAGCGAATGGCGAAGGGCTAACGCTCGAAACGTCAGTTGCAAAACTCTTTACGGTGGCCAAATAACATTATCAACTCAGTTGATAAAGCCAGAATTACCTTGTTTTCGTAAAGTGGTCGTCGCCATCTGATAGTAGAATTTACCTATCTTTAATTGAGTGCAACTAGTTCGTCTTTGGTTATTATCATTTGAATTTTTATGATTTCTTAGAATTCTCAAAAGGTGGTTCCACAAGAGCGAATCACCCCTTTAAATTATACATTAAAAGCGCGAGACTCAATTGTTATAAGTATTCTTTTGTTATTAGAATAGTTCCAATCTGGAACGATCTTCCAGAGACATAGTGCAGGCTGAAACCCTTCATCATTTTAAAAATAAGTTTTATCATTATCTACTTAATAAATTTTCAACTAGAACTGTGTCAATTAACGCCTGTTTAACAACTTAGTTGCCTTTTTTTATGCTTATACTGTCTAGTTAAGACTTGGTTGGCATAAGCGTAAGGATAAACATAAGCAAAAGACTTTCAGGCAATCAGCAAGCACTATATACTGCTTATACCAACCATGTCCTTATTTATCTACTGAGTGCTTGTGCTCATGTCATGTCATGTTGCAGCTGTGCCCACACACCTGCACATTAGCTTGTTATTTTTATGGTTATGCTTGTGTTGCAACTGAGTACGGCGACGTCAACGAGGACGTGGAAAAACAAGAGATCTAACTGGCAGAACAATAGCTCAGCACGTGCGTTTTCAAACTTTTTACATTTCTTAGCCGTCCTATGCAAAACAGCAACGTGAAATCGTCAAAATTTGCGTCGTCTGCGAACCGAAACCGCGACGGCAAATTATTTTAATTTCTATTTGAAACTCAACGGCTACTTTATACGTCATGCTGAAGTTGAGCTGTTGCGCTGTACGAGACAGTAATCTCCTGCAGCCATTTTTGAAATTTTAACTAAGGGTAGAAATTTATTTTTTAATCGAAGTCTTCCTTGGCGTCGCCGTCGTGGTTTCTTTAGGTCCCTATTAGCACGAGGATGAAAACAAGTACAAGGATGTTCACACTAGAAATAACATACGCATACACAGTGCCAGCTACATCACTGAAGAAACAGCATATTGATTGATGGAACTTATCCTTGAGCTTATTTCACTGCAGTTCCCACTTGTGAACCACTTTCCAACGTCGATACAGCTCCAGGAACGAGTCACTTTACGAGCAGTTGATCTCAGGTAAATGGCGCTGAACAGGTGCAGATGGATTTGGAACCAAGATTCTGCAGGGCGAGGAAATATCCAGTGCGGGTGAAAACACAGGGAGCCCAGACAAGGGACGAGTCTGCTTGTTTATTCTACTGATTTCAACTTGGTTAAAATCAGTAGAATAAAGGAATGTATGGTAGAATAAAGGAATGTATGGGAGAATATTGAAGCGTCTTCTTATCGTATTTATTTTGAGCTTTAACTCAGACATTTCATGATATAAGTTTACGATAATAAGACTCTTCAATATTCTCCCATACATTCCTTAATATTTCGAATAAACAACTAGACTCGTCGCTTGTCTGGGCTCCCTGTAGTGAAAACGACGGCGATGGCAGCGTCTTCTTAGCTAAATTAAAACCTCCAAAATTCATAACAGGCGAATCCTAGCAACCAAGACTATAACTAATTGTTGGTGTAGCAAGAACAGGTTCTGCATGAAAAGCAGAAGGCAATAAAGTGCCATAAAAACATTTCGGGGTTGCATTTCTCATTCACAAACTCCACCGGAAACTTCGCGCGAAACAGACACCGACAAGGCTGGTGCGAAAACGAGGAGTGCGGACTGCGGACTGCGGACTGCGGAGTGCGGAGTATAAAAAAAAATTAAAAAATGAAACACAAAAAAATATTTAAAAAAAAGATAAAAAATTAAAAGTAATTTAAAAGAATAATTAAATACATAAACAAACAAGAAATAGAAATTTTAGAAATAAAAATAATAATTATTAAAAACTTTACACCGCCTGAAGTGGACTGTTTATATCGCGTATATTTCATTCACTCCAAATAGCATATTCAACTCACGATTTTCATACCTAACAGTTCACTTTTAGCAAAAAAAGGTAAAGAATAATCCAGTTTTGACCATGTCAAGAAAATGTCAAGAATTACACCTTTGGTTTCCTTGGAAAGCCCTGTTACCTCGAAACAAACTCAAGCTTTGCTTTCCAAAAATAAACTGCCTATTGGCTGTTCCGAAAACACGGAGTGCGGAGTCTAAAAAGAAAATTAAAAAACAAAAAAAATTAAAAGAATAATTAAATACATAGATAAACTATAAAATAGAAATTTAAGAAATAAAGATAATAACTATTAAAAAATTCACGCCGCTTGAAGTGGACTGTTCATATGGTATATTAAACTTAGATTTTCACAGTTAGCAGTTCACTTTTACGGAAAAAAAAAATAAAGAACAGTCCAGTTTTGACCCTGTCTAGAAAATGCGAGAAATTATACCTTCGGTTTTGCTGGAAAGACCGTACTGCCTCTAAACAATCTCAAGCTTTGCTTTCCAAAAATAAACTGCCCTTGTGAATTAACCCTTGAACCATTCTCACAACTTGTCAACTGCGCGTCCTAAAGTTCTCGCTAAGCTCAAACTGAGACCTTGAAAGATATTCAGCGCTGAAAAATAGTAAGATGAAAAATGTAGATTGACAAATAGACTGAAACAAGTCAATACACAGGTAAAGTTGCACTTTTAGAAATCAAATTATAAAAATATAACGTTTACCCAAAAAAGCCATTTAACTACGGTGGCTTCAAAGGGACATACACTTTCCTCTCTCTTTTTTTTCACTTGCGACTTAGCTGCTACTTTCTTGCGACTTAGCTGCGACTTTCTTGCTACTTTCTTGCGACTTAGCTGCGACTTTCTTGCTACTTTCTTGCGACTTATGCGACTTTCTTGCTACTTTCTTGCGACTTAGCTGCGACTTTCTTGCTGCTTTCTTGCGACTTAGCTGCGACTTTCTTGCTACTCTCTGGCAACTTAGCTGCGACTTTCTTGCTACTTTCTTGCGACTTAGCTGCGACTTTCTTGCTACTCTCTTGCGACTTAGCTGCGACTTTCTTGCTACTTACTTGCGACTTAGCTGCGACTTTCTTGCTACGTTCTTGCGACGTAGCTGCGACTTTCTTGCTACTTTCTTGCGACTTAGCTGCGACTTTCTTGCTACTTTCTTGCGACTTAGCTGCGACTTTCCTGCTACTTTCTTGCGACTTAGCTGCCTGGTGTATCAGCCGGCCAGGTTGTTTTATTTGAAAACAATTTAGACAATAGGTAGTCTGTTTTGCCTTGGCTTTACAGTATAGCTCTGAAGGTTTTCGCCGTTTTCACTTTCATCTCGGTGTGCTCTACATCACTGGCAGTGCTTCCATCTTACTCTCCGGCAATAAGGAACAATGCAGGAATGCGCGACGAGATAATCAAGGACTACTTCAATCTTGGGCTTACTGCACCTGAAATTACATTATTTCTCGTAAGTGTATATGGTATCGGGATCTCGTTAAGACAATTGAAAAGAATACTCAGACGGTTGGGATGTACAAGACGTCGGCGTCGAAGTAATTTGAATGAGGTGGTAGAAGCAGTCGAGGAGGAACTGAAGGGGCGTGGAAGCCTTCTCGGATATCGAGCAATGCATCAGAGACTCATCAATCAGCACGGTCTTGTTACTACGAGGGAAGTCGTTCGACATGTTTTGAGGGTTTTTTGATCCTGAAGGGGTGGAGCATAGGTCACAGCATAGACTACGACGACGAATTTACAGGTGTAAAGGACCAAATTACCTATGGCACATTGACGGCTACGACAAAATAAAACCGTTTGGATTCTGCATTCATTGTGCAATTGATGGCTTTAGTCGAAGGATGCTATGGCTGGAGGTTGCCTCTTCGAACAACGACCCTCGTATAATAGCTCAATATTTCTTAGACTATGCAAGACAGTTAGGAGGTACGGCAAGGATTGTACGTGGAGATAGGGGATCTGAGAACAGGAACTTAGCAGCTATTCAGCGTTTCTTTCGGCGGTCCATGATTGACGACTTTGCAGGTGATAATTGATGGGAAATCAACAGCAAACCAAAGAATTGAAGCATTGTGGGGACGTTTGAGGCAAGGATGTGCAGAATGGTGGATTACATATTTTAAGGACTTGAGAGATTCTGGTTTGTATCACGATGATGATATAATACACCGCCTGAAGTTCTGTTTCATGGATGTCATACAAAGTGAACTACACAGAGCTGCACTGGAATGGAATGTTCACCGAATTCGACCGTCTAGCAATGTGGAATCTCCGTCGGGAAAGCCAGATGTACTCTACTTCGTTCCAGCATCAGCTGAGAGTCAAGATTACATGACTCCTGTTGACATCGACGAAATCGAAATCGCACAGGATACGTGTGCCGAGCAACCACAAGCGAAAGGATGTCCCTACTTTAAAGAGCTCTGCGATCTAATCATGGAGGATGAAGGTCTAGAACCAGCTACAACAGCAGAGGAAGCTCTCCAACTCTACTTAGATCTGCTAGACCATATTAATGCCATACCATAGGAGAATGGTTGAATTTCATTCCTGTTCACAGGCCACCCAGCATGAGCAGTGATTTTGGTACACTCAAAAACAAATCTTTCTATGCGGTTAGTTAAGGGGCTATGTTAGGTTCGCAAATATTCAGTGTGGCCAAATGTACATCGCAAGGTATTTATTGTTGGTCAGATCTAATGCCGCTATGATTTTGTAGCTGGATACCGAGCCATACAAGTAAATCAATTAAAAATGCTAATTAAAATCACCTTTATTTCTTCTCCGTTTCCAACATGTTTTCTAAATGTGGAAAGGAACTTAAACTCTTGACACTAAGAACGGATTATTTTCATTCATAAACTACACACCTGTGGGGGAGAGAAATTGCCTGACCCACCATCCACACTCTTTACAGTACAGTGTATTGTAAAGATGTCATCTGGCCTGGTAATTCAAAATCTATGAACTCAACAAGGTAGAACAGCAAAGAAAATAGCAGGTAACGAACTATTTTCCATTCCGTTCTAAAAGTGTTATGTTAACACAACCTATTAGAGTAGACATGAATGACATGTATAAAAAGAAAAGAATAATTAATCCCCTATTGCGATGAGCAGCGTTATCCTTATTATCTCAGTGCAAGTATGTCGCCCCCGCAAACCGAACCAAGAGCTTGTAAATTTCCATCTGTTGCCATCCTCACAGCTGTAAAGTCCATCTGTAGTAAGGAAAAATGAGTTTATCTTAGAAAATAGTATGGAGTCAAACTAGTCAAGTAAAATAAGCCACTTGAGGTGTAATATGAATACGTAAACTGTGAAAAAAAAAATACATAAAATACTTGCGGGTCCTATGGGTATATTTCCCGAGATAAGAAACACAAAAAGGAAAAAATGGTAACAGATACTATAGAATAATACATGGATGTACACAGATATGGAATTTCTCTTCAATTGAAGTGCTCAACTCAATATATCATGTACAGCAAACAAATAAGATCTTGAGTTTATATGGAATTTCTCTGCAAGTGTTCAACTCAATATATCAAGCAGTAAATAAGTAAGATCTTGAGTTAAATACAAGAAGAGAAATTCCATATGTATACAAGCAACATTTGCCGTATATCACGTTCAACATGTACATGTCCATGCCATATATCAGGCCCAACATTTGCCCTACATCAAGTTCATCTACTTTGGAATGTTACATAAATTAGTGGGTAAAGGACTACATGCTTGTCCAATTTGGAAGTAATTAAATAAAAAAAAAAAACTTTTTTTTCTCTCATCCAATTATTTCCAAATCAATTACTTTGGATTCTAGGAATGATAAATAGCTACCAATATTCAAATTATGTTGTATGCAATGAAATTAACTTCACTAAACTCGTTTGGGAGTAAAATTTCTTTCAAATTATTAACTCAAATGCGAGGTTAGTCTGGCTAGTTTTAATACTTACAAAAAAAATTTAATTGGCAGCCATTTATGAAAAGGGTCAAAACTATTCCCAGTGAAGCACAAATAACCGTCCCATCTTGAAGTTAAATGATTAAAGGTTTCTGGAAAGTAAACCAGACGTAACAAGAAGATAAGGAAAGTGTAAAAAGACACTCCGAGATATCAAATTTAAGTGCGCCACAATCTCGCGTCCAGTAGAGGAAAGAGTTCGTAATGAATTCTTACCCTTTCGTCTTTAAACTGTTGGCAAACGCCATCTTTAATCCACGTTTTTCTTTTAAAAAATTAAAAATCTAAAGAGAAAGAAGTCAAATATAAGTTTTTTTACCTTCAGCATTTGAAATTTGAACGAATGACAGGAGAAAGTGTCAAAATACCTGGTTCGGACCTCCGGAACTAGCTGTTCTTTTAGAGAATCCATGTTGTTTATCGGCAATGCAACGTAGCCTGCGTACCACTTGGCCCAGCTAGGTAGCCAGGCAGCTAAGTCGCAAGAAAGTAGCAGGAAGGTCGCAACTAAGTCGCAAGAAAGTAGCAAGAAAGTCACAGCTAAGTCGCAAGAAAGTAGCAAGTCGCAGATAAGTCGCAAGAAAGTAGCAAGAAAGTCGCAACTAAGTCGCAAGAAAGTAGCAAGTCGCAGACAAGTCGCAAGAAAGTAGCAAGAAAGTCGCAGCTAAGTCGCAAGAAAGTAGCAAGAAAGTCGCAACTAAGTCGCAAGAAAGTAGCAAGAAAGTCGCAGCTAAGTCTCAGCTAAGTCGCAAGAAAGTAGCAAGTCGCAGATAAGTCGCAAGAAAGTAGCAAGAAAGTCGCAGCTAAGTCGCAAGAAAGTAGCAAGAAAGTCGCAACTAAGTCGCAAGAAAGTAGCAAGAAAGTCGCAGCTAAGTCGCAAGAAAGTAGCAAGTCGCAGATAAGTCGCAAGAAAGTAGCAAGAAAGTCGCAGCTAGGTCTCAGCTAAGTCGCAAGAAAGTAGCAAGTCGCAGATAAGTCGCAAGAAAGTAGCAAGAAAGTCGCAGCTAAGTCGCAAGAAAGTAGCAAGAAAGTCGCAACTAAGTCGCAAGAAAGTAGCAAGAAAGTCGCAGCTAAGTCGCAAGAAAGTAGCAAGAAGGTCGCAGCTAAGTCGCAAGAAAGTAGCAGGAAAGTCGCAGCCAAGTCACAAAAAAGTAGCAAGAAAGTCGCAGCTAAGTCGCAAGAAAGTAGCAGCTAAGTCGCAAGTGAAAAAGAAGAGAGAGGAAAGTGTATGTCCCTTTGAAGCCACCGTATTTAATGGCACAGGGTTGCTTGTCTCGTCAATTCCAAGTGCAAATACCGTGACTGCGGCCATGTATTTCTTTTTTCTGCTAGAATCTAATATCTTCTCTGGAAGAAAATTACTGATTTCAAGGTGGAAATAAAGTTAAATTGATACACAATACTTGAAGGCTTTTAACGCAAAACAGAGTAAAAAAAGCACTTTTTCTTGACTTTTTCGCCCACCGTTTTTCGAGCTATGACTCAACTAACAGAACGCCTGAAAGAGGCTGAGGGATAAGTTGTCTCCTCTAGCCCAGGCATTCAATCAATTGACATGGAAAGGCATGTGACGGGGATAAACGTACTTACCGTAAATGCTAAGGCGAGAGGGGGGCGCTAATTCGAAGGGGGGCGCTTATTTGAAGCTGGGTGCTTATTTCGTTTATCAATTTTTAGCCTCAAAATGACACTATCTTTATTTCTATTTAAAACCAAACTGCAACATAAAAATTCAAAAACCTTATAGAAAACTACTTTAACAATGTCACATTTCATTAAAAGAACCGTATAGACCGTATACCTCTGGTATATCCGTACCGAGTACCGAAACTAATTTTTTCTCGGGGGAGGGGGGGGCGCTTATTTGAAGGGGGGCGCTTAGTACAAATTTTGAGCCTTAGGAGGGGCGCTAATTCGAAGCGGGGCGCTTATTTGAGGCTGGGCGCTAATTCGAGCATTTACGGTAATATATTCATTTAAAGCTGGTAATAAGCGGTAAAAGTGAACTGCTAACAATGAAAATCTTGAGTTTAATATACCATATGAACAGTCCACTTCAGGCGGCGTGAATTTTTTAATAACTATTATTTTTATTTCTTAAATTTCTATTTCTAGTGTATTTATGTTTTTAATTATTCTTTTAATTGTTTCATTTTATTTTTTATTTTTTTTTATTTTTTTTTTAGACTCCGCACTCCGCTCTCCGCGTTTCGGATCAGCCCGAACTGAGAGAAATTTTTATAAAAATAACGACGCATTTGAAATTAAATATATAAGCCATGTTTCGGTCGTTCAACGACCATCTTCAGTTGAGAGTTGGGTGTAACTTTTCAGTTGAGTGTTGGGTGTATCTTTTCAATCTGATCCGTGTAACTGGGATTTACATTTTGATAATATTATATCGAAAGCCAGTAGTCGTCTGTACATCTTACGTGTTTGTAAATTCTATGGACTACCGCTGGATCATCTTCATCTTCTTTTTATCAGTCTTATTCTACCTATATTTACATATGCTGTAGAAGTATGGGGCTGCGCGTATTATCATAAGTATCTGAGTCGCATAGACAGGCTGTTCAAGAGAACTTTTAAGCTTGGCTACTGTAAAGAGCTTTTTTCGATTGAAAATATTATTATTCTAAAAGATAAGAAGTTGTGGGCCAAGATCACCGACAGCGATTTTACAACAGCTTTAGATGACATTTTGCCACCAGAGCGACCAATCGTTACGCTACGTAAGAGGCGCCATAATTATATTCTCCCGCTTGTCAGAAGTGAACGTTTCAAGAGGACTTTTGTTAATAGATGTTTGTTCTCTTATTAGTTAGTCAGTTAGTAATTTAGTTAGTTCATTAGTTTTATACTTGCTGAGTTCATATCATTGTAACTAAACACGTTTGTTGTTTAGACTGCGTAATAAAGACTTTTATTATTAGTATTATTATTATAATTAGAGTAGAACTGATTTGAAGTTACATTTGAATTTATAATGTAGTACTAAACAAAAGCCATTCAAACTAACAGAATACCCAAAGGTAACAAAAGAGTGTGTATTATGACGTGTTAATTAGAACCAATGAGTTAAATTAACTTGATATAATTGCTTGTTTAAAGAAGGTTGCTCCTAGGAAATATGTATTTTATCTTGACCTGGAATCTTGTGGTCACATGATCTATACTTTAAAGCATTCAGCCGAGCAGGAATTGCGGCATGCTTGGGATTGTTGAAGATGTTGAAAGATGTGTGAGGTCCTGTCCCTGTCTAACTAGAGAATAGGAACGAAGCTTCAGGTTCTAACGATAAAGGTATCACCAGCCCTGATGCTTGTAAAAGCAGTGAGTCAGCAGGTCAGGTAGGGCAAGCCTCGCAGAATAATGAGGGCAATGTTGTTACCACTAGGTCAGGACGAGTAGGTAAATCAACAAAGGATAATCAAAATTTTATTTACTACTAATTAAATACATTCATTGATATATGATTTCTCAACGTTGGCTGGGAAGGAATTAGCGTACTGATTATAGGTGCACCTATCTTGTGATTATTGACAACAAGTTTAGTATGGATTCTAAGGTGAGCACGTGGTACTTTAATTCAGTAAATGTTACTACTCACGGTAATCCTACTGCACTGAAATACCTGCATGCTGTAAAATACCTGCATGCTGTAAAATACCTGCATGCTGTAAAATACCTGCATGCTGTAAGATACCTGCATGCTGTAAAATACCTGCATCCTGTAAAATACCTGCATGCTGTAAAATACCTGCATGCTGTAAGATACCTGCATGCTGTAAAATACCTGCATGCTGTAAAATACCTGCATGCTGTAACATACCTGCATGCTGTAAAATACCTGCATGCTGTAAAATACCTGCATGCTGTAAAATACCTGCATGCTGTAAAATACCTGCATGCTGTAAAATACCTGCATGCTGTAAAATACCTGCATGCTGTAAAATACCTGCATGCTGTAAAATACCTGCATGCTGTAAAATACCTGCATGCTGTAAACTACCTGCATGCTGTAAAATACCTGCATGCTGTAAAATACCTGCATGCTGTAACATACCTGCATGCTGTAAAATACCTGCATGCTGTAAAATACCTGCATGCTGTAAAATACCTGCATGCTGTAAAATACCTGCATGCTGTAAAATACCTGCATGCTGTAAAATACCTGCATGCTGTAAAATACCTGCATGCTGTAAAATACCTGCATGCTGTAAACTACCTGCATGCTGTAACATACCTGCATGCTGTAACATACCTGCATGCTGTAAAATACCTGCATGCTGTAAAATACCTGCATGCTGTAAAATACCTGCATGCTGTAAAATACCTGCATGCTGTAAAATACCTGCATGCTGTAAAATACCTGCATGCTGTAAAATACCTGCATGCTGTAAAATACCTGCATGCTGTAACATACCTGCATGCTGTAACATACCTGCATGCTGTAAAATACCTGCATGCTGTAAAATACCTGCATGCTGTAAAATACCTGCATGCTGTAAAATACCTGCATGCTGTAAAATACCTGCATGCTGTAAACTACCTGCATGCTGTAACATACCTGCATGCTGTAACATACCTGCATGCTGTAAAATACCTGCATGCTGTAAAATACCTGCATGCTGTAAAATACCTGCATGCTGTAAAATACCTGCATACTGTAAAATACCTGCATGCTGTAAAATACCTGCATGCTGTAAAATACCTGCATGCTGTAAAATACCTGCATGCTGTAAAATACCTGCATGCTGTAAACTACCTGCATGCTGTAAAATACCTGCATGCTGTAAAATACCTGCATGCTGTAAAATACCTGCATGCTGTAAAATACCTGCATGCTGTAAAATACCTGCATGCTGTAAAATACCTGCATACTGTAAAATACCTGCATGCTGTAAAATACCTGCATGCTGTAAAATACCTGCATGCTGTAAAATACCTGCATACTGTAAAATACCTGCATGCTGTAAAATACCTGCATGCTGTAAAATACCTGCATACTGTAAAATACCTGCATGCTGTAAGATACCTGCATGCTGTAAAATACCTGCATACTGTAAAATACCTGCATGCTGTAAAATACCTGCATGCTGTAAAATACCTGCATACTGTAAAATACCTGCATGCTGTAAGATACCTGCATGCTGTAAAATACCTGCATGCTGTAAAATACCTGCATGCTGTAAAATACCTACATGCTGTAAAATACCTGCATGCTGTAAAATACCTGCATGCTGTAAGATACCTGCATGCTGTAAAATACCTGCATGCTGTAAAATACCTGCATGCTGTAACATACCTGCATGCTGTAAAATACCTGCATGCTGTAAGATACCTGCATGCTGTAAAATACCTGCATACTGTAAAATACCTGCATGCTGTAAAATACCTGCATGCTGTAAAATACCTGCATACTGTAAAATACCTGCATGCTGTAAGATACCTGCATGCTGTAAAATACCTGCATACTGTAAAATACCTGCATGCTGTAAAATACCTGCATGCTGTAAAATACCTGCATACTGTAAAATACCTGCATGCTGTAAGATACCTGCATGCTGTAAAATACCTGCATCCTGTAAAATACCTGCATGCTGTAAAATACCTACATGCTGTAAAATACCTGCATGCTGTAAAATACCTGCATGCTGTAAAATACCTGCATGCTGTAAAATACCTGCATGCTGTAAAATACCTGCATGCTGTAAAATACCTGCATGCTGTAAAATACCTGCATGCTGTAAAATACCTGCATGCTGTAAGATACCTGCATGCTGTAAAATACCTGCATGCTGCAAAATACCTGCATGCTGTAAAATACCTGCATGCTGTAAAATACCTGCATGCTGTAAAATACCTGCATGCTGTAAAATACCTGCATGCTGTAAAATACCTGCATGCTGCAAAATACCTGCATGCTGTAAAATACCTGCATGCTGCAAAATACCTGCATGCTGTAAAATACCTGCATGCTGTAAAATACCTGCATGCTGTAAAATACCTGCATGCTGTAAAATACCTGCATGCTGTAAAATACCTGCATGCTGTAAAATTACTCTACTTCATTCAACTCTTCTACTTCTATATGTGTAACTTATTTGTTAATAAAGTTCAATTAGCCTTTGGCAATGAGGGAGATACAGTCTTTTTGTGTCTGAATGACGACTAGGCTACATATTCAAACAAAGAATATTTTACTCTGCAAGCGGGTCAGAGCAGAGCTGAACACCTAATTTGCAGCCAACTAGTGAAACTCAACATTTTAGAGCTCTTTCAATGAACTACTGCAACCCTGTTAGTCTAAGTGAAGACGCAAGCAATATTTTAACAGGTAAACTATTCATTTTTTAGCGAACGTACGAGGACGCAACCAACTCACTTCTTTTGTGTATAAATAGACATTTTCTCCCAAAAAGTCACCATTCTAACTAATTTTACAGAAGTAGGAGACAACTCGGTTTCAGTCTCACAAGAGAGTAAATGCGAGAGGAAACCTATACACTGACACACAAAAGGATACAGCCTCTTCCGACCCGATGATTGATTTACACAAATTCGTCTACTAAACGAACCGACAACATGGCAGTGAACTAAAGTTGACTAGAAGGGTAGAAACACATTATTCAAAGAAACAACGTCTGTCTTTGAAAGAAAATTTGTTGTAATATTTAGTTAATAAATTACAATTCTGTGTAGACCATAAACTTCGCTGCAAGTGTTATTTTAACGTACGCGGCCGCATTCTCACCTCCTCGATCACTCATCAATTAAATATTGTGTAGCGTTTCGTCTGAAACTTGGAAACTGTTTTCAGTCAGCTTCAAATACTCAGTCAAACAAAAGTTAGAAAATAAATCAGTTCTTGAAAATATCATTTACCTCAGTCTAGCTAACTTATCACAACTTTTACAATCGGCCAGTGAAGTTGAAGTTGAAGTTCATTTATTTGTTCTAGCGGGTTGATTAATTTGGCTGCTGTAATAGCTGATGTGGACCTGCTGTCCTAACCCACCCATCCCACCCCAGGGGAGGACATCCATCACACAGTAATCTCGTGTGTGGGAAATTAACGTCTCTTACCCCAACCCTGCAGGAGACGGGACCTCCATTTATTCGTCCCTATCCGAGAAGACTAGAATATCTAACCATTTCTTGATGTTATAGAAAGGTACCAAATTCTTCTCAATTATTTTAAGACCTTGAGTGTTGGTCCGGCCGGGGCCGGTAGGTTCGCCGCGCATATCTTTCACCTTCTTGCTGTCTTGAACTGCAAATTTACAAATCAAGGTGAACCAGTCAATCAGTTCAGTTTTTGTTAACAGGATACAACTAACTTTAAAGCGTAGTCAAAATATAGATGAACTAAACAGACATACCAAATTACTAATTAAATTACTAAAAGTGGAAAAAAAGCTTTTTACTCTGCTTTTGGTTGAGTTACATGTAAGAGAACATCTCCATGAGTTTAGACTATTTGTGATGAGTTGGTTAGGTTTTCCATTGGAGCCAGCAGATTTGCAAATGTTCAAGTTAGATCAGAAGAGATTAGTAAGCCTGTGCCACTCTAACAGGGAGAAAATAAAATTCAAGAGCTAGTGGGGTTTTTCTTTTGTATGTTGACAACACTCGTCATCCACAGGTCGGTCAACACTACTCCATTGTTAGATCAGAAGAGTTTAGTAAGCCTGTGCCTCTCTAACAGGGAGAAAATAAAATTCAAGAGTGGGGGTTTTCTTTTGTATGTTGACAACACTCGTCATCCACAGGTAGGTCAACACTACTCCATTGTTAGATCAGAAGAGTTTGGTAAACCTGTGCCTCACTAACAGTGAGAAAATAAAATTCAAGAGTGGGTGTTTTCTTTGTATGTTGATAACACCCGTGTGACCGGAAAAATCATCCACAGGTAGGTCAACACTACTTCATCGTTAGATCAGAAGAGTTTGGTAAACCTGTGCCTCACTAACTAGGAGAAAATAAAAATCAAGAGTGGGTGTTTTCTTTTGTATGTTGATAACACCCGTGTACATATCAATGTCAAGACTACTTCATGAATTAATTAATGGTGAAATGGCGAAATCGTTACTGAAGATCGCACGTGTGAACAGAACTACACTTACATTCCCGATTAAAGAACGGCCACTTGACTTGCCGTTTTATTAAAGAAGCCTCAGATTCTTCCAGAAGGAAACAGCAGAGCGAAGCAGGGGAGATAAGATGCTGCTTTGTCGCAGAAATGCATGATTGATTTTCGTTTTATTGCTGTTACCTTATTTTGCTGTTATTAGTAATTTTTCCAAATTTTTATTTGTTAAAGATCAGCAAAATTTTCAATGGAAATGAAACTGAGACAAGAATTTTCTTTTGAATTGATTGATAACTCCAAGGTGGATGATTACCTCGAATGTTTGCTCGTTAAATCGGAGGGTGATCACCAATATCCTGCAGATCGATGTCCTACCGCGTGTAAATAGCGGCTGATAAGCCTCCCCCCCTACTCATAACCTCCCCCATGTTATAGACCCATTTACCTGTAAACAACAACAAAAAAATCTGACTACAAGCCCCAAACTAGCTTTTCTTTAAGAGGTAGGAACTCTGTGCTGTTTCAAACTAAAAGTTTGAAAAGTGCGAAACAATAAGTTGACCTCTTCATTTTGTATTAAAAAGAAAAAAAAAATTAAAAAGAACCTACACAAAACAAACAAACAAACAAACTTTCATAGTAAATCGCAGACGGCTTCTTTCAAAGGGCTACAGTATTTTCTTTCTTGCTTCCCTTTAATTTTAACCAGACGTTCAGACAAAAGGGTGTATCGCCTGATTCCCGTTCTCTTGCATTCAGTTCGCCCAACTTGATGTGCTTTATCCAATGTGATGTAGACGTTAGCGCATGTTTTGTGGAATGACTGATTGGTTTTCTGAGATACTGCAACAGATGACGGAGATGAACTCTATCTCTTGTTCGAAATGGAAAATGTTGTTCAAAATTACACTAGTTTCCTAACTAGAGAGCTTAGAGGTAATTATGTCTAGACAATAGCCCATTTCCGAATTACCCTTGGCCTCTTTTTCAGGACGAGGCCTTGTGCTCTGCCATTCTTGTGAAAATGAGTTAATTTGCATGTGAATGAATACTTATAATCATGTGAAAGGACGAGCGCCAGGACTCGTTTTGAAAATGAGGCCAAGGGTAATTCGGAAATTGTCTATCATGGCCGTGCCTTGGTACGCATATTCAACATGTCCTCAGAGAGTCACGGAATGCTTAAACTCCAGTATTTCGCTGAATATTTTTCTTTCTTTTTATGACATAAAGGGCCATCTGTGGAATTTTCGGCAAACTGTTACTACCTCAAGTAACAATAAGACATATTTTTAGAACATTCAACACTTCCGTCTTGCGCGAAAGATTATCTTATCACGTGACTAACTTGCTTGAGTGGAATGCACTAGCTAGGCAGTTTCCTTGTGAAGTTAACGGTCCAGTGGAGTGAAGTTTCAGCTAAAGAATCCTTGTGTTTCCTTCTTTCATCTCAGCTCTGAAGTTGTAAAACAGTTCTTTATGTAAATTACATCTCACCAAGTCGAAGTTGTACAGCAGCTGTAGCTCAGTTTCATTAAACACCAACATTTGCAGTCGTCGAGTAGAGAGGAAAGTCACGGAGGTAAGGTTGTTGTCTGCTAACCTAAGCGAGCATGCATTTATTAGATTGTTTTACTGGATGTCCAAGGTTTCATACTCATGTATGTGCGAATAATATGGTTCAGTTTTATGGCTGCTTCGGTGAGTTTTGGAGATTGGCATTTACAACAGTTGTATAATAAATATGCTCATTTTAGATTAGCAACCTTTGTATTGCTTGATCATGAAAGTGAAAGTTGCTTATCTCATCGTGTTCCTGGTTATTTATAGGGAACTGTAGCTTTGAATTCTTTGTTTTCCCAGTATCTCATTCCTGTTTGGTTTTCTATTTGTTTTATTTCATTTACTTGGGACTATTTCTTGAAAAATAGATGACTTTCGATTTCATCGGTATAACTGCGTGCATTCAAGACATCAATTTAAATGTATTTGGATATGGTTATCGACAACAGTTTGCAAATGTTAAAAACTTAAATTACCACATTGAAAAACATCTCGGCCTGGAGAATTAAACTTTATTCCAGTGAACTGAATGGCTAAAGCCAAGATAATTCTGGAATATCGTGAATGCTTTTAGAGGATTTTTTAATGTGAGATGCATTTGCGATCATGACTTTGCCCAGCTTCCTATATCCCAGCGGTTTACGAATAAATCGTCTTTTTCTTCAAGTTAATTTTGACATTGTTGGCAATTAATTGAAAGTGCTATATTCTAATTTTTACCTTTTACTGCTGTAGTTGCTTTTTTAAATATAGTTGCTCGACACTGAAGAGCACTCGGTTTGAAACTTTTAATTTCTGTCACCCTCAAACTGCTGAGATGTTTGTTCTATTTTAACTTACCCCTGGGATAAATTTAAATTTTACTTGTGGACTTGAGACTATAGTAAAGAACAGTGTCTTTTCCAATCCCTACAAGCTTCTTGTTACTAATCTGAGTTACTTTGAAATGCTCACCTGGTTCTGTTTTTATTTCATTGTTAAATCAGCTAGGGTGTAGAATTCATTTTTGCTTACAGGTGCCAAGTGTCAATTAAACAATTGTGATTGACTTGCCAGATGAAGCAATAATTTGGTTGCCAGTAAATCACAGTGATTAAAAAAGTGTTCTCGATCTTTACTTGCAATGCAAAAAAGTTTTTAAGACTCTGCTGACACTTCGCTGTAAACCAGCATGATGTTATACCAGCCAACATTAAAATGGTGTGGGGGGATTCGGTTTTTCAAAATGGATCTCCCACAATGGGCTCTGTTACATAATGTGTATCAGTATAGTTTTAATCAGTAAACTTGACAAGTAAATTGCAAGGCAACTGGATTCAAATTTTGTGGAAGTTGTGCAGTGAGATTTTATAATAATGTGATTAATTTGCTCAAAGAACCATCGTCCATTTCAGATTGTTGCACCCCAGTTGGTTTACAATTATTATAATTTATCAAGCTGAAACAAAATAATTTTTGCCAAATAGTGCATTTGGTAACCTTTCCACTGATATAATTATAGTTTATGTTGGTTATATTTTTAAATAGCATGTTGAGAATTTTTTTTTTACAAAGGAAACCCATGAAGGTCTATAGTATCCTTAAAAAAGAACACTGCAAAAATGTTTGATGCATGTAGATTGCCTGCTAGCATTAATGTACTAACCCTTAGATTATAGTTGCAAACATTCAATTTTCAGTGGCATTGTCAGCCAGGTCAGGTTGCAATAATTCTCCTTGTCTCCATAAATTGTATAAATCTATGTTTTTCTCTTGGAATTTTGTTTGCAAAATTTTTATATTGAATGGATTGTTTGTGTAAATGTATCTTGTTAAATATAAAGTGTATTTGTTAGTAACGCTTTCAATTGTGTAGTTACTGCAATATTTTTAATTGGCACTATATAGTGGAGCTTTTGTTTTGACAAATGACTTAGAAGTGAGAGCCTGTTTTAGTTGCAAATCCATGTGTTCAGGAGCAAAAAAAAAGTTACAATTTAAACTTACTATCTGAACAACTCACTTGTTATTCTTTTATGGTGTATGCATAGTTAACCGTTAGATATAAACAATAGTTAATCTGCATAATAAATAAATTTTGTGTTGCCTTGTGTCTGTTTGGTAGGTGACATCAAAATGCAAAAAGAACAAAATTAGTGGTGCAGCCAAGTGTGTTACTGACATACTTCCCATGTTTTGTCATCTTCTTTGATCTATTACTGTACAGACCCAAGGTAAATGGAATCTATTTGGTTTTTTTTATCACAGAGCAAAAATCTGTTAACCATTAACACCATACTGTTCTGTTTACATTTTTAAGATGCGACAAGGACAGGTTGTTGAACAATTTAGAGCTTTTTCTAGTTTCTAATCGGTGACATCATCTATGGGTTTGTTCTCAAATAGATTTAATTTATTAGATTCACCGACAGGCAGGGATACTGCAACAGCTTGGGCCAGTTACTGCGGGCCCAGTAAACCCACCCATCCCACCCAGGGGAGGACATCCATCACATAGTAATCTCATGTGTGGGAAATTAACATCTCCTACCCCCAACCCTGCAGGAGACGGGACCTCCATTTATTCGTCCATATCCGAGAAGACTAGAATATCTAACCATTTCTTGATGTTATAGAGGAATCCTTGTTTACAATATTTGCCTCATTACCATAAGCAATTCAGTTTCTAATGGAGCTAAAAATAAATCAGTTCTGAATATCGAAAGGTTAAACTACGATTAACTCGGCCAATGAATATGAGCCTGATGCATTGAATACTTTTTGTGCAGCAAGGGTTTAAAAAACTCAAAATTTTACATAGAATGTATGAGCTCATTAGTGCTTTTGCCACCCAGAAATTTTGCAGTTTTTGATGGACTATTTCTCCTTGAATATTACACCCAAAGAGCTAAAAACTTCACCATGTACTAAGGTTTTCTAGCTCTTTAGCTGCCTGAAGTAAATTTGTATCTAACACGCTTCCTTCTTTACGCAAAGCCGTATGCAAATGAGCAAAAATGTAAACAATGACGTCAGCATGAATCCGCCTATAGAAAGGTAGCAAATTCTCAATCATTTTAAGACCTTGAGTATTGGTCTGGCTGTGGCTGAAGAACCCTCAACCTCCCGCACAACAGTCCATTGCACTATCCATTGGGCTAACTGGGCGGCGATCATAAGTAAGAACCAATCAAAATGAAAGTATAATTAATTCATATGTTTTTTTCTTCTTTGCAGCTGAGTTTCAGAATATTCTGAACTCCGGTTCAGTTCCATTCCATCAGCTGCAGGTGTTTTGATACCTGACTCAACAGCAAGAACAGGTTTCTTTTGGATAGAACAGTTATTTTCCCAGTAGCTGGCTAAATATCATGCTGTCTACCAGATTAGTCATGCCGAGTAGATTGGTGTGAACACAATCAGCCACACATCAAGTAAGTAGTGGTTTATCTGGTGGATGGTATTATTGATTCAATTCAGCAATAACAAGTACCCGAGAGTCTAATACAACTGCTGTTATCATCTCCGAGGAGAAGCAACTTGAAAGGTGAGTGTTTATCTTACGTGTATTTACATAAATGAAGAAGTAAATAACAGTAAAGAAGACAAAAAGAAGAAAACAAATACATGTAGCCCTTAAGTGGGTGTGCTTGTAACATTCCAAAATACTGTATATGTTACCGTGTTTAGCAGGTATTGACACTGTGTACAATGTACAACAGTACTTAGCAGTTTATCAAGAAATAACCACCACTTCTTGATTTGATTTTTACTTTATATCGATACACCTGCATGTTATCAGTATATGACAACATTTACTGTTGTTGTATTTTTAAATTATGTAAACAAAGAAAGTTTGGAGATTTGATTGGTTGACAGTATCACTATTGTTAATCAGTGTTAGTGTGACAGAGGACAATAATGTTGATAGTGGGACATTGCACCAGAGTAAAGGTGCAATAGACAATTTTCAGAATAATAACCAAATCAATCACGAGCAAACGTTTGAATTGACAGAGTGAAAATCAAAAAATGTGGCACATGGTCAGAAAATTAAAAACCCTTATAATATTTACCCAGAGATACCTTACAGTGAACTTAGAAACATGGTTAGGTTTTTTTTCCCAGACTTACCTCTTTATGCTAGAAAATTCACAAAGACTGAAACAGGTGTCGGTAGCCATGAAATGTGGGAAATCAGTACCAGAAGTAGAGGCAGAGATGTGGCTTAAAACTAAAACTGAACCATTTTATTCAATTTTGAGCTCACTATGAAACACTTTTAAAAATCATCAATATGTATTTCAAAATCCAAATAATCTAATTGCATTTCCTAGCTTAATTTTCAATTATCATTTTCCCCATGCAGTATGACTCAGAATTGGTTCAGGTTAAACTTATGATGAGTGGAAATAGTGTTGTTTTTGAGGATATAAAAATTAGTTAAAGGGGCTTTTCATTTCCACATGGAAAAATCAGGCTGAACTTTATAAAGGTAATTTTTCAGTTGATGTGGCACCTCTTAAAAAAAGTTGCTCTTAACTTGATAAACTAATGTTATTAGAGTTTGAGTTATATACATGTACTGGTATTACAAATTCTATGAATTGAACTAACCTTTCTGTTGCCATCTTCTAAGCATTTATTACCTATCACTTTCCTAGGGTTTCTCATTTTTTCTGGACAGGTTTAGTGTGGCAAAATCATTACTAGTTGCAGGCTCTGCTTTATTATTAGCAGGGTTCGCGAATAGTTTCATAATTATTTCTATTACTGCTCTGAACAGACTTGTGTGCACAACAACTTGAGTAAAAGCATAGAGTAGCTGATCTCGATTTCACCAAAAATAATATTCAGGGAACTAAACCATTGTGTTGTTTTTTTTTAGCTTGTTACTCAGTTATTGTTCACTGTTTTTGTACACTTTTGAAAAGCAGTGTTCAAAAGTGGATTTTTGGGACAGTTCATGTGGAGGGAGCCAAATCTATTTACTACCAAAATCTTATAGGCGATTACTAGGTGTACAGCTGTGACTTTACTTTTTAATTAGTTAAGCTTGAGAATTCATTTTGTTTTCCTAATGATCTCAGTTTGACAGCTTTTCACCAATAACGTTTCTTTAACTTTTTTGATTATGGGTGTTGTAGAAATTAAAATCATATTTTTCTTTGCTGTAGGGGAAATAATTATAGTCTGTGAGGGAAAAATCAGCTGACAGAAATGCCAAAGGCAACACAGAAAACAAAAGGAAGACCAAAGAAAACCCTTGCAGACAAGAGGGATAGAAGACCACAGAAAATAGCAAAGGCTGCACACAAAGCAGGAGACGAATCTAGTGATGAAGGAGAAATTCCACCTGAAGTTAGAGTCAATCTTCCATCAATAAAGGACATTCGTGCAGTGCTAAAGGATCCAAAGGATGTGAATCTGCCTGTTGACATTTTGTTACTAACAGCCAAGAACTATGAGTTCATAGCTTGTTACATGCAGTTGAAAAACCCGTTCAAATGCTGGTTTGATGATGTAGGGTATGTTTACTTTGGAGAGATGGGTGACGGTGATGGAGAGAAATTGAAAGTTACTTTATTAAGATGCCACAGAGGTTCGGTGAGTCCTGGAAGCTCCCTGATAACTGTGAAAAATGCTGTCTCTGTACTGGGACCTAAAGCTGTCATTTCTTTGGGGACCTGCAGTGGCTTAAACCCTGAGACGACTAAGTTAGGAGATGTGATTGTGTCTGCCAAACTAACAACTTATGCATCCAAGATAGTAGCAAGCTGTGGAGAGCAGTCAACAGGCATGAGAAGTTATGTGAGCAGAAATTTTCTAAACCTGATCAAATGTGCAGACCATGGATGGAAGGCACCTTTAAAAAACCCAGAAGCTCTAGACATCAATGTACATTGTGATGGAGAGTTTTTGAGTGGTCCAGAGCTGATCAGTGCTGAACGGCGAAGAGATGAACTGGCTAAGTCCTATCCATTGGCAACTGCAATTGAAATGGAGGGTGAAGGTGAGGTTATGTATTGATCTTGCTTCGACTGCACACCACAGATTCTTTGGATTCATAGCTGTTGGTTTTGTACCAGCTTTGAATCGTGAAGTGCTATAGCAAAGTTGAATCATTTTTTTACTAGTGAAACAGGGTGCTCATAAATATTTGGGATGGGGCAGGTTTTCTGTTCTACATAGGAGAGAAATTTAATATTCTGCAAAATTGTTTTTGCTGTAATACCAGTATAGCCATCTGCAATCTTTGACTGTCTATATTTTTTAAGTTACAACATGCGATTGGTCATTAGATTCAAGCTTGATTCTCTAAATGTATTTGTTATCATCTGATTATGTGACTCAATGAGGAAGAGGTCAAGCTTTCTTTATTAAGCTTTTGAATTTGTTACAGGCTCAATTTGTTACAGGCTAAAATCCTACAATTCCCCTTTTCTTTTTCTACTGCTAATGCAACAAGTACTTGTACCAAAATTACTGCTATTACAGGCAGCCAACTGTTTCACTGCTGAATTCTGTAAAAATTCTGTAATCAAGTAAGATGATTATACAGGTTCCTAGGAAATTTATTGTCGAATAAAGACAGAATATAGAAAGCAATTGAAGAGTGAGTGTCTCCTGACTGATTCACCAAATGAACTCTAAAACCCATACTGTGAATGTATTACAGTTTTAAATCTTTTAGACCTGAATACTCAGTGCAGTGTGCGGTTGAGTTAGACCATTTATAATTATTTTACAAAGTTGTTCTTGAGTTTAACCAATGCCTTTTACACTTATATATTCAGGTATTTTTGCTGCTGCATTTGATGACCAGATTGAATGGCTGGTAGTAAAGGGAATTGCAGATTTTGCTGATAGCACAGACTGCAGATCAGAGAACTGGAGACCTTTTGCAAGTGTGATGGCTGCTTCAGTTGTTGCAAATATCTTGAGCGATCCTGTTGTGTTTCGGGGATGGCCTCATAAAGGTGATTGTGATTTTGTGAATGCCATTAATTCACACCTATAATCATATCATGAATACTAAAGAAGACCCTTCAGATATGAGGTTAGAAAACTATAACCATAATTATCATCAATACTAAAGAAGACCCTTAAGATATGAGGTTAGAAAACTATAATCATATCATGAATACTAAAGAAGACCCTGAAGATATGGGTTTGGAAAACTATAATCACATCATGAATACTAAAGAAGACCCTTAAGATAGGAGGTTAGAAAACTATAATCATATCATGAATACTAAAGAAGACCCTTGAGATACTAGGTTAGAAAACTATATGCACACCAAACAGAATAGTTTTGACTCCTAGGCTGTCATTGATGATGTCTGCTTTCAAGTTGGCGTGTTACTCGCTGACTCTTTGTTGGCAGATTGGAGACCAAAAATTGGTGAAGATCATGCTTCCTTCTACATGACTGTACATTTACAATTGAACTGTATCTCATGTTTAATTACTTTACTTGTTTTTATAAGGTGGAAAGAGGAAGTCATCAAGCGAGTCACTGGACCAGGACAAAAAGCGTACAAAGCTGGAAGGTATTTATGGCAAGGACTTTAGTTTATAATTTCTATATTTTGTAGTTTCAGACTGGAGGCCTAAAGCCATTGCACAGTTTCCATAAGATCCAAGGCTTTCCCTAAATTATCTCAAAAAATAAAGTTGTACAGTAAATCATATCACTTGGCACAGATGAAAAGAGTGTTAATTTCCTTATTAGATTTTGCATTTATTCAGTCTCGTGTACCGGAACAGTAGGCTCACCATAGGGCATTATTCACCGCAGTTCGTGAAATGAGCCCACACTCATATATTATGACATTATGACAGAACAAAAGAGTAATGAACAAAAGAGTAACATCAAGTCCATTTTCTATGCTCGTTGAACCCTTTGCATTACTTTGCTCTCATCCCATTCACCTCTAGTTTGTTTAGCCAAAAGATGATTCTTCTTTTCTTAATTCTGCACAATTCCCTGATTCATGTACACTACAATTCAACTCACCTAAGATGTCTTCTACTCTTGATTTCTTGAACCAAACTGGATCACATATAAGCTGCTGCTCATTAACCTCAAAGTTTAGAATTCCAACTGCTTTAGTGTTCCTCTCACCTTGTTCCAGTAAAACAGTCGAGCAACACTCTGCAGGGCTGGGTAGGTGACTACCATCTTTTTTGGGAACAAGTTTCTCATGGATGTATTTGAATCGCTTACTTTCAATATAAGAGAACAGAGGTTTGCTTTCCTTTACACCTATCTTAGGTTCAAGATCCTTTAAGATACTGCAATGCTTACGTCTAAATTGGTCATGGTTTAGCTCCGAACACTCTGAATCAACAAAAATCACAACCAATCCAGATGTGTTATAGAATGGACTTTTCTTGATGATACTCCCCAACTGAAAACATTTTGATTTTGAATTTGGTTTTGTAAACTCCACTTGATATTTCTCAGCATCAAAGTTCTCTTTTGGAATAAGTCTGCAACTTGTTATGATAAAGTACTCACTCCAATCAGGGTTTTGGACCTTACGCTCATAAATCAAACATCCCCAGCCAACAGCTCCAAAGTATTTCATTTCACTGGGAAATGATCATAAGCTATATATAAGAGCCCTAACCTTGTTCAACAAACTCTCCCAATGTCAGCACTGTAGGAAATGTAAAGAATACTAGGGTGTGAAGGTGTAATAATTTATCATTTGTCAAGAAAAAAGTTAAAATTCTCATGCATGTGTTTTTTTCTACTTTTCAATCACATTTGATTGCAATTACCTCTTAAGTTGATTAGTAGATTAAACTTAAGACTTTGAACTTTTAGTACAAGTTTGAATACAACTGGGCCATGGAAACAATATGAAAATCATTGACAGTGTAAATCCCCTTCTATCAATACTATTTGTGAAACCTTAACAGATTTACAATTACTCATGTTTTAGAGTAGGAATAACATGATTGAACTACTTGACATTCATCAGAAAAGAATTTTAAAGACCTATTACATTTTAATAGGTTGACCTGTCAAACCAACCACTGTTTTGTGACGACCTTCTGTATTTTTATTACTTGTTGAAATGATTAATTCACATGTTTGTGTTTTAATTAGTTACCATGAGTGTTCTACTTTCATCAGAGGCAACATTTAAAAGAAACATTATTTTGCCCAGGTTTACCTGAGAAACCAACCATCACAAATACAGAGAGTGAAGTTGACAATGATTTCACTCTGACCTGGTCAGAAGTAGAGGCTAACAGCAGTAATGGCAGCATTAAATACCGTCTGGAATGGAGGAAACAACCCATGATAGGATCCACACAACTGGTTCAACAGGGAAACATTGTGGAAACTCAGTACAAGATAATTGGTCTTGAGTATGGCGCAGAGTACGAAATGAAGCTGTTTGCTGTCAATAGACAAGGAGAGAGTGAGCCAGATGTCAGAACATTTAAGACAAAGAGTGGTATGTACTGTACATGTACATTTATTTAAACCTGTCACTTAATGTTTGGTGGAATTGTTGAAATGAAATAAATTAATAGTGTTGGGTCTTAAATCCAGTAGTAGCACAGCTTTTACTTAAAGACAAAGAACTGAGAAACCTTGTGACAACAGGCTTAATACTCATGCTGTGGCTCTCGTATAAGAAAAGAGAATGATTTGCCTAACATTTTTTCACTATGGTCACCTTTGATTTGTTTGTAAATGACACTGATATTAGACTTGTAATTAATTTTTGATGCTGGAAAGAGTAGTTTATCAATCTTTTATTGATGTTTCTTGTTGCATCAATGAGTTGAATTTTTTTGTTGGTGTTGATTACCATCCAATGATTTTGAAAATGTATGCCTCTGAAAGCAAACACCTCAATGATCATGGCATAGAATTAAAAATCTTTTGTCTGAGTATTTTGATTCAGAGATTACACCTAAATTATTTGCTCTACTACACTTGTACATTTCAGTACCAGTCATTATACTTGTTGTCTTACTTTGAAGTAACATGTTGAGTTTAGATATAACTTTGTGAACTTTGTCATGATTTAATATTTTGGGATAGATGTTTATTGAGTAAATTTTTTTCTAACTTTGTACCTTTTCAGTGAATTTGCAAGGGGGGGGGGGTAAGAATGACTTCTCCGTTTTTGCTGCCCCACCCCCTCTCTCCTCTACTTAAAAGAAAATCAGGAAGTTGCCTAATCTCAGAGAAGTAATTGAAAAAACTAAAAAGCCCACTTGTTTATTTAAGTGGGGGGGGGGGGGGTGTTGCTAGGGAATTTAAATTCATTACACACAGCGATGAATCTAGTTACAGTAAGTATTTCACTTTCATCAGAGACAAAACTATAAAGAATTATGATTTTGAACAGGTTTACCAGAGAAACCCACCATCACAAATGTAGAAAGTGAAGTTGACAAAGATTTCACTTTGACCTGGTCAGAAGTAGAGGCTAATAGCGGTAATTGCAGCATTAAATACCGTCTGGAATGGACGAAACAACCCATGACACAATCCACAGAACTGGTTCAACGGGGAAACATTGTGGAAACTCACTGCGAGATAACTGGTCTCGAGTATGACGCAGAGTACGAAGTGAAGCTGTTTGCTGTCAACAAACAAGGAGAAAGTGAGCCAGACGTCAGAACATTTAAGACAAAGAGTGGTATGTACTGTACCTTAACTTTGAGTAGAATAGTTGCAAATGAAATAAATAAATAAATAAATAGTTGGGTTTTAAATCCAGGAGTAACACTGCTTTTCGTAAAACAAAGAATTGAGAAACTTTGTGACAATAGGTTTAACATTCATACCGCAGCACTTGTAAAAGAAAAGACAATGATTTGCCAAACTTTTTCAAACACGCTGAGGCCCATATTGTGAACTTGAAGTCATGATTTAATATTCTGCCATATATGTTTACTGTAAACATTATTTTTTTCAACTATGTACCACCTCATTGTAGGCCAGATCTATACCAAACGTTTTCTGAACTTATAAGCTACCTGCAAGTCACATTAGTTGATCTCCCCTAAAAATTCTACAACCCTATCGTTAGTTCCACATGCATAGTTCCTCCTTTGCCAACTATGCTTATGATATCCATTTTTAGCACTCCTTCAACATTCCTCTAAGTAATGTCTCCTGCCCAGTTCTTCTTTGGGAATCCATACAAATTACTTCTCGATCTTTTCAACTCCACCTCCACTCTCCTCGTACTTAAAAAAAAAAACAAAAAAACAGCAGGTTGCAAGGTTTCAGAGAAGTAATTAAAAAAACTAAAACATCCTCTGGTCTATTCAAAGGGGAGGGGGAGGGGAAGGGAGGCCTCTGTCGCTAAGGAATTCGAATTCATTACGCACATCGCTGAATGTAGCAACGCTCCGCCTTGAAACGGCTTTTAACCAGATTTTTCACCTCGACTGTACTCCCAAACTAGATGAGAACGGAACCAATTGTCACAGCATCTGTTTCAACATCTTTCGTTTGCGGATGTAAATATTTCGCTAAGAGCCTGGGACTATTCAGGCAAATAGGTTAACTTAACAGGGGCAGAAGAAGGACTAATATACCTATGATGCACGATCATATGTATATTAGTATGATCGTATAATTTTATATGAACTTCATATATACATTGTATCCAAAAACTAATATGTCCACAATTTTATCGCAACTTGCAGATTTAGACTTTTCCATAAAATGAGGTAAACATTAAAAATTAAAAATGTTTTTAAAGTATTCGGATTCGAAAGTCCTCTCTTAACTCCATCTCGGCGGCCTTCTTTGTCTCTAAAGTAGCGGCTAAGTCTGAACGTTGTTCTAACTACAAATTGGTGTTTTTTAAAGGTTAAGAGCGTCCATTACCTAAAGGTCCCGGATTGGTCGCGAAATCTGCTTAAGTGTAAACCAGGTCTGAGATATCCTGCTCTTGAGGGATTCTCACTGACTTATATTTAAACTAAAGGGAGTCCTTACTAGAGATTCAGAATTAGGAAAATCTGGTTTTACAACATTCACGGAAATATCTGTTTCTGAAATAAGTTACGAGGGGTCTTAAGCGTGATGGAGTTTAAGAAATGTAGATTTTTCCATCTTTCATGGCTGAAAGTGACTTAACAGGACCGGTCAAGCGTCCTTAATGATACGTCACGCAACCCTTGTCACGCTATTCTGACAACACTCCACTCCCCTCTCAAGAATAATTTTTTCATGAAATCCATTGTTGTTGTTACCAACCTTATCAAGCGAAAGAGGGAGAGAGAGATTTGGTACAATTATTACGAATTACAACCTACCATTAATTTTCGTGCGATTTTATTGGATACCTAAGTTAGCAGGCAATAACTCCCGTCTGCGTCGATATTTGTCCTCTGATTGTTTCCGTTAGAAAGAAACAAAGCTTGTGGAAAAAAAGCCTGCTCCAAAGTTTTCTCTTTTCATCTCTATTATTTATTTTTAATTTGGCACACAAGAAAAACTCGTTTTGTTGAGTCCAGTGATAGTGGTATTAAAAAGCTGGTCGCATATACTCATCCGCCGTCAGATCAACTCTGGCTTTTTATAGAGCGGTTTTCGCGCGATATGAAAATTAAGAGTTACAAAATAAATAAAACCTTTTCTTGTTTGCTGACTGATAATGTTCGTGGCTCGGAGACTGTCCTAATGATGTTACATTTTTCCTCGAAACTTCACTTCTAGGCCTTGTAACATAGACTGAGGGCAAAGTTACCAAATCCTGATTGGCTGAGACAGAAGGCATTTTAAAATTAATTTTGGTAGTTGCCCCAGCCAAGTACCAAAATTTAGAAAACGTTAAAATAGGTTACCTTTGCCTAAAACTTTTGATAACATTGGTGGCAAATGTTTTTCAACAGGGTTGCTTTCATTTCTTTGACGTTGTTGTACAAAAATAAAACTAAGTGAAAACTGAAATGGCTTTCCACAAACGTGCTTAACAGCGTGCGTTATTGATCTTCTTATTAGATTTCTGAAAGCACGCGTGAAATTAAACCTTAATTTTACTCGGCTCTATGCGATTACCCCCTACAGTCTCTCAGCAGTGGACATTGTCAGCTGATAGACCAGCCGCCCGAAAGGGTTTGTTTACCCTATGATATACTTGATTATTAAGGGAGGAATAACGCTTTAACGAAACAACCTTTTCTATCCTTTGGATAGGGATGGATTTCTCAACTGATAGACACAGTGGACACTTTTCAAGCACTCAGCTCTGTGTTAGTTAATCTCCCTGTGCAGAATTCGATAGAAAGTATTTAAACTGCATTTACTCGTGTTCACATAATTAATAAGATATTTTCCTTTCCCTTTTGTTTAGCCGTAATTCCCTACACAACAAGTTTAAAAGTTCAACCCTGTGGAGTGAGAATTCAGGAAGGTACACAAACTGCTCTCCTCGCGTTCTTGTTATTTATTAAATATTTTCTCTTTCTTATCCTTCAGACATAACTGCTTACACTACAGCATTAAAGACTTCCATTACAGACCAAACGGAGTTCCAACCCAAACTGCTAGCCTTACAAACCATTCCCAATGCGAAAACGGATGAAATATTCACTAATCTTCTCATACAACATGGAAGAAAAGGCCTCACCAGGAATTACGAGACATATTCAAGGAGGGAAGACCTTGAATATTTCGGAAAAGTCAGCGGTACTCCAGTTAAGCACTGTGATGAAATATTTCTTGGCACGAGTAATGATCAGGAGAATCCTAATTCTATTCTTGTCGTTGGAAAAGCAGGGATTGGAAAATCTCTGTTTTGCCAAAAGGTGATTCGCGATTGGGCCAAGAACAATTTATTTCAAGCAAGAGAAAACATTAAAATTCCAAATTTCAAATTTGCCTATTTGGTTACTTTCCGTCAATTGAATTTGCTTAAGAAAAAGCGTGTGACCCTCAGAGAAATCTTAAACTTTTGTTCAATATTAGATGACCTTACATTTGAGTATATTGTAAACCATCCCGAAGAAGTTTTGATTATCCTTGACGGCTATGATGAGTATTCCCATCAAGATTATATCACTGGAAACTCGGGGAAAAAATATCAGAATGACGCTAGATGTAAAATGCCCGTGGCCGCATTATGTTCAAAACTCATCAAGGGAGAGATACTGAAAGGTTCTGTCGTTGTTGTAACCTCGCGGCCTGATGAATCGGATGAGCTGGGAGGAATCCGTTTTAAACGGTACGTAGAAATTGTGGGATTTTCTTCACAACAGGTCAAAGAATACATTGAAAAGTACTTCAATGAAAACGAAAATATGAAGAGCGCTGTGCTTGAACATGTCATGAAGAATGAGAACCTAGTCAGTTTTGCTCATATTCCTATGCTCTGTTATCTGTTGTGCTTCGAGATGGAGTATACTCTAAACGAAACAAGAAATCCTCGTGACCTTCCTGTCTCAACAACCGACATTTACACAAAACTTATTGATATTTTTGAACTTAAGCACTGCTCTGAGTCAGAATACAGGCACAAAGAAATTCCTAACAAATTCAAGCCTCCTCCGGTCATTAAAACCACATTAGAGAAATTATCAAGACTAGCGGCAATACTTCTGCTCGAAAGGAAGCCAACTTTTGATGAAAGCGAGATAGAAGGCAGTTTTGAGTTGGAAGAAGTCAACAAACTGAAAGGTAGCGGTCTTCTTTACTGTGGAGAGCCTTATAGGACTGGTTCGATCAGAACCACGAAACACTTCAGCTTCACACATCTCACTGTCCAAGAATTCTTAGCCGCCCATTGGTTTGTAAAGGAACATTTTATTCCAGTCGAGAAATGCTCTGAAATGGTTTTCCAATTCATGGCTGGCATTTTGTCAAGTGAGGGAAAAGAGGAACTGATGGAAAAGTTGTTGACCAGTAGTCAAGTTTCAGAGAATGATACTGGACTTCTCAGAGCAAAGTGTCTGAGTGAGTATCAAGACAAAGAATTCGCTAAAACGTTTATCTGGAATCATCCGCAAGCGTTCAGTAGTTCAGACGGCTACATGTATTTTAATGATTTATCAGATACAGACAGCATTGCATTATCATTTGTATTGGACATTATCAGTGAACTAAATAAAGAGGAAGCTGGAGAGACACAACACAAATGTTCTGATAAGTTCGTCTCAGTTAGGGAGTTGAGGCTTATAGAATCCCACCTAACAATGTCTGGAATGCAACGAGTCTGTAATTCACTGATCAATGAACACTCTCTTGTGTCTGAATTGACTATAGGAGGAACATTGATGATAGAAGGATCAGTCACTGATACCGGTGTTGCCAGTCTATGTGAAGCTTTACAGCATGCAAGCTGTAAGCTAACCACACTAAATCTGTGGGAAAATATCACTGATACCGGTGTTGCCAGTCTATGTGAAGCTTTACAGCATCCAAGCTGTAAGCTAACCACACTAAATCTGTTGAGTGATAAGATCACTGATACCGGTGCTACCAGTCTATCTGAAGCTTTACAGCATTCAAGCTGTAAGCTAACCACACTAAGTCTGAAGCATAATAAGATCACTGATACCGGTGTTGCCAGTCTATGTGAAGGTTTACAGCATTCAAGCTGTAATCTAACCACACTAGATCTGAGTTATAATAAGATCACTGATACCGGTGTTTCCAGTCTATGTGAAGCTTTACAGCATCCAAGCTGTAAGCTGACCACACTAAATCAGTGTGGTACTGAGATCACTGATACCGGTGTTGCCAGTCTATTTGAAGCTTTACAGCATCCAAGCTGTAAGCTAACCACACTAAATCTGAGGAGTAATAAGATCACTGATACCAGTGTTGCCAGTCTATGTGAAGCTTTACAGCATCCAAGCTGTAAGCTAACCACACTAGATCTGAGGGGTAATAAGATCACTGATACCGGTGTTGCCAGTCTATGTGAAGCTTTACAGCATCCAAGCTGTAAGCTAACCACACTAGATCTAAGGGGTAACGAGATCACTGATACCGGTGTTGCCAGTCAACGTGAAGCGTTACAGAATCCAAACTGTACGCTAACCAGTCTAAATATTCTGAGTACATTTGGTATTAGTGAGTGAACAAAAAATCTGTTCAAGCCATAGTGGAGAAATACAGACCAGGTTTTGAACTTAAAATTTAGAAGTATAGCTATTTAAAGCACTTTCTGTAAAAGTGGGAAGCAGCGTCAAACTAATCTACATCATTAGCTTACGAGAGATCTCGCCAATTTATTTTAATGATCTTAATTTTAAGCTAAATCTTAAAAAAGGAACAGTTACGAAATGGTTGGAAACAAAATATTTGGAATCATTACTGATCATAGTAGAACTTTACGGTAAAAGGCTGTCGTGAAAGCAGCTTTAAGCCTGAAAACGTTAATAGTTTTTTGGACTTGATAGTTTATTATTATAGGTACTCAAAGTAACTTTTGTAGATCGTTTTTTCTGGGTCAACGAGAGTTGCAAAGTACTTGAACTGTTATAGCTCAGCGTGAGTAAAATAAAACGATTGTTGTAAATAGAATCGCATTGAATAAAGAATTTGTTGATAGGTTGCTCGCTGGGAATATATTGCTTCCTATACCTTTGGTTTGTGGGTTTAATTGCCTGAACCTTTTTACTCTCAAGATCTGATTGGTACACATTTCCTAGTTAATTAGTTACTAGAATTTGGTGTTAGACTTGTAGTACTAAGTGTTAAATTCTCATTACCTGTTTGCCAGATAATATATGGATATCATAGGGAGAAGTTACATGTTAATCACTTCTGGCATTTTCTGAAAAAAAGGCTTGTTTTCTTGCACTTACTCGATTTCGAACTCATTGTTGAGCCATTCTTGAGCCGAGCCAATTAATGCAAAGATAGGTTGCGGAATTAATTTTTTTATTGCGTGAACCAAGCCAATTTATCGTACAGGTTTATGCCTTTAGTAGTTTTTCGTTTTTGCCTGCACCGTTATATGAAGTAAAACCGAAGGAGAGTGCAGATCACGGGTAAGTTGTTGAAGTGAGCGCTAACAGGGAAGTTTTAATTATTTAATACAAAAATCGCTCTCTAGGCCTTGGTGACACAGTCTTCAGATTCAACGTTGCCCTGTATATGCTACGTAATAGATTGCAGATTACGTCAAAATGTGGAAAGAAAAAAAAGTTAGCACACGAGGCTCAGTCGAGTGTGTCACTAGCGGATGTGAGAACCGCGTTCCAAGGGCCTTTGCCCTAAGTTCCCACCTCAAGCTCCACCCCTCCACCTAATTAAGTTAGTGACGAGCTTTTGTTCGGCTTAGATAACAATCAAGTATGCGGCATGGTCCTGGTCGATTATCGAAAGGCTTTCGACATGGTGGACCATAAGCTATTGTTGCGCAAGTTGGAGCTGTACGGTATAGTCACCCGAGAGCTTGCCTGGTGTCACTCTTATTTGTCGGATCGGAAGCAAATTGTTCTTGTAAATGAGAGTGAGTCAAGCGAAGCTTTGATGTTGCATGGAGTCCCCAGGGCAGTATTTTAGATCCTTTATTTTTCATTTTGTTTATTAACGATTTGCCCTTGTATACAAGTGCTCAGTTGGACCTTTACGCAGACGATATGGCTGTCAACGCTTTTGCAGATGAGAAAAACTTAGCCAACTTAAGTTCCTCACTAAACAAGTCTGTCTCTGAAATTCAATTTTGGTCTTCAGCAAATAAGCACCCCTTAAATGAAGACAAGACTAAAGTACTCACGATCACTGGGAAAAGATGTGTGGCTGACATAAATGAGAGTGACAACGGACAGGGAACGATTTATAAGATCAATTGTTCCGACTGCCAAGCCTCCTACATCGGTGAGACAGGCAGAAACCTCACAACAAGACTGACTGAACACAGACGGGCGACGAGGAAAGGTGATGTCAGCAATCACATTGCTGAACACCATCGACTTACCAACCACAACATAGACTGGGACTCTGCGCAATGCCTAACCTACAGCACTGACTATTTTCAATGACTGACTCTGGAAAGCTGGTTTACTAACTTAGAAGAGACTCCCCTAAACAGATGTCAACAGCTACCCGCCCCATACAAACGACTCATTCACGATATAAACATCACAAACAACGAAAAAGAAGGACCTAACTTTACCGACAGGTCGAAACAGACCAATCACGACCGATTGAGTCACTTGAGTCTTACAGCCAATAACATTACGGCAAAACCAACCGATCATTTCACACGAACTGGAATAAGAACATTCTACTGACAACAATCATTCACTTGACTCTGACGATGACTTCCGCACAGGTTGTCAAAACGTCAGTCACTACCACCGACAACAGTCCTTCTCAGGACTACAATCACCCGGACGATCAGACTACACCTTCACCTACGGAAATTAGGAAACTAGATTCTATAGCATGTTTTAAAAGAACATGTTTGCCAAGGTTTTTAAGGAACAACAATGTTTGCATCATTTTACTATCTAATAATATCTTCTTAATTGAATCTTGTCTTATTTGAAATGCTTATTTTAAATGTTTACATATTTTAGCTTACATATTTATCTGATTATATAGTTGTGTAATCTGTGAGGGCCACAAGATTATTAGCCTCTGGCTATTAAGTGGTACCCTCTTTAAATAAAGGCTTTCATTCATTCATTCATTCATTCACCCCAACTAAGGGAAAGGAACGAGGTTGACTGATGTGACTGTAAATAATGGCGTAAGAGTGGCCTAATGCAATTATTCTTGCTTTCAATTCATTCCCGATTGATCCTGTGCATGTTTCCTTTTCTTGTCGGCACGTTCTTTTCCTCTCTTGTTTTTCCATGGGACATTAAACCCTGAGGACACTATTTTAGGAAAAGCCGTCAGTGATTAGGAAAAAAGAGAAATTCTTCAAAACTCAATGAAACAAGAAAGAGGGGCAAAATGTGAGGGCGAGCAATGACTGTTGTCAGTATTTATGTGAGAGGCTTAACATAAGACAGAATATGTTTATATTATTTTCTTTTCTGGCGGCGTGTGGTGGGGGAGAGGGGGTGTTTCTGTCAGGTAACGCTTGCCTGTTCAAGCGTCTGTGGAACTCAGTGAAACACGGATCAACTTCAAACTACCTGTCCACCTCATTTACACGTGTCGGGAGGCTTTGAAGAACGAGGCATAACACAATAGACGCTATTCTCATTTAATGACGTAAATGAGTGGTCGGGTATTCTGCAGTCTAGCCCAAAATACAAAGAAAAGTAAAATAACGGTTTGTTTCAGTGATGGGTTCTCTGCAGTCGTTTAGGAGATTCACCATCCACTGGATTTTGCAGGAGTATATCCGTTCATTTCCAAAGAGAATACGTCAGAGAAATAACCTTAACCGTCCACTGTGGTAGAAGCGTTTAAAATGAAATCGCATAAACAAGATGAGGAACGTATCCAGCAAAATCAGCTTCTAATTAAATCATGTGGTCACCTATATTATGGTGTAACTGCAATCTCAAATTCGTCAGCGGAGAGAGGAAAGAGAGATTATGAAAAAGCTTAAAGTGAAACGCTCGAGACAGCGCTTCCTTTATTTTTCAATCTTGATTTTTTGTTCCCGCGCCCGAAATGTCATGTTTAGAAACTCTTAACAGTGGCCAATTTGCATTATTAAATCAGTTGATAAAAGCAAACTTCTCTAAAATTGCCTTCTTTTATCATTGTCATGGTTGAATTGTCCACAAACAACTTGATCAGTGTTCCTTAAATCCATGTTATCCTCCAGGTCTGCCATTTGCGCACGTGAATCTCTGCCATGCGTGAAAACCCTTAATATTTGCCTTTAATCACGTCACGTGACAGAAGATTAGGTAGAATGCATTTCTTTTGTCATAACTTGTTTTCAGTCTTTTTCTTGCTGATCATTTTTGAAATTTTGATAACTCACAGTTACAGACTAATTTGACACGAAGATCTACTGTCAGCAACATTGTCACCGCGGTGCACGCTAAAGCATTTGAATTTTTTTGTTTTGTTTTGTTTTGTTTTATCACTGCCACGTCCTTCTAATGCACCGTGCTGGGATCACTTATCTCCGAGGTACAATTATTGGACAGTACAAGTTTCACGACAAACGCTCACAAGAATTTATGCATCATACCATTCTAAGATTTACAGATCCAGTCTTGTTTGAAATCGATTTATATGATTTTTATTCAGGTGTCAGGATAGGGTCAGAGATTTGGTCCGCGTGAGTTCCTCGCATGATAGCGTGCAACTTAAAATAAGCTGGAGACGCAATGCTTTGTTTCTTTCTCTCAATCACTACGCTGAAACTGAGCGGTTTCTTGGAGTATTGCTAACTTCTTCATCAAGCCTTCGGTTTCATCTCTGAGGAAAGGAACAACTTGCAGTAGGACTTTCGTCTTACTATCAGCAAGACTAATAGTCCATTTTGCAGTTCTGTGCTTGGTTGCCAAGCCTTTGAATGGGAGTGAGGCTAGAGATGAACTTGTTTTAATACAAACCTTGCTGCCTTTCAAATGTAAAACACTTTGTTATCATGCTAACTAGATACAGGTCTCTATCACAACAAGGTCATCTTTAGCCTCACTCTGAATCAAAGGCTTGGCTACTAAGTACATAACTGTAAAATGGCCTATTAATCACTGAGTCAGTCAAAATGTAAATCGTCGAGTTAAGATTTGCTTTATCAGAACATGAGCTTCCTAAAGTTGTAGAATTCAGTAGTTTACGAGTTCCGCATCAGTACGGAACGACTAAATTTGAGAAAGGTAAGTGCTATTTTGACGCTTCTTTACCCTCGCTTTTTTGGCGGAACTGTTTTCGTTTCTCTTCTCTATTGCGAAATGTGGCGATAATCGCTCACTGGAGCCAAACAACATGTTGTAAACAATTGATTTAAGCGTTGATGTACAGAGAACCAAACACCACGAATGTCAATAATTGTGTAACTGTAGAGCGTTCCTTGAGAAAACAATGTTTCGAATCGCCTAAAGGATCACCGAGGCGGTTATTAACGCAGTTGAATAGACAACGCTGTGACTAATACTTTTGAGATGACGCAAAGAAGAGAAATTGGACGATAATTTCATCTCAATTCATCTCAATTCCTTTTTTATGGACTGGAACAACTAAAGAGTTTTTCCATTCAACAGGGAGTTCACCAGTTACGAGAGATAAATTAAAAAGATGACAAATAGATGGGGCTAGTTCCAAAGCACATTCTTTAAGTTTGTTGGTTTAATTACCTCAACCTTTTTACTCTCAAGATCTGATTGTAAATTCTCTCCTCTAGGTGTTACGCATTTCCTTGTTAATTAGTTACGAGAATTTGATGTTAGAGGCGCACTACCAGGTGTTAAATTCTTATTACGAGTTTGCTGGATAATTTATGAATATGATGGGGAGAAGCTACGTGTTAATCACTTCTGGCAATATCAAGTAGGCGACTGGGATTAAATTGAGGTAAGGCCATTACGAGCTGAGAAGAGCGTCTAACGTCAAAGCTCCTGACATGTATTTAAAATGGAAATTTGTTACTTGCTCGATTCCGAAGTTACTGTGGACGATAGCTTACGAGAATATCTTTTCAGTGGGTGCACTCAGCCAATTTAGTACACAAGACAAGATCTTAGGCTTTTAAAAGTTTGATTCTCTTTTGTATACATCGTTGTTTGACGGAGTGTTTCTGGAGAGTTGTTGTTGTGAGTAGTGACTTGTTTTAAGAAAATCAGACGCCCAGCATTGTATTTAAACTACATATCCCCACATCCCTGACAATAAATGAAAGCATTTGTTTCCCGCTGTTTTCTTTTTTTTTTTACGTGCCTGGCTTTTTGTTCGTTTATTTCCAGTGACTCAGCACCTGACACATGCAAATACAAATTTAACCCATAGTTTATTTCTCCAACGGACACGTTGAAACCACCTAACCCCTCCCTTCCACCCTGCTCATGTATTGTTCCTCTTGTCTCTTAACCCTTTAACTCCCAAGATTTAATCTTTAATTCTCCCCTCCAGCTGATACACATTTCCCTGTCAATTAGTTAGAATTTGGTGTTACCAGGGATGCTGCTTTCAGAGACGTCCGCATTACCCATTGAAAATACTCGTACATGTGCTGATTAAAACGCTCATAACTTTTGAAAAGTCGAAAACGAACAAGGGTTTTGCATATGTTTACCTATAAAGGTCTAAACTTAACAGCTGTGTCGAATAGAATTGTCAATCAGGTCCCAAATCCCAAAACTTAACGTCTAAATCAAGGTTATTTACGGCCATCGGCCGATGGCGATTTATAGGGATCAAAATATGCTAAAATTCGCCTATTCAAATATATTGAGAGGGAAATTCTAACTTTCTTGTCAAACTAGACAGGTTTTTTAGCAATCTGATTCAAATTTCGTTGCTTAACTACGTGAATCAAATGTCTTACAATGTTACAAAGGATGCCTGTTATTCAATTTTTGAGACGTTGCGACGGCCCCTACGGATTGGGAAATAATTAGTGCCCCTAATGCAGTCACAAGTTTATTTTGAATCAAAACATATCTAGTTTTAATTAGCTCTGTCTTTCAGGTGACAGCTAGAGTTTCAGTCAAAATTATTTTTGGCGCGAAATTGACCGAGTGGAAATAAGAAAGACAGCCTCTTCAATGGTTAACCATCTTGCAAAAGCGAATGGATTGTTTTACCTGAAACAGTCAGCTTCATGGCCAAACAATCGATGAAAACAATAGGAAGTGAAATTAATCAGTCAGGGAGATCTTTAGTTTGCAAAATCCCAAAATCGGCAATATGTAGGAGAGCTTCGAATTGTTAACGAAGAGAAACAATGTCTTGTCACCTCTTTGCGCCTTCTAACAAAGCAATTATGAAAGGAGATATCGGGGACCTATAGATGAATTGATGCCGATTTAATGCCAATGACAATGGGGAGGGCGGGTGTGGGGGAAAGAGGAACTTATGAATATTACAGAGCTGAGAAAAACACAGAGTGAGTCTCAGTAGCCTGATGGTTAGTACACTAGACCCCGGGTATAGAGGTCTGGGCTCTAAACCTAGCCGTGTCAATATGTTTGTGTTTTTGTGCAATACATGACACTTTACTCTCCCACTTGTTGTTTCTTGTGTATTATTTTTACATGTTAATTTGTTAGTTAACGTGTTTGTACGTTTCATTAGTTGTCACCCGGGCGGCGATGTGTACCTGCGGTTCATGTTTATATCGTTGCGTAATGTTACGTAAATTATGTCGCGTTATTTCATGGGGTTTCTGCAGAAATGTAGTCCTGTGGATCAATGTTTATGTCTACTCTATAAGAAGCAGTGTCCTGTTTTTTTTTTAAATGCCTGTAAAGTTATCCACTGTAAGGTAAATATTTTTCTTTATAGTGAGTTATTTGTAAGTTTTCGTTTGAGTACATTTTTCCATGGGGCACAGACAAATTTAATTCTGGAACAATCAAAATCTTCTCATCTCCCCAATTACTCCACCCCACCCCACCCCTCAGGGAATAAATAATGACCGGTCCCTTAGCAACCAAGCCACTGCAGTACAACATACTTAGACACCACAATATGCGATACAAACCTATATTGTTGTAGACTGTTGGAGTAATCATTATGATAATAATGATTATATCGACAGGTCAACCATCAGCAACACAATATCACAATTTTTTATATCTTGGTATTCAATGTAATGTTTGTAGTTTTACTGAAACTCGTACTGTTTTTTTTTTTTTTTTTTGTGTGTTCCACACACTTATCTCAAAACTTTATATCCCAACATCAGCATTACTATCTTTTACATATTTCCTATGGTATTCACGAGAAGAATTTAGTTTAAAATGCAATCATTTCCATAATTCTTCTAAGCAGTGATACCTTGGTGAATAAATTAGATGTTAGTCACCCTCACGTGGTTAAGTTATTGAAGGAAGCGTTGATAACATAAGGTTTAATCATTCAATGGATACATAAATCTCTCTCCAGACCACGGTGTACATTGAGACTTTTTAGCTTGATATTTTTGTTTGCGTGTTGTATTTGTCAACGTGGGTAAAAATATTGATTTGTTGGAGTCTAGAACTGTGATTCTGATTGCATGGAGAACCCGATGGCCGCCAAGAAGCTAGGTTGATGATTACAATTTGTATCTGGAGAGTTTTTGTTAGCTGCAAATTAAACGATGAATTTCGAAACGGCATCCATATCTTTTGACAGACGGTAAAGAAAATCAAACAATTGCAACGGATCGACCTTCTTGAAGCTTCCTTGGTTATCTAAACTACCTATTCTTTTTTCCACTAAACAACCGAGCATTTGCCTCAAGACACGTCCCCAAATACTTTCACTTCTTAAATGGCTAAAAGTCAAGATACAAATATGTGAGGTATTGTCCAATGGCATAATACAAAGCATCCGTTAGTTACTCATAAATTCTTCTCATATCACCTGCGCTCGTTTTCTTGTTCAGTGATGTGTCACTTTTTGTTCGCTTTCAACTCAAGAACTTACCTTTGTCATTTACCCACCCTTTCCCCCTTCCCCCCCACTACGGGTGCATCAGAGGGGATAATGGCCACGGCCTAACTCCCCGTTGAAGCGACTTCGCTTGTTCTGGCAAACAATAAAGATAATTTTGTATATGTATGTATGATTGTTGTTTCTCAGTGCTCAGGATAAGATGATATGTTTTTGACATGACATGATAAGTGTCTAGTATCGCGCAAAGTGTGTTTATTTTTTTTGGTTTTTTTTTGGGGGGGGTTTGTTTTTAATTTTTTGACAGTTTAGTTTAGTTTAATTGAATTCGTCAAACACTAACAGATAACAACGAACGAACGAAAAAAAAAAACTGGTTGAATGACAGGTAAGAGTAACAGGACATAAGTCCCAATTGAAAATTTTTACCTTCAAAAAATTAAAATATAGACTTAAATTCCTAAAATACAATGTAAATATCTATGGAGGACGGTATAGAGACAACTTATTAAAGTACGAGAGCTGTATTTGTTGTTCAGAATGTCACAGGCTTACTACAAATCTGCCAGTCCCTCTGTCAAATTTCAAATTTGCTGACAGGAATTGGTAACCAGTCTGGCTGCTCATCCACATCTACTTTATTACTCTTCAACGTTATTACACATCAAGAAGAGATGTAGGGAAATGGCGGATGTTAAAGTTGGCTACGGTTGATCTCTACTTTGGAAGACTTATTTGACGTTCGTGAGCGGACGATTCTTGCAAAGGTAAAGTCACTCATGCACCATACAGGTTTCTGCTTGATTCCTGTAATTACTAGTGTGGAAAATGTATCTTAAGAGCCAAACTGTAAGCCTCGTGTGTTGCAGTCCCTTTGTGCTTCGGTCAGCACTTCCTGTACATGTTGGTATTTTCGAATCATCTTTTTAATGGAGCCCATAAATATACTTGATATCTCTATATCAAGCAGCAATTGATGTTGGTTCACTAGTTCGTCATCACCATGTGAATTTTACTGCGTTTTTTACTACTGGCAAGATAGACGTGCTTGTTGAAGACATCTTCCAACAACGTTTTTACATTCGGTAGTGTTTGATTTGATTAACCGATTATCTTATCGATTAAAAGAAAAGAAAAAATGCGGCCAGGGCGCGAATCTGCAGACTCGAAAGGAGCAGGTATAGCCATAGCACCAGGTATGCAGTGTATACAAAAAGGAGAAGTTTTGTATTGAGATAAATTCAAACATGTACGAATTCTATTAGTTTCCTACCTGTAACCGCTTCGGTTAAGGCTGAATTTTACTACTTCTGAGAGAAGCTGGAAAATATTTTTTGGTTTGATAAATACCTCCGTGATTAGTTCCTTTTTAGACAGGAAATTATATTAAGTGTTTCAGTTCTGGATAAGACCTTGTGTAATCAAAATCATTTCTAAATAAGTGACAATTTAGATCGTAATCCTCAATAAAGTAGTCAAAATCCGCAAACATTGGTTAGCAACAACATATTTTGTGACTATGTTAAATTGTAGCTGTGATTCAAAGCAAAATCTATCACTAGTTCTCTACTTTTATTGGCTCCTTTAATTCCCACATGCTCGTTTCCCAAACTGATATTACCGGTATTCTTAAAGCTATGATCACAGAACACGGAGGTAATTTTTTCAAGTAATGATTTCAGTTGACCACTTCGATATAAGAGGACCTCAAAGAATAGGAAAGGGATAAAGAAAGAAAAGATCCTACATTGGTTTGGTGTTTATCACAGTATACGCGTGTATCAATCCAGGAATCAAGTGCAAACTCTAACTTGAGAAGAAACATTTACACTACCCTATTCCAGCTGTCAATTAACCAGTACACAATTTCTGCTCTAACCAAGTCCTCCTTTTCTCCCAAGTTTGGCATTTTACACCACACTGCAGTAGGCAAAGGCAATCATAGACTGCTAATAATTGTTTGCATTTTGTGTTGTTGCCTACTATATATATTAATTACAAGCATTTTTTTATAGAAGAGATGTTCTCATGCCTTCTGCTAGTCTGTGAAACTGTTCTACCAAAGAAACCACCAATTATGCACAGCTATGTCACCTTCTCGTACATGTTGGATCTTGTGTTCTGAGGGAGATCTTTGACAGGATATGT